>NC_083279.1:13029934-13334373 GCF_963506605.1 Zootoca vivipara
CATCTGGAGGCATCTAACTGATAAAGGTAAAGGTACCCCTGACCGTTAGGTCCAGTCGCGGACGACACTGGGGTTGCACGCTCATCTCGCTCTATAGGCTGAGGGAGCCGGAGTTTGTCCATAGACAGCTTCTGGGTCATGTGGCCAGCATGACTAAGCCACTTCTGGCGAACCAGAGCAGCGCACGGAAACGCTGTTTACCTTCCCGCCGGAGTGGTAACTATTTATCTACTTGCACTTTGATGTGCTTTTGAACTGCTAGGTGGGCAGGAGCTGGGACTGAACAACAGGAGCTCACCCCTTGCGGGGATTCAATCTGCAGACCTTCCGATCTGCAAGCCCTAGGCTCTGTGGTTTAGACTTCAGCACCACTCATGTTCCATATCTAACTGGTACCGCAGTTAACATTCCCCCAGATCATCTAAATCAGTGTTCCCCAAACTTGGGTCTCCAACTGTTTTTTTGGACCAGAGCTCCTATCATCCCTAGTTAGCAGGACTAGTGGTCAGGAATAATGGAAATTGTCCTCCAAAAACAGCTAGAGACCCAAGTTTGGGGAACACCGATCTAAATTATCTTTGAGAGTTTACTTCGCTGGTTTTGATTTTTATCCTGGCTACTATTTCCACTCTTACTGCATAATTTTATTGTACTGTGGTTTTATTGCTTAGTTATTGCTTTCTTTTTTGTATGCCACCTAGAAAATTAATTTTAGGAGGAGTCTCATAAGTACAAGTGATAAATAACGGAATACTTTTTTTTGAAGACCCTTTAGCATTTTTCACATGACTGCCATTTTTCTGTACATTTCTTGAATTCCCTGTCTCTTATGATTGGTCATTGTTCCTATCTACTATCTCTTTCAGCAGAATCCTGTATTCCAGTCCACTGGTCCCTTTGTCACTTGCTGTTGGGCTTCCTACTCCTCAGCTTCTCCAACAACCAGAACCTGTTCTTTCTTAGCTTGCCTTTCTTGCTACACAGCTTATCCTAGTTCTAGAGCTACTTTGACATTTACTTCTAGCCCAGTGAATTGCCTGCTTGTTTATTGCATTCATATATTGCCTTTCTGCCAAGGCCCTCAAGATGATGTGTAATTTCCATGCGAGGAGACTGGCTCCTAACATTCAGTGTCGTTCATTCTTGAGCATGTGAAATGTTTGTGAATATTCTAAGGTATCACATCAGTTCAGCTCTTAGAAGCTTCATTGCCAACAGAGCAATTGAAACAAAATTCTTAATGCAGTACAATATAGGTACAATTTTGTGGAAGCACCAGTGTCCATTATACAACATAGGCATGTGTGCAAAACAGAATAAGCAATGCACTCTACTTCCAAAATATCATACTACTTTATATTAATATTTTATTGAAAGTAGGGCAGTCTTGACAGCTATTAATCTGTTCAGTAATTAACACTAGCCTTGCAAATGGAAGATAATGTAAGAGCTTATGTCATACTATAAATTGTTTCAATGGAATGTAATTCATGAATAACTTTAGTTTATAGTTCATCTTTCAGTTTATAGTTCATCCTACTTTTGTATTTTTATTATTTTAGGAACTGTATCTAATTAATCTAAATAAATATAAATTTATGATCCATTCGACTATAGACCAGATCTTTTAAGATAGTCAAATATTTTTTTACAATGGTGTATTTTTGAGGCAAGCATTCTTATTTCATGGATGATGGAACAGTTATTATGATGTATTTTTATTACTGCATGATCTTAAATATTAGATAACTGAATGAGGAATAGGCTACTCTAGGTATTGCTTACTGCAAACATTGTGCCTTAGATTCCACCAGTCTATGCAGTCTTGCTTTTCCACTGTACTGTGAAATCCCCCATTATATACTTGTGAAGAAACTGGTAAAATGTGGACTGGACAATGTAACAATTAGGTGGATTTGTAGCTGGTTGACTGATCAAACCTAAAGGGTGCTCACTAACAGATCTTTGTCATCCTGGGAGAAAAATGTGGAAAGTGGGGTGCTGCAGGGTCAGAACCCATGGTTGTTCAACATTTTTATAAACAACTTGGATGAAGGAATTGAGGGGATGCTTATCAAATTTGCAGATGACACCAAAGTGGGAAGGGTGGCTAATGTTGCAGAAGACAGACTCAGGATTCAAGATGACTTTAACAGATTGGGGAACTGAGCTAAAA
This sequence comes from Zootoca vivipara, assembly GCF_963506605.1. Lineage (NCBI taxonomy): Eukaryota > Metazoa > Chordata > Lepidosauria > Squamata > Lacertidae > Zootoca > Zootoca vivipara. The sequence goes on from NC_083279.1 coordinate 13,032,111, forward strand.
CTAACAAAATTAATTTGAACAGAGACAAATGTAAGGTCCTACACTTAGGCAGGAAGAACCAACTGCACAAATATAGGATGGGTGACACCTGGTCATGTGACCAGTAGTACATGTGAAAAGGATATCGGGGTCTTAGTAGACAACAAGCTTAACATGAGTAAACAGTGTGATGCAGCAACAGAAAAAGCCAATGCTATTCTAGGTTGCATCAACAGAAGTATAGTGTCCCAATCAAGGGAGGTCATAGCCTATCAAGGGAGGTCTATTTTGTACTGTGTCCAGTTCTGGGTACCACAATCTAAGAAGGATATTGACAAGATGGAACATATGCAGAGGTGGGCAACCAAGATGATAAAGGGTTTGGAACTGTTGATGGAATTGAGTATGTTTAGCCTGGAAAAGAGGAGATATGGTGGCCATCTTCAAATATCTCAATGGCTGTCACATGGAGGATGGAAGATGCTTGTTTTCTCCTGCTCTGGAGGCTAGGACCAGAACCAATTGATCCAAGCTACAATAAAGGAGATTCCAACTAGACAGCATGATGAGCTTTCTTTCAATAAGGTTGTTCAACAGTGGAACAGACTTGCATGACAGCTGGTGGAATCACCTCCTTTGGAGGTTTTGAAGCAGAGATTGAATGGTCATCTGTCATGTATGATTTAATTGAGATTCATGCACTGTAGGGAGTTGGACTAGATGCCCCTTGTGGGCCTCTTCCGCTGCAGCTGCTGGGCAGATTAGCAAAATCCCACTCTGCTTCCCCCCCCCCTTTGGCCCCTTCGCTTCTCCTTTGCCGCTCCTGGCTGATGCCAAAATATGTAACACGCACCCTCACCCACATGCACTATCTCTCTATGTAGGCCAAATCAGGGGGCTTCTCTAATACCCCCTCCCCACTCCTATAAGGAAGATATTGCTGAATTGGTTGGAGAAATCACCTCTCACTCCTCTTGTTTGCTTCTTTCTCCTCCATAATCCCTTATCTCTCCTCATTCCACCGCTGAGGAAGATTCTCAGCCACAACTGGGATGAGTGGCCTATGGCCATTGCGAGCAAAGCAAGGCAAGGCTTTCATGTTGTCGCTTCCAGTTCCCTGCCACTTTGGTACTTACCAAAGGTTGTTGGAAAAGGCTTTGATGACCACATATTGCTTTGATGAGCACATGTTGGACCACCCTGCTTTAGATTGTGGCCATTCTCTCTGAAGAAGCCCTCCAGAGGGCCCTGCTGATCTCTTTCATGCAAATATTATTTCTATTAAAAGAATATATCCAAAAATAAGGCTTAGCCACTGCTGCAGCATTAAAAGCTGTCAAGGAAATATAGATTGTCAAATGGAAAGTCTGTAATTTACACAGTAGGGGTGCTAACTACCCTTCTTTATGATGTCTCTCTGCTTTCAGACCAAAGACAGAGAAGCTGGTTATTTTTTTTACCTTCCTCCAGTACCACAATAAAATAGAACCACCTTCATCTCTGAGGGTAAACACTATTCTTTCCACAGGAGTAATGAAATCTGAGGGATATTTTTGGGGTGGATTGGGGGGAGAATCACACTGGAAATGTTAGTCTTCTATTTAGAATCAATGTAGCCACTCTCATTGTAGTTCCCCAAACCAAAACCTCTCATCAATTTATTATATACTTTGACCCTATTTCTTTTCTTTAAAAAAATACAGCAGATCACAAGAACTGTAAAGTGCCTGTTATGTCAAGTACCACTCCACCTCAATATGCTCAGTTGTTCAGTTTTCACATAACACTAAGCCAAACTATGGCCTATCATGAAGGATCCAAAATGTTCGTGCACATTTATAAATTTTCTCCCACTTTGCCCCTTCCTACTGTTGTGTTCCTGGGAGCTAAGCCATGGTTTGTCTTAGTGTTATGTGTGAATCCAAACAAACCATGAGTATTAGCCCTGTGCATGGAAGAATGTGTGAAAAGGGTTGTGATGTTTAGTTTTCCAGTTTTGTTCCTTAAAGAAGTTATGGTGAAACACCCTGTTTGGATCTTTGGGGTTCTGAGGTTTTCTGTGCAGAAATCTGGCAAGCGAGGTAGACAACATTCTAATCACACGCTGGTTATTTGTGTTAATTAGCCATCACCATGTTGCCAATAAGCATGGGGGGAAATCATGGCAAATCATCTATTTTAGCCAAAGTTAAGTTGCCTGGTTGTTGAATAAGAGGCAGTCATTTGCTAAATAATAACTTACCATGCATGTAAAACCTCTTAACAAATTTTACCTCTGCAACTTCCTCCAATTTCTGAACAGGTTCGGAAGTGTGGAAAGCAAGTTATCTTTTGGTAAATAGTTATCTAAATGTCCCCTTGTGAGCATTACTAAATGATAGCTAATGGATGTCAAGAGACATTGGGTATGTTTCTTATAAGAAGCTGGCATGATATGTGGTGAGCATCTACAAAGAAGTGGAAGGAGAAAAACACATGAAAGCTTCGTGGGGTTTGCATTGAAATATTTGGGAATAACAAATATTTTGGAGCTGCCATAAACCTTACTCAGGAAACAGGCAGAAGTATAAAATTCCTCCATATAACACAATTCTAAGCACCATAAAATCAAAGCTGAACAAAATTGTTGTGTAAGACCCTTTTGTTTTGTTTTTGTCTGAGAAATACTTTCCTTGTGTTAATAATTTATGCCAAACTACATTCTTTATTTATGAATTGTTCATAAGTGATGGGATTTTATCTTTGTTTGCACTTTGTTTTTGTTATAGCCTATGGTTATCCAAATGGATTTTTGTGTGTGTATCTCTGCAAAATTGTGGCACTAATAATTATTGCCAGGATCACTGCTTCCAAAATATGAGATTTCTCCTTTTAAACACCAGTGCTACTGATGTCTTGTTACCATCTTCTGCTCTCTCTTTTATAGGCTTTTGGCCCTTATTAGTTATAACACTCAGTAACCCATTTGTAAGCAATTTTTTCTTAATTGCTTCTCTTCGAAGGGCTAAAGTTAACAGTTATGCAAAAGGTCAAAAATGAAAATTATTTTCAAACTTGAGCAACTGAAATATACAGAGAGGCAATTAAGACAAGACCTTAAGCTTTTGTAATGAGTTACTCTGCTGGGAAAGTGTCTAAAACCATAATTGCATCTTGATGAATATGTAATCGGTTATATGGGGTCTGATGGAGTGTGAATTCCTGCACATAGATAATCAGGAGAAGCCTATTGCTTAGCCTTTTTTGGGGGGGAGGTGTTATTAAATAAGCACACTAATTGTCTGAGTTCAAGTCACACCTTGGTCTTTAACTGGGCAATTCCATGCCAGTATGCTTGCATGCTCTGAATGGGTATTATAAAAGCAACTGCCGAGTTGTGAATCCTGTGATTGTGTTTGAAAGATGTTTTGTGCCCTGGAATCATACTAGCTTCGATTATTCAGTCTGCATTCAGATGTAACAGTGGCAGTGTGAGGTCAGCCGCAGGGCCCCTTTAAATCCAGGGAGCGGACCCCAAAGAAGCCAGTAGGCCCAGCCAGGCCCATCCCCTGGGCGTGGCCCACCCCCAATCCTGCCTGCAATTGGCCAATTGTACGAGTAATCTGAATCCACTTCCTGGATGGTCAGCTTGGTCCTGGAACATCTTTTGCTGCCCAGGAAGTGGAGCAGAGGCAGAGTCTCTGCCACCGGGAACGCAATGGGTGGGAAGACTGCTGACCTGCATTGGCGCCCAACTAAGAGGTTGAGCGGACTTGTCGTACATATGGCAACATAGGAAGCTTCCTCTCTTTTTTTTTTGTAAAATCTTTTCTATTCAGTTTCACACTCTACATTTAAATTCAAACATTGATCACAATCATCAACATTTAGGATTCCCGGAATCCCTAGACTTCCCACCACCCCTCCATGGTTTCCATTATCAAACTTTTTTCTACTGCATGGCATAATTTCTCTAATTTTCTTAAAGTAACCAATTTTTCCTTAGTTTTTAATATATTACAAGCGTTACTCAAATCCTGCCAATGCTTTTACTTCATTACAGTGTTCTTGTAAGTAAATTGTAAAATTTTCTAATTCCTTCTTAAAGTTTCTATCTTCCTGGTTTCTGATTTTCCCAGTCAATTTTGCCATTTCAGTGTAGTCAAATACAACAATAATAAACTTTATTTGCTTAGCCAACAGCCATAGCAACAAAATACATACAATATAGAATTAAAAACAACAAGGATAAAAAGATCATATGACTATGGTTGTTGTTTAAAAAGTGGCCATTAGTCTCATTGTGGCCCTTAGTCTCAGTGTAGTCCATCATCTTCATCAGCCATTTGTCTCTGGTCGGGACTTTATCCTCTTTCCATCTCTGAGCCAGTAGTATCTGAGCCAGTTGGTATCTGAAGAAGTGTGCATGCACACGAAAGCTCATACCAAAATATAAACTTAGTTGGTCTTTAAGGTGCTACTGAAGGAATTTTCTTATTTTGCTTCGACTCAGACCAACACGGCTACCTACCTGTAACCAGTAGTGTCTGCGCTGCTGTCGTCGCATACATAAATAATCCTTTCTGCTCCTTTGGTATCTCTATGTCTATACCTATTAAAAAAGCTTCTGTTTTTTCCCCACAAAAATTATTTTAAACATTTTTTCCAACTCATTATATATCATTTCCCAGAATGCTTTTGTTATCTTGCACGTCCAGCACATGTGCTAGAATGTGCCTTCCTTCTCCTTACACTTTCAGCATACATTTGAAGCAGTTCTGTACATCTTTGCTAGTTTTATAAGTGTTAAGTACCAGCGATACATCATAGGAAGGTTCCTTATACTAACTTAGACCAATTGGATCATTCTAGATCAATATTGTCTACTTTGACTGGCAGCAGCTTTCCAGGGTTTCAGGCAGGAATCTTTCCCAGCTATACCTGGAGGTGCTGCTGGGGTTGAACTTGGGACCTTTTGTATTCAGAGTATGTGTTCTGGCACTGAGCTTCCCATTATCTTGTCTTTTGGGAGGGGCCCTTAATTAAACTATCGGTTTTGCAGACGGACATTTTGAAGGCACAGGCATCAAACTGTACTCAAGAAAACCCCATTGCTTCCTCTAGCAGGGAGATGAGGGAAGTCTCCAAAGATGTGTGTATTACTGTTGCAGACGACTGCTGTAGAGCAGGCATCCCCAAACTTTGGCCTTCCAGATGTTTGGACTACAATTCCCATCTTCCCTTACCACTGGTCCTGTTAGCTAGGGATCATGGGAGTTGTAGGCCAAAACATCTGGAGGGCCGCAGTTTGGGGATGCCTGCTGTAGAGTATTAAAATAATGTACCTGACTAGTAGGTAGTATCATTCTCGGTTCCAATACCTACCTGCTGTTTATTTACCCCATGCCATGGAAAAACACATTTATGGAAAACCAATGAATTAAGCAGCAACTCAAGTTTTCCACTTAATAAAGTAACATCCCAATTCCCCACCTCTTAAAGCAACAGGCTTTCAGACAAAATATGCACAACAATCACTGCGGTCATTTCCCATAGGCATGCTGCATGACACACCATATTCATTGGACTTCCTCTCCAGACCATTGCCATCACAGCCTCATTGTACTCAGTGGGCTTCACATAATGGGAGGAACATCATTGTGTGACCTTAATGGTCACACCTAATAGGCCATTGAAATTGACTGATAGGAACACATTGTGAACTCATCTCTTTTTGATTGTTGGTGCATAATGGACTATCCATAATTTGCAGTAGGAAGGGTAGGCTAGAAGACACTGAGGTTATTGCCGGGTCTAACAGTCTTTTGGGGGGTGGGGTGGGAGGAGGTATACTCTTTAGCAGCACATCAACTTTTCAAAGTTTGAACAAAATAAAAAAAAATTCCTTCCAGTAGCACCTTAGAGACCTTAGAGAAGTTTGTCATTGGTATGAGCTTTTGTGTGCATGCACACTTCTTCAGATACACTGAAAGAGAAGTCACCAGACCCTTATATATAGTGAGAGGGTGGGGAGGGGTATTACTCAGAAGGGTGGCGGGAATGGGTGATTGGCTGATAGGTGTGGTAAACCTATGGATGACTGTTAACGACTGCAATTGGTCTTACAGGAAAAAGCAAGGGGTGAGATGGCTAAAATGTATAACATGTATAATGAGATAAGAATCCAATGTCTCTATTCAGACCAGGTCTCTCCATGGTTTTAAGTTCGGTGATAAGTTGCAATTCAGCAACTTCTCTTTCCAGTCTATTTCTGAAATTCTTTTGTAATAAGACAGCTACTTTGAGATCTTGTATAGAATGTCCTGGGAGACTGAAGTCCTGGGAAATTGAAGTGTTTTCAAAGTGTTTTCAAAGTTTGTTTTTCGAGTGTCTCTCACCGTGGCAACCTATTTGTCTTTCTCACCGATACTGATGTGGTTTTGAGTCACTTACTCTGCAGTCCTATGCATGTTAAAGTCCCACATAGTACAATGAGCCTTAGTACCAGTTGGGGGAGCAAAACTATAGGGAGATCTGCTGGATCCTAACCTGCTCATCCAGTTGGATCTCTGACTGACCTGGGAGCTTCTGCTTCCATTGCTGGAGGCAGGAATGCTTCTGAAGATCTGCAGCTGGTACTTGCAGGACGGGAGAGTGCTGTTATACTCAGGTACTGCTTGTGGGCATCTATTGAGAACAGGGTGCTGGAGTAGATGGACTAGTGGCCTGCAGGCTATTCTTTTGTTCTGAAATGTCTATGCAATTGCAGCCTGAGCATTTCAGGAGCTCCTCTCCTGCTCCCTTTCAAAGATTGTGTCGAGCATCCTCTCTCTCAACAGAGAACAATTTTGGAAAAAGTTATTATATTTACAGGAAGCACATGGCCTCATTTTAACTGCTTTAGTTTGCTTCCAGGCATATGCAATGACAGTTGTTGATGTTCATTTCACATCGGTCCTCTGTGTAACCATTATGCTGTAACGGATAGGATAAATTACCAGGGTACAACTTCATCCTTGATTATGTATCCATTCCTTAGGCTTCAAATTTCTCTTCCAGTTGTGTGTGTGTGTGTGTGTATTTGTTGCAATCACCTCAGGTATGGAAACTGCCCTGCTCTCTCAGTGCAGGGGTGGAAGTTAATATAGACATATGTGATATTTGCTTGCAGCTAAGTACAATATATACATTCTTGATGGAGCTGGGAAACTGAAGTTGACGGCATTAATCAAAGCCTTAAACTATCTTTGCTCTTTACATAACATGTTTTGAAGTTCTCAAGTTTGATAAATGCTGAAGAGGTTGCGGAATGACAAGTAAATACTATTCTGCCTGCCACATTGTGAAATTGTCTTGGTGCCTCCAAACTAATGGTGGTGTTTGGAGCTGCAAGACAGTCACATTTGTTTAAGGAGATGAAGAATCTCCCCTGGCTTTCTTGTTCTAACAAATATTAATTGCCTGAATGACTTTGATAAGCACAGAAAAATGGGTATAGAAAAGAAAGGGGGGAAACAAGCCTTGCATGTGGCTCTCAATTATCAAACATTAAAAAAAATTAAAATAATCAGTAATGAAGCATGGTGTGCTATAAAAAGTAACTAGTGCCCACATACAGTGTGTTTTTGTATGAATCCACTTAATATCAAGTAATCAAGACTGGATTATTGCAATATGCTCTAAGTTTATTCATTTATTACATTTATACCGTGCTTTTTTCTGGGGGTATGCAGGGGTACGCATATCCCTAAACATTTTGTGAATCTTTTTACTCTTGTCCATTTACTGTATCTATGTCCCCCCGATTTGAACTATAAAATATTGATTTTCTTAGTCAAAATAAGAGTACCCCAAAGGGACCTTGATAGATGTGGATAGGCTCTCCACACCAGGTTTTTAGAGATGCAGCCTCTTCTTACGCCCCTCAGTGGAGACAACAGTCAGCTATAGCAGATAACTGCTTTGGCTCCTCTGAAATGTTTTGGTAGCCTCATTTCCGCTGCTCGCCCTGAACTTCATCTTCTGATCTTTGGTGCCCCAAAACAATGCACTGTTGCAGAATAGTTACATGCTCTTTTTGTGACAGAAACACTGGCTTTGTATCTGCCAACCTACCAACAATAATTGATCATCTGCTTTTTTATATATCTGAAGATAGTCAAAGCGGTGACCATTAATGAAAATGAAAAGTAGTGACCATTCATGAAAAATAGTTCAAAGAAGAAGCTTATTCTGGGTATTTTCCAACAAACCTCCAACGAAAGTCATTTCTGTTTTTCAGAAACTTTCTAGCTCGTCTATGGTCATGTAGTGAAAGAGGAATCAAGTGTTTCAGTAAAGATTGGGTAAGTGGAGATCAAAATCACTCTTACTTTGGCTGTAGCCCTTAAACAAACACTTGCATGGGGTAGAGAGGTCCAGGTAGGAATTTAGGAACCTCCCTTATATCTGTACACAGTACTGCCATCTACTCCAACTGGCAGAGACTTTCCATGGTCTCAGGAAGAAAATGTTTTTCATCACTTGCTATGTGATCCTTTCCAAAGTGCAGATGCTTCTTGTTGTTCTTGGTCCTTCTACATGCAAACCACGTGATCTTGCAGTTGAGCTATGATTCCCACCAGTCACTGATGCATAGCTGCCAAGTTATCCCTTTTTTAAAGGGATTTTCCCTTATGCTGAATAGGCTTCCTCGCGAGAAAAGGGAAAACTTGGCAGCTATGCTGATGCTGCTTGCACAAATCTCCAATGCAAGTCCACCTGCTAGACATGATAAGGGAATCACAGAAAATGGAGATCACTTTTGATTCCATTTGTCAGCTGGAGCTGCTCTGAATCCATGGGGAATATGGAACACGAAACTAGACAGACCAGCTCAACCTCTTCATACAATGCTGCTTTCAGCATTTCCTCCTCTTTCCTATAACATTAATATTACATTAGCTACATTTATTGTTTGAAATAAATGCTTGTAAATGGCTTTATTGCTAAAAACAATTGCTTCCTGTTACTCTAAGGTACACAAAAGACAAATCCTGATCAATATTAAAGATCTCTTTGCTTGTTCTGGCCCATTATCAGCTAAATCATTACATTTCTGAGTAATCACAAAACAGTGACCATTTATTAAATTTGCCCAGATAGTAGCAATAATAGAGATATTTAAATTCCTAAACAAGCAGAGCAAAATGAACTGAAATGGTAATAGCCAAGGGGAAAATAAAGCACATCTTACTAATGTAAAAGAGGAAGACGACTGCTTTAGCATCTTCCATAATGAATAATAAAAAAGCGAGACTATTAAGCCAGCCATTAAGCATCTAAACCAATTAGTCAAATAAACATTTAAGTACTTACAGGCAAAAGTGTTGTTCTCATATAATGTATAAAACCCGAAGTGCACAGCAGTGGCCAACAGCTTTGCCAAGTGCGCCCCAAGTCGAGCTCAAAGAGCAAAGTTGTGCTACTCAAGTGCCATTTAAATACAACAATTTATTTGAGTCGAATTACATGTGGAAGGCCACAAGTTCTCCATCCCCGCCATAAAGTCTCACATGCACTAGTTATTTGTGAGGCAAAACACATACACATTTAAAAGAGGTGGTGTTGTAGCAATGATACTGGAGGACACCATGTTGGAAAGAAACTGAATGTTCGTTTTATTTTCCCCTCCCTTCTAGTGACTCTGGTGTTTATAGAGCTAATATTCCAAAAATGTTCTCAAGGAGTCAGTTGACTATTTGCAAGTCTCAGCTGCAGTGTATATGCAGATCTCTCCCACAGACTGGTATGAGTTTGCCTTTAGCCTACTAAGTTCAAGAAGAGGCATCTCCTTCTCCGTATACAACAGTGACTCAGCCAGAGGGAGGTCAGGCAGTTCCTTTGCACCACCAATGCCTTCTCCTCTTCAGGTGTGCCATTAGTCCTGCTATTGCTATGTCACTTTTCATATCTGTGCCACACCCTGACCAGCCATGTTCCAAAAGTAGGAGATGATTCCAAATCATGGACTGAAGCCATATGAGGTCACAGGGTTCTGGAAGGCAGTCAGATGTGGGTCTAGTCAGAGCCTGGATGAGAAATTACTTGTATATCACAGAGTGCCAGTGGGGTTAGGGGGGTAGATTAGAACTGAGGAAAGCTGTCCTGCTCTGGCCCATGGAAAACCACAAGGGCAGGTTTGCCATAGAGGCTGGTTGCCACAGTGCTAGGAAGGGCTTCTAGTGAGCAACTTTCTCTGAAAAGGGTTGGAAGTAAACCAAGGCTTTTTGAGTCTCTTCCTTCAGCGCACCTCTCAGAAGCTCCTCCTACATTTGGAGAATGAGTGTGGTAGCCTTACTCAGAGTAGACCCACTGAAATGAAGAGACAAGATTAACCTAGGTCAGGGGTCTGCAACCTTTAAGACAAAAAGAGCCACTTGGACCCGTTTCCGAAGAAAAAAAATAAACTGGGAGCCGCAAAACAGGGACATAATTAGAAATCAGAGGGCTATGCCCAATAATCAATGCCCCAAAATGCCATAGAAAATTAATCAGGGCCCCAGTGTACCATAAATCATAATCAGTGCCTGATGTAAATAATAATTAATAATGAGGGCCCAATGTCATCCTCGTCATTATAAAAATAACTTTGAGTTTGGGCTGCCTTGATTACTGGGAACATAGCTGCCAACTTCTCCCCTTTTTTAAGGGAAATTCCCTTATGCTGAATAGGCTTCCTCGTGAGAAAAGGGAAAACTTGGCAGCTATGACTGGGAATGGGCACCAGCAACCACTGCCTTATGAGTTTGGGCTGCCTTGATTACTGGGAATGGGCAAAACTCTGACTCCCTTATTAGGACACCTGTATGGTTTCATGTGTGTTGCTCCCATCAAGTGAACTTATAAAATTTCCTCATATTGAATCAACCCATTGATTAATACATCTACTTCAATCTCCTGACCAGGCCGGCAGGAGGCCACAGGCAGGCCGCAGGCAGGAGCAGCAGCAGCAAACACGCGCTCCGAGCCTGCAAGCCTTTTCTGCTGCTGGGCGGGAAGAAGCACGCCCGTTTTTTAAAAAAATAACTCCGCCCCCGCCCCCGTGAGCCTATTGGCTGCAGAAATGCGGTGGGGAGGGGCTGATGCAGGGAGGGGGCCGACCACGCTCCCCGGGCTGCTAACGTCACCTTGCGTCCTTTTTGCACAGCGGAGTTGTGGACTCCGGCGGGCACCGTGCGGGGCGCACAGCCCTGGTTGTGAGGATAATGTGGAAATAAGGTAATCCTTGAAGGAAAGTTTGTTCCAACGTGTGTGTGTGGCAACCCGGAAGTGTTTTCGCCGCGTGTGTGGTTTGCGCATGCGCAAAATGGCGCTGCGCATCGCGTTCGGGTTACGAACTATTTGGGTTACGAACTGCGATCCGGAACGGATCGCGTTCGTAACCCGAGGTATTACTGTATATGTAAACTGGCCATGTCCGTTAGTATCCACGTTTCACCAAAACCGCTTGACCGATTGCGTTCAAATTTTGACACAATGCTGCATGCGAATATGAGAGTGACCCCGTACCATTTTCAAAGACAGATGTCACACCTGTGCCAGGTAAAAACCCCAAAACCACGTGTTTCAAAACACACCACTCAAACCAAAATGCATGCTGGGAAAAGAACCAGGTTGCAAACCAGCGCCCTCTAGCGGCGGCTGCACTGGTACTTCACCTATAAATCCTTCCCTCTCAACAGCACCTCAGCTCCCGTTTACATACTAGGCCGAATGGAGGTCCTGACTCGCCTGGGTGGAGGTTGGAGGGAGGAGGGGACGGGGTAGGTTAGGACATGGTGGGACCAGTCACAGGGATGAGCCGGGGGTGGGGGGAAGAGGGGGTGTGATATGTCATGGGTCGGGACAGGATGGGGGGAATCACAGGGATAAGCTGGGGTGGGGGAGGAGGGGGCGGGATATGTCATGGATCGGCACAGGATGGGGGGAATCACACGGATGAGTCACAGCAATGTGTGGCTGGGCCAGCTAGTGTAATAATAATTGTTATTGTTGTTATTGTTACCTTATTAGTTATACCCCGCTTATCTGGCTGGGTTTCCCCAGCCACTCTGGGTGGCTTACAGCATATCTAAAAACTTAATAAAAACATCAAGCGTTAAAAACTTCCCGATACAGGGCTGCCTTCAGATGTTTTCTAAAAGTTGTGTAATTCTTTATCTCCTTGACATCTGAGCATTCCACAGAGAGAGCACCACTACCGAGAAGGCCCTCTGCCTGGTTCACTGTAACTTTGCTTCTTGCAGTGAGGGAATCAGCAGAAGACTCTCGGAGGAGGACCTCGGTGTCTGGGCTGAACGATGGGGATGGAGAGGCTCCTTCAGGTATGCTGGGCCAAGACCGTTATAGGGCTTTAAAGGTCAGCACCAACACTTTGAATTGTGCTTGGAAACGTACTGGAAGCCAGTGAAGAACTTCGTTTACTATAAGCTTAGTTAACAATGCCCATAGCTGCCAAGTCTCCCGTATTCCCCGGGAAACCCCCATTTTTTCAGCTGTCCCCAGCTGAAAAAAATGGATTTTTTTGTTTTTCCCCGGTTTATTCTGGCGCGGCGGCCATTTTGGAACAGGGCCAAAATGGCTGTAGCGTGACTTCTGGTGCGACGACCATTTTGGAACAGGGCAGAGCAGCATCAAAAGTAGCTTCTGAGCATGCTCCACCCATTTCCAAAATGGCGGCAGCGCTACTTCCGGTCTGCTACTTCCGGTCCAGTCCCTTATTTCTCAGGCTGGAACTTGGCAGCTATGGCAATGCCCCTTTTGGGGGGACTGAGACAGCCTTTAGATGTTATCCTCATAGGCATTAGGATTCACAGACATTAAATATAGCTTCCCCCCTCTTAAAATTTGTGATAACCCAAAAGTATTCCCATATCAAATCATGTGCTAAGCTATTCCTAGATGCTGAACTTTTCTTAAATGTTAACTGATGCTTTATTGAAGATCTAACCCAGATAACTGGATTGCACGACTTAGGAATTCATAAAATATTTCCCTGGTGACGGTAGCTAAACAAGACTGTTAAATATCAGAAGGGTCAATTGAGAATCCCATGTTTCCAAACATAGATGTAAAAAACCGCATCAATCTCTTTTCTTTACTCTAAATTATATTGCATCTATAAAAAAAGGACACATCACATATCCTTACACAGGAAATACAGACTTGCTGAGTGCAAAGAGAAGAATAAAAATACACAGAAGATGGTTTCTGAGGCAGCAAGAGCTAAGAGCTCTGAATACTGTTGACACTGAAATTTTTGAAATGCTATTTTGTCAAGTGAAGAAATTGCCAGCTTTCGTTCAGCTTGATTATATTACTAATGAGTGCTATCTGTCGTCCACAGTCACTACATTATTGTCAGCTGATGTTTCTGGAGAGCTAGCTTAGGATGTTTGTTCAATGGTTTTTGATGGACAGAGATTTCTTCCATGATCACCAATAGATGGTTCCTACTGAAATACAGCTTAGATGCTTAGGTAGGGACTGCAACAGCCCTAGCTGACAGCTGTCTGGAAGTAACAGCCATTTGGCTTTGTATGAAACAATGCTTTGCAAATGCCTTGCAAATTAACACTGTGTGTGCTTGTTTCCTGTATCATGTCCAATATCAATTTATAGATCAATAGCTATGAAAATAACGAAAGGTCTCCTATGGAATTCACATGCTTCCTATGGAGATTGCTTAGGGAAGTAGTGAAGCCACACTTAAGGTGGAACCTGAATTTCACCTAAAAGAGGGGAGGAGGGATGGAGAGAGAGGGAGAGAGATTTGAGAGTAATTTCACAAAAATAATAAAGGATCTATCTATGTTTACATGTGTCCTTGACTATTATAGCCCATATGCTCCAGGATGACTGCTTATGCTAGGAAGGCACTATAACAACTTTTTATTCTTAAAAATGTTCATTTAACCTCCTGGAACAATACGTTTCAGTCTATGAAACTTCAGTCAATTTTTGTTGCAAGCCTTTGAACTCAGTGAGACTTTCCTCTGACATATATAGGCTTTTGATTTTAATTTTTATAGTGATTCAATTGTATGCAATAGTTCTTTTTGCATAACTTAACTTTTATATTATATGATTTCAAGAATCTAATAATAAAATTACAATTAAAAAAAAAAAACTTGCTACCAATAGAACACGGATTGTTTGTTCTGAAGTGATGTTTTTTCTCCTGTGCAAGTAGATAAATAGGTACTGCTGTGGCGGGAAGGTAAATGGCATTTCCGTGTGTTCTGGCAGAAGAAAATTGGTTTCATATTATGGTTGTAGCTAACCAAAGTTAAGCACTTTTAATTCATATTGAATTAAAATGAAAAGTTATTCTTGAACTTCAGTCTCCTTCATTTATATCAACAAGATGTAAACATGCTTAACTTTGGCTGGTTCGTGCCCAGTTATATCAATGATGAAATTATTTCCTTGTCTGTAAGAGCAATCCTATACACAAGAAGCTGGTAGAAGTGAAACCTGGGTAAAGTAAGTTACAACTTGGATGAAGGAATTGAGGGGATGCTTATGAAATTTGCAGATGACCCCAAACTGGGAGGGGTAGCAGAAGACAGAATCTGTATTCAAGATGACTTTAACTCAGGCATCCCCAAACTTCGGCCCTCCAGATGTTTTGGACTACAATTCCCATCTTCCCCGACCACTGGTCCTGTTAGCTAGGGATCATGGGAGTTGTAGGCCAAAACATCTGGAGGGTCGAAGTTTGGGGATGCCTGCTTTAACTGATGGGAGAACTGGCCCAAATCTAACAAAATAAGTCTGAATTGGCATCGTGTACTCAAATAGCAGTGTTTTCTGTTCACTTAACTCTGTAGAACAAGTTACTCAGATTGGGGCTGCCGATCAGAAGGTCAGCAGTTCGAATCCCCGCGATGGGGTGAGCTCCCGTTGTTTGGTCCCAGCTCCTGCCCACCTAGCAGTTTGAAAGCACGTCAAAGTGTAAGTAGATAAATAGGTACCGCTCCGACGGGAAGGTAAACAGCATTTCCGTGCACTGCTCTGGTTCACCAGAAGCAGCTTAGTCATGCTGGCCACATGATCCGGAAGCTGTCTGCAGACAAACGCCGGCTGCCTCGGCCTATAGAGCGAGATGAGCGTGCAACCCCACCCAGAGTTGTCCGCAACTGGACCTAACAGTCAGGGGTACCATAGCCAGGCTTCTATTGGTTCCTTAAGTCACCTGGTCTGGCTAGGTTGATGAGCCATAGTGCATACACAAGTGGTGCTTCAGTGTAGAAAATACCATATGAAGGATTCCTTTAGTCTGAGAGGTGTTCCAGTGGTGTAAGGAATAAGGCAACTGAGTCCTGCTCCCAGTATCCTTAGTTCAATCCCCTGGTGTCTTGTATTATTATACATATAACCTACTCTTCCTCTGAATATATGGTCCACAGAAAACAGACGAGATCACATCTGCTTAGCTTCAGCACATATACATCATTGATCTTAAGTGTTATTAATCCTATGCAGTAGGTATTCAGAATGAGATCAAGAAAAATGGGGCTGGGTGTTGTTCCATATCTCATCATTTAGTGTTGCAATACGTCCAGGATTTGGGCGTCGGAAACTGTGTTGGGTGGAAATTGTTGGTAAAGCTGAACAACTTTGCCAAAAAAAGCTCAAGAACTTTTGAAATATGGCAATGCTGGAGCTCTGTGGCCTTCAGCAACGTCTTATGGGATATCTATTACATTTGTTTCTGTTATGCACCAGACCGCTATATTATTAAGATGGTTGTTTCCTGTGTATTTGTTTGCGATTCAATTCTGGTAAGTTCAGTGGATCTTACTTACAAGTAAGCAGTTTAAAGATCTGGGTGCAAGGTATATTTAATAAGCAAATAAAGAATGCCTGGAGGGAGATTTTTTCTTTTTGCTGTGACTTTTGTTGTTGTTCTTCAGTAAAACTTTAATGATAGAAAAAGGGCCTTTGGATGAATTATGGTTTTTAAAACAACAACAACAACAAAACAGAATTTTAAGTACTCTGGAATGGCAGCATTGCATGTGGTAAAACTATCTTTCCCTTTTTTTCCCTATTAGTTTCAACGTTCTGGGAAAGTATCGTTTCCCAAAATTTGCTTGTTTTTCTATCTGTGACAAAGATAAATGGTTTGTTCATTTGCTTTAAACAGAAGCTGTAATGTTTTGTGTCGGCACAATCAATCTCATTATAAAAAAAGCACAGCAGCCATAAAGCATAGTGTAACAACCTGGGAATAAACGTCTTTCGATTTATATGCCTTTCCCATTGGATTAGATTTTGCCCTGTACCGATTGCATTTCCTTCTCCTCCACCCCATTTCCTCCACCATAAAACAGAATATATACATATTTGAAAAGTAATCATGAAGCTTCATTTTTTTTGGAGGGGGGAAATAGTCGTGCTCAACAGGCAGATAAAGAAGGAAGTGTAAATGGATGCCTATATCTCAGTTTCCTCAGAGGCCACACATGCTATGGCATGCACACATTTGATTCCACTGTATTATGGATGATGCAGTTCCCACTGTGTGACTTATTTGAAAGATCATGCACATACGTTTCTAGGGCTGTGGTCTTACACTCAAGCAATAAGGAAGGGGAAACTTCCAAACCTGCAGATGTCTTGGAAGCATGTAAACTTTTTCTGGCAAAATAGCAGGTCTGCCTAACTTGAAACCTAATATCCATGGTTACCATTGTATGATATGATGATCTGCTACATCACTAATGTTGGGTATCTTTCAGTCATCTTTTGAGCATACCTTTTAGCAAGGCTTTCCCTGATGGTTAAAGCTGAATCCTCTCTTCTTTATTGCTGTGCTTTTTATTTCCATTTTTAGTCATTTGTGTTGGTGGGTTTATTGTATAATTTTGTAATATCTGTGGCTTTTAAATTTTCTCTTGTATATTAAGTGGCAAAGAAATTGTTTTAAATAGCCCTGAAGATGGTAATAATAATAATCATAATCATAATCATAATTTATTTATTCCCCAGCCACTCTGGGTGGCTTCTTACAAAATATCAAAATACAGTAGTCGTTCAGATATTAAAAGCTTCCCTAAATAGGGCTGCCTTCAGATGTCTCCTAAAAGTCTGGTGGTTGTTTTTTTCCTTTGACGTCTGGTGGGAGGGCGTCCCACAGGGCGGGCGCCACTACCGAGAAGGCCCTCTGCCTGGTTCCCTGTAACTTTGCTTCTTGTAGTGAGGGAACCGCCAGAAGGCCCTCGGCGCTGGACCTCAGTGTCTGGGCAGAACGATGGGGGTGGAGACGCTCCTTCAGTCTCAAGAAGGCTTCACAGTGCTTAAGCAAAGCCTCCCAAGTCTTATATATTAGGTTTCTATTAATAAAACTTAACAATATTCTCTTCTACAAGTTCTCTAGGTCTGAGTGAGTTCAGCTGGTTTACTTCCCAGAAGGTTACAATGAGCCAAAACATCATTTTTAAAAAATAGTTAAATCCAAATGAGGTTTATAAAAGAGCATTATTATTATTATTTTTTAAAAAAGTGAATTCGGAGATTTTTCAAAATAACAAATAAGTGGTGCTTAACAGCAAACACCCCCTCATCATTTCTTAAAGGTTTCTGGGACCTCCAACTGTAGCAACCTAAACATGAATGTTGGCTGTAGAAGTAAAAGGGTCAATTGTCAGGCCAATTAATAATATGTCTTACATCCCAAAACCAATTAAAGCATGCATGTTTTAAAAATGAAGGGCCACAGTTTGACAGTGAACTTGAGCATGCTGGTATGTCAGCTGAATCCTGTCCTATATCTTATAATTGGCATTAGGAGAAAGAGCTGTACTTTAATTACAGTGAACTAAATGCTTTTTTAAAAAAGTCATTTAAATCAGTGGGTGAATTTAAATATCCTTTGTTAAAACTGGCTATTAACTTGCCTCCTAGTCCAATCATGACAGGGGCAGTTTTGTGCTATTTTAAATTCCTAGGGGAATGCAACTTGGACTTTTGTGTGATCGTTTACCCACCTGAGATTGGAATGCCTGGCTTACTTTAAAAGGCACAAGCCAAATGCCTTCCTTTAATCATATTACTGAGGTGCCCTCTCTTGTTATATTCAATTCAGAGTGATATCACATGACATGAGGGGGGTAGAACCTCAGATGTCGGATTCTTTTATGGTGCCTGACAGCCTATAAATCCAATATCGTTCTGTCCTTGATGATACCAATGTCATCCCTTGCTAGACATTCTTTCCAACAGAATATTCATGTCTTTAGACATGGTATGCTTCAACTCCACTCTAACTGCATAATGAAGGCAAAGCTGAGATATTTTTCTGAAGTTTTTATTGTAAGCTGTGGCAGATGACTCCTTGTTCACATTTAATTATATAAATTAAGATCTAGGAACAGAAGGCCCCCCCAACAACAACAATCCTATCAGAAGAGCTTTTTCTAAGGCCCATAGCTCTTTGTGTGTCGTGTACTGAGTTTCATTAGGAACACAGCTAGGGATGAAAGAGTTAATTCTCCATGCCCCACATGCTGTAGGTCCAATGAAAACGTTTGGTATGAAACTCAAAGAATCATAGAATTGTAGAGTTGGAAGGGACTCTGAGAGTGATCTAGCTAAACATACCCAACTCTCTCAACTATTCTTCGTAAGGCTTCGTTTCCAGACCCTTTATCATATTGGTTGCCCTCCTCTGCGCATGTTCCAGCTTCTCAACATCCTTCTTAAATTGTGGTGTCCAGAATCGGACACAGTGTTCCAGGTGTCGTCTGTCCAGAGCAGAATAAAGTGGTACTATTACCCTTGTACACATTATACGGAATCCTGACATAATATCTAATGATCTGTTTAGCATCACAATTAGGGTGTCTTAGAGACCTTCAGCTACTTGTGGAGCTAGAAGGTCTCTAAGATATTGCGAAACTCAGAAGCATGATGGCAACATTAGTCACAAAACCACAGTGGTGGTCATCCTATAGCATCAGAACTACCATCCTCTGTTACATTCTCTCCAATCTATACAGAGGAATTTTCTGTTCTAATATTAGTCAACTATTCACTTTAATCTTTTTGCCTTAATGCATCCAAGGAAATTGATGAACTTTCAGCGGTTAATCATGGAGTAAACATACAAATGAACCTGAGCGTTGAAAGGTATAGAGATCAGTACAGGGTTTCGTTTAAGCTGCACTTGCTTTTACTACAATTTAGATTTGGGTAAGAGATTTAAGGAAATTATTATATATTCTGTCTGAGATCTCCCTCATATACTGAAATGTTCTCTCATAGAGAGGATTATGTTACCTTATATTTATTCCAAGCTTATTAGCATGAGGATCAATATCTATTTTCAAAAAATGTAGGAAAGGCTTTCTGAGTGTGTCCTGTGAGACTTCAGCTAAAAATTTCCCAAAAAGTTTATATACCTGATTTTACAACTGTTTCCCCATTTTAGATGTGACTCCCCCCCAACCTGTAGAGTACATATTATTTTCCTATGTCTGTGAACCTTCAACTTTTATCCTTAGTATGAATTATTCATGCACAACCATGCCAAAATATTTCTGTAAATCCATATAAATGATTACTGGTCTTGCTTATAAGCCCTGAAGAAATGGGGGGTGGGGAATAGATAGAAGAATTTCTATGCCTGGAATCCCTTCTAGCTAGAGCAGATTATCATTCAGACATATTTTGTTTTTCCTTATGGAATATTTAGGCCTCCAACAAGGTACTTCATAGTCTTTTCTTTAATTAACCCAGAGTCTGCTTCCCTTTCTATTCCTTTGTCAGTCCATGAAGCATTCTGCTTGCTTTCTGGTTACAGGTAGGTAGCCGTGTTGGTCTGGATCGAAGTAAAATAAAAAAATTCCTTCAGTAGCACCTTAAAGACCAACTAAGTTTTTATTTTG
This sequence comes from Zootoca vivipara, assembly GCF_963506605.1. Lineage (NCBI taxonomy): Eukaryota > Metazoa > Chordata > Lepidosauria > Squamata > Lacertidae > Zootoca > Zootoca vivipara. Next base: position 13,052,003 of record NC_083279.1, read on the forward strand.
GTATGAGCTTTCGTGTGCATGCACACTTCTTGCTTGCTTTCTGATCCACTTATTTTTATTTAATATACCCTAAATGCAAACTGGACGCGGGTGGCGCTGTGGTCTAAACCACTGAGCCTCTTGGGCTTGCCAATCAGAAGGTTGGCGGTTCAAATCCCCGCAAAGGGGTGAGCTCACATTGCTTGGTCCCAGCTCCTGCCAGCCTAGCAGTTCAAAAGCACACCAAAAAGTGCAAGTAGATAAATAGGCTCCAGCGGGAAGGTAAAGGGCATTTCCGTATGCTGCTCTGGTTTCGCCAGAACTGGCTTAGTCATGCTGGCCACATGACCCGGAAAAACTGTCTGCGGACAAACGTCGGCTCCCTCAGCCTTTAAAGCGAGATAAGCGCCGCAACCCCAGAGTCGTCTGTGACTGCACTTAACTGTCAGGGGTCCTTTACCTTTACCTTTTTAAATGCAACATAACTCTTTAAGGAGAGTATAACCTCATCTAAGACTGAATCCCAATTTTCTGATCTGCACTTCTGTCCTGACTTGATTAAGGATAAATCTATTGGCCCTCCTCCAGTTTACTACAGTGGTACCTCACAAGACAAATGCCCTGCAAGACGAATTTTCCGCAAGACGAATGCATCTTGCGATCTGATTGTAACTCGCAATACGAATTCATTTTGCAGAAAATTCATCTTGTGAATCACGGTTTCCCATAGGAATGCATTGAAATTCAATTAATGCGTTCCTATGGGCAAAAAAAGAAATTTCAATTCCTATGGGAAACCGCGATTCGCAAGATGAATTTTTCGCAAAATGAATTGACTCGTGGAACGAATTGAATTCGTCTTGCGAGGCACCACTGTATTTACATCTGATACTGCTTCAGAATTTCAACATTTTCTTTGTATTTAGAGGTAAATATCAGCACCATACCCAAATCTTGGATAATTTATTTATTTATTTATACATACCCCGCCCATCTGGCCAGGTTTCTCCAGCCACTCTGGGCACGTTACAGCATTTATAAAACATAGTGGGTGATCTCATGCAGTGGTTTCACATTAAATGACATAGTGGTCACTATTCCTCACCCAGGAACAGCTTTTTAGAATATACCGGTATGTAAACAGCCAACAACTGTATCACAAACGAAGTGCAAAATGCTCTGGATAACTCAATTCCAACGAGGACTTTAATCTGACAGGCAATTTCATATAGGAATTCACAAAGATCAAATTTTGCAAGCATTTCTATATGTACCAGAATAATAATTGTGAGCAAATGTTCTCAACGAGGGCTTAATTGTCAGGATGCATCTGGAGCAACCCAGTCAGATGGGCAGCATATAAATAATAAAATTATTACCATTATAGGATGCAGTTGCATCAGGACAAAACACAGTGCCAGTCTTGCTAAATTTGAGAAGCCGCTGTGGTTGTATGAAAGATCATCTCTAGCTGTTATCATTGCTGGCATGTTATCTCCCTAGTCATCGTTCAATGTCCATTCTCTGTTCTTACAAATGGAGCATCACAGGTAAATATGAGAGGCGTCTCTGCTAGATTCCACAGTGAGAAATGTGAACCGTAGGCTCAGGTAGTAGCAGACAGCGATGCTTTTGAAGTGTATAATTAGTTAGCCGACTGAGTTTATGAATTTGCCCTGCTTGTAGTGTTTGGTTGTGATATGAATCAAGCACTGTTTCTCCATCTTTTAGAATGTTAAATGAAATTTTGCACATGCTTGATCAGTGTTCAACAGATCAAATCCCCACAGCCCAGCTGCTTTAAAGGCATACACACAGAAGTCCTTTAATTAGAATACCATATGTGCAATGCTTTGGAAATATTTTCGTAAGCATGCTTGCTTCCAGTCTCATAATGAACAATATGTTTCTGTGGCTTAATAGAAAAATTCCTTCAGTAGCACCTTAAAGACCAACTAAGTTTATATTTTGGTATGAGCTTTCGTGTGCATGCACACTTCTTCAGATACACAGTATTTTGCTTCGACTCAGACCAACACGGCTACCTACCTGTAACTTTCTGTGGCTTGTCACCTAGCATTGAATTGTCATCCTCTGGGCACTCATCCCCTTTGGGCACCCATCTTATTATTCACCCACCACAATCAGCCATTCACAATTTCCTGGCTCTTGTGTACAATATAACATTTGATGCAAAGTTGTGCATGTTGTTTTCTGCATATTGTAGCAAACTAGATAACACCACACTTCAAAAGAATGCTGCATCTTCTAGAAATGAGTCTGGCTATTTATTTATTTTTTAATTTAGAAATGAAACCAACCAGGTGTTGTTGCTTCTTCCCCGATAAAGGACAGCTTTGGGATAGCTTATTTTCATAGTTGAGTTCTTTCATGCTTCACCGAATGGAATTACTAGCCCACAGGTTTATAGCACCCTCAATGGTTGTTACAAAAAAGAGAGAGAAACCAAGCCATACCCCACAAGGTCAGTTTGATCAAACCCAACATGTCAAGTTGTTTCAAGTTTAATTTCGAAAGTATCTAAATGTGTCTCCTGCACACTCAGTCTTTCATCTTGAAATACACGTGCCTCTTCCTCCTTACACCCCGCCCTAAATTTTATCATGCTTCATCACCATGAACTGTTCAAAATCAATTTTACTTGCTGTAAGCTCTCATTTCCTTAATACTGTGATTGCCTATGTTTTCAGATGACTTTTGAAAGCCCTTCCCACCAACTCAGTTCCTTGAAAAATCCATTTCTGTTTTAATGTTGGTTTAAACTGTATTGGAAAAACCTGATGAGAGTGTCACCCTGAATTATCTTAAAAGTACTGCTTATGGGCACGAGACCAGGCTCGTTTTTCTTGGTACAAATTAAAGCACATATACTGATTTCTAGGTATTTAGGGGGGGGGGGAATCGGAAATGCCTTACATCTTCATCAAGGTCTGAGCAGAAAAGCACATTCTGTTCAACAGAACTTAAGTCTTGTTGTTTAAAAGTGAAATCATTTGCATGCTTATTTAGAAGGAAATTCCACTGTCTTCAGTAAAGCTTCCTCCCTATAAGTATGGAAAACACAACTCACATTCACAGTGGTTATAATCCAGAGATTTCTTCCTTCCTTTCTCTTGCTTATTTTGCGGGATTTTTACCCTGCTTCTTCAGGCAGTCATTTCCTAGACAAGCTAGCAAAAAAATTAAAATGTAAACACAATAGCAATAATCCTTCAAGTTTTGATTCATCGTTACAAATGTGTATGAATTTTATGGGACTTTGTTATTTTTATTTTAAAAATCCTCAGGTTTCAACATGTCCTCCTTCTGCTTTAGCAGAAACTGAAGCCTCCCTTCAGACCAACTCTCTTCCTGGGAATTTTACCAAACTCCCAAGCTTGTATGCTTCTTAACACATTATGCTGAACACATGCATAAGCTGTGAAATGGTGTAAATTTATTGATTTGGACAGCTCAACTGTTTTATACATAGGTACACACAGACTGTGCACTGTTTGGATGCAATGTGTACCACTTGTACCCATAAATCATGGGTAGTCAATGTGGGGTTTTCCAGATGTTGGACTCCCATCATTGGACATGGTGGCTGGGGGTGATTGGATCTGGAGATCAACAGCATCTGGAGAGTGTTACTGAACTCAGTTTGGGGGACAAATCTGTCTGCATGGTTACCCCCAAAAGTGTGGAGTAGAATGGAAGAAAATTTTGGTAGAGTACACCTGGAGCGCTGTCTTGAAATCTGCTAATAAGTCCATAGTCAGTGTGAAGGTGGTACAATATTTGTTTGCGACTGGCAGGGCTGTGTGAGCTTCCCTGGACCCCAGTAATGTTTAGGAACATGTCAAACCCTAAAACAATGGGAAACTGGGCTTCCGGGTTCAGCGCCATCGTCGATCGGCGGGGCTTCGTCTCGTCTCCGAGACGGCCCGTCTCTGCTAGGAGTGGGGAGGGCAGCGAGAGCGACGCTGCGCCCCTTAGAACCTCGGGAAGGGCGTCCCGAGGGCAATTTGCTCGGCACAGACCCAATCCGGACTCCCCAACTCTTCGGCTAGCTCTAATAAGAGCTCCGGAGCGAGGAGGGTAGAAGTCGCGGGGGCCATTTTGAGCGGCAACGTTATTCTAGCAGGGAGAAGCTTCAAGCCGAAGGCGGAGAGCGCTGGATTCTTCCGAAAATAAAACGATTGGAAAAGACTGTAAGTAACCTCATGATTTGGATTATTATAAAACAATTTGGATCTGGGAGAGAGGGGAGAAAAGAGGAAGCCACCCCCCCCCACGGCAACAAAAGAGACAGTAAATAGAAACCCGAAGCCATAAACAGAAGATTTACAATTCAAAGGATCCCTCAAAGGCATCAAAGAGAATCTCCCCTTTGATGCAGGGTGAAAAGGGGAGAGAGACTGCGGTTTATGACTGCCCTGCAATAAAGGTACAGCTTAAGAAAAAACCTTTCCACTCGGGAGCCGGCAGCCCAGACAACCCAGTGAGTTGTCAGGATTTATAAGTCAAATTTTACTTCACTTTGTATTTCTGGACTTTGTGGAATTTCTTTTTTGGCTTAAGTGTTTGTGAAATGTGAGTTCGAACTTTATTGTCAATAAGACTTGAAGAATGCAGCCAGCTTGTTAAAATGGAGTCGAAAAATAAACTGTGATCATATTCCACCCCACGTGACAAGTTTTGACCTTGGCAGGACTGAAATATGTCAACAAAAAAGTGTTCCCCTGAGTTCCAGCGGTCTGTTTTGACCTTAATGTGGGAAACAAGAATAGAGTTATGTCAAGAGGAGACACGACGGCAAGAGTTACAGGAAAAATTCCAGGAGGTGATGGCGGAATATGATTTTTTAGGAGATGAAGCTTTTGACACTGAAAAAGATGAATGTGAGAATGACAATGATGGGGAAGGAAAAGAAGAAGATGAGGATTGTGATGATTCAACACAAAATGAAGCACACCACGAAAAAAATGATGACTCTACTCTACAAAAAGTTGGATGGAGTGCCCTGCTTTTGAGGGGGGCACGATTGGTATCATTGGAACTCCAGAACGCCCACAGGGAAGAAGGAAAAAATATGCAGAGAAGAGAAGAAATTCAGGGGTCCTGTATGGTGGTCTGGATGACAAAAGACTGTAAACAGGGGGTGGGGTGAAGGGAAAGTGATGTTGTGATTAAGGATGGATTAACAGGTTTATAACTGGTCTGCTGATTTTGGAATTTGCTGGATTGGGGGGGGAAGCCGGCAATCGGGGATGTAAGGTTAAATTGAGAATAGTTATAGTTTTAAAAGTGAATGGATTTTGGAAAATGTGAAAATATGGAGGCTTATAGAGGGAGAAAAAACAAAAAATTAGGCACGGGAAGAGAAAATGGGAGTTTGATTTCTCAGTGATTTGAATATTAGATGAAAATGTTAACAATTGATTTATAAGTTGTATAAGATGCAAAGGTGTATTTTTATAAAGTAAGAAACTGTTGCAGATGATAAAAAAGGGATGAAAACCGGGGAAGGGGGGGGAGGGGAAGCCCACAAAATATGGTTTTACAACTATGAATGCAAGAAAAAATTTTTGTTTTGTATTGTTTTTTCTTTTTTCTTTTTTCGCCCTTTCTTTTTTTCCCCCCCTTTTTTCCTATTTCTATTTTTCTCTTTTTTTTTTTTTTTTTGGTATGACAATAGATGGTTGGATGGATGTCCTCCTGCGTACTGCCCTGGTTTGCTGGAGCTCCCTGGTGGCAGGGGGGGGGCTTTGGGGTCAGGGGAGGGGGGGAGGACAGAAACCCAAGCATAAAATGGACCATCTCTGACTGTTCACATACATGGGATACTTCTGTGGCAGGGGAGGACCCATGTGGGTGGGTAGGAAGGAGGTGGAAAAGGGGTTTAAGTATGTACCTTTTTTTTTTGCTTTTTTGTATTTTGTAAAATTAATAAAAAGTATGTTCAAAAAAAATAAAACAATGGGAAACTGGTTCTTCTACTTACCGATGCGGAACTGATTTTTTTGTGTGTGTGAGAGAGAGAAAAAGTGGGGTGAGGGAAAAAAAGACAAATAATAATGCAGAAAAATTGGGGGTGTCATTGGAGACAAAAAAATAGACTGTGTTCAGTGCTAGAGCTCACTTCTTTATCTTTTTTGCTTAATTTTTTTTTTTTTACTTAGCTCAATTTCTCTATTTCTGCTCGTTCTGTTTCTCTGGAGCCCAGCTTTCTTTTCTTTTATTGCTTTGAGCATGTCCATTCTTCAGCTTTTGAAGCTGCTCTTCGCTATTTTCTCTGAGCCAGCCTTTTGAGGCCTGGATATTTGGTTCCTGAACAGTTTCAGACACATGCAGTTTTTATAGGTTTTTATTTCCCCTAATATCCTTTTCATTTTCATTTTACTTTCTCTTTATTCCCTTCTGAAGCTTAGACTGCACTATTTCAACATTTCCCCCCTCTGCATGCCTTAGTACTTATTTCCCATTTGGATCATTCTGGACCCTATACACAGGGTTCTGCATTCATCTCTCTTAACTCCCCCACCTTTTTTCACAGAGGTTAGTTCCTTAGAACCCTGTCTGGCTTGGTAGCTATAAAGATAGAGATAGAGCACAGCTATCATGACCAGTGGATTAGTGTGGGTTGCCAGCACCCGGGGCCACATGGAGTGGGGGGTGGGAAGGAAACGGATGGCTTATATAACAAAGTCCATTTTTCTCCCCTAACACTTCCCCCTCCCTTCCTACCCTCTTCCCTGGTCAGGCCTTCCTTCTTCAGATCTTTAGCCATGTACACAGTCTATTCATTTGTGCTTGTATATTCGGGTTGGCTTCCCCCCTTTCTAATTGTTCCATTTTTCCATATTCCATTTAGTTTTTTTTTCTTTCAATCCTAGAGCAATAACTGCCATTCCAACTAGAATCATGATCTTATACAGCTCTTGGCTATTACTTTTTACTTTATTATTTCCCAGTATTCCCCAAAATAGCAAGTCCCTATTAATTTCTATGTTTATTTGGAATAGTCCCGAAATTACCTTTATGATCTTTTTGCCAATATTCCTTAACCAAGTTGCATTCCCACCACATGTGTGAGTATAGTCCTTTTTCACGACCACAATGCCAGCATTTGGGGCTAAACCCTTTCACTATATACACCATTTGTGCCAGTGTTCTATACCATTTTAGTAAAAAAAACCTACTTAATTCCTTATACTTTTCTATTTTAATATTGTTTATATTCTTCATCATTTCTTGTACCGTGTTTAAATGGATCATACCTCCCTGCTCCCATTTGATCTGGATTATCCTTGTGTGACAAAGCTCCCAGAAATCCCAAATAACTCACAACTGACACGATATTTTAGGTTTGAGTTTTTGGCATTATTTTGGCCACAACTTTATTCAAAAATACATTTTAAATCTGAGTGTTGGCTTAGGCTTTGGTTAATCCATCTGTCCACTCTAAGGGACAGGACCATTTCCATCTGACCCACGTTGGGTCAGGACCATTCCATCTGCCCTGGTTGGGCAGGACCAGCTCCGACTTACCTAATGGTAGGTAAGTCAAGTAAACACCCCAAGGGATTGGAGGTACTGTTCTCAGGCAGTCTCCTCCCCCAAGGAATGTTCCCCAAGGCTCGGTTCTGTAATGGCCGCACCATCCTTGCCTATGGCAGGATGAATGGACTAGAGTCCCTGAGCCCCAGGATTCCTTTAACGGAATACTTCTATAAGGAGCAAGTAAGGGGGTAGGCATTTTTATGCCATGCCCCTCCTATACCAATTTTTAACCAAAGCCTAACGGCCAACCTAACAAGTTGTGACAATTTGCTTGTCAGTAGGCAAAAACCAAATGGCAACAGCCAATCAGCCAAGTGGCAAAATTCCTACTGGGCCCCCGAATACAGGCTACAGCCCGCGAACAGGCAAGCAGTGTCGACTAAGCCTGAAAGCAGTGGCGGGCGGGTGGGAGATTCGAAGGCTTTTCGAGAGTGAGGGAAAACGAAAGTAACGTGGGCGTTAAGTAAAATGCTGCTGTCAATCAAAATCAATGGCACGCCCCATGACTCAGCCTAACTACAGCCCACCCCCTCCCAGATTTCTTTTGAGCTCATCCGCAACCCCTACGACACTTTATGAGTGTAATGGGCTTTGTCATTCTGCCTTTGTCTCCTATCATCAGTTTATATATCAGCCCTGCTATCCCTTTCTCTGTTATTTGTCTTTTGTTTAACACCATATCTATTTTCATTTCTGTCCTGATTGTCTCCTCTGCACTCCCTGTTTTTATTAAATCATAAAGTCCTTCTACTTTCAGCCAGAATTGTTTTCCTATTTTTTTTCCTAAAAGGGCTTTTTTTGTAATTAAATTTCCTTGTTCATCAAATATATCTTTCAATTTGTAAAATCCTTGGTCTTCTAATTTATTCCCCCATCTGGGTTCCCTTTGGCCCTCACATTTGACTGCCTAACGGTGTCTGCATCACCCAAAAGATTGCAGCCGCAGAAATAAGAAAAGAGTCGTTCCATTGTCTGGAGAGGTCACTTCCTGGTTTGCATGAAGCCCAGCAACGGAAGCACACAGCTGTATTGAGGCAGCACCGAGTGTTGAAATTGTGCACCCCCAACATTTTTAACCTGGGGTAACTGCCCCTGTGCCCTCTCTCCACACTATGTCACTGATAATGGCTAGTAGAAACTGATAGCCTTGACCGCCACAAATTTGTCTAATCCTCTTTCAAAGCCTTCCAAGTTGCTGGCCATCACTGGCTCCTGTTGGAGCGAGCTCCAAATTTTATCTATGAGTCACATGAAGAACTGCTTTCTTCTAGCTACCCTGAAACATTCAGCTTCATTAAATGTCCATGAGTTTTAATGTTATGAGAAAGGCATCAGCCTCCTGTACCAGAATATATCCTCACATTTTGTCTTCTAGTATTTGGTGTGGAAAACAACCAAACGTTTAATACAGGTCCTTTTCTGATATATTTCACATATAATGAGCTCTAATTGTTCCTTCTACCTGTTTTCTGCCTCTGCTTCATTTATAAATAGCAGTACCCAATTTTACTGAGCATATGCCCCTAACATTGTTCTGATAACACAATACATAATAGATAAGAACAAAACAACCATTTGTATTAGCTTTGCTGGAGGGAGGGAAATAGCTTCGAAAAAATCACGATATTTATTTTGCTGGTAAGGTGTTATTTGGTCATATTAAATTCCTCCTGCCTCTCATGAAAGTTAATCCTACCTCCAGTTTTCTCAGAAGCAAGGAGAGCCCAAAAGTAATTAGGGGGAAAATAGAGAGAAGTAATAAAGTAGTTGGAACATCTGCATTTAGTTTCTACTTCTTTAGTATATATCCATTTTATTTTCCTAATTCATTCTGTATGTGTTTAGAAAATAAAGCCATAATGCATCCTCTCCCATGCCTACATCTTAGAAAGGGGCCATTCAATCTACATATAGGAGGCACAGATGGCCATTCTATTGAAAGGGACATTATGACGCACTGAGCACTGAGAATGCGGCAGCTAGACTGGTGACTGGGAGCGGCGGCAAAGACCATATAACACCGGTCCTGAAAGACCTACATTGGCTCCCAGTACGTTTCCGAGCACCATTCAAAGTGTTGCTGCTGACCTTTGAAGCCCTAAACGGCCTTGACCCAGTATACCTGAAAGAGCGTCTCCACCCCCATTGTTCAACCCGGATGCTGAGGTCCAGCTCCGAGGGCCTTCTGGTGGTTCCCTCCCTGCGAGAAGTGAGGTTGCAGGGAAGCAGGCAGAGGGCCTTCTCGGTAGTGGTGCCCACCCTGTGGAATGCCCTCCCATCAGATGTCAAGGAAATATCTTACTTTTAGAAGACACCTGAAGGCAGCCCTGTTTAGGGAAGTTTTTAAATGTTTGATATTTTATTGAGCTATTAATATTCTGTTGGAGCTGCCCAGAGTGGCTAGGGAAACCCAACCAGATGGGTGCGGTATAAATATATTATTATTATTATTATTATTATTATTATTATTATTATTATTATTTGTTGTTGTTGTTGTTGTTGTTGTTGTTGTATAGTCGTTTAGTCGTGTCCGACTCTTCGTGACCCCATGGACCATAGCACGCCAGGCACTCCTGTCTTGCACTGCCTCCCGCAGTTTGGTCAAACTCATGTTCGTAGCTTCGAGAACACTGTCCAACCACCTTGTCCTCTGACGTCCCCTTCTCCTAGTGCCCTCAATCTTTCCCAACATCAGGGTCTTTTCCAAGGATTCTTCTCTTCTCATGAGGTGGCCAAAGTATTGGAGCCTCAGCTTCACGATCTGTCCTTCCAGGGAGCACTCAGGGCTGATTTCCTTAAGAATGAATAGGTTTGATCTTCTAGCAGTCCATGGGACTCTCAAGAGTCTCCTCCAGCACCATAATTCAAAAGCATCAATTCTTCGGCGATCAGCCTTCTTTATGGTCCAGCTCTCACTTCCATACATCACTACTGGGAAAACCATAGCTTTAACTATACGGACCTTTGTCGGCAAAGTGATGTCTCTGCTTTTTATGATGCTGTCTAGGTTTGTCATTGCTTTTCTCCCAAGAAGCAGGCGTCTTTTAATTTCGTGACTGCTGTCACCATCTGCAGTGATCAAGGAGCCCAAGAAGGTAAAATCTCTCACTGCCTCCATTTCTTCCCCTTCTATTTGCCAGGAGGTGATTATTATTATTATTATTATTATTATTATTATTATTATTATTATTAGTGCACTGCTCCCGTTTTGTAAATTTATTCATCTCCCTGGAAAACGGGGTTCATTTTTCTGCTCCTTACATTGGGGAGGGGGGGAGTCAAATAAGCATAGGGAAGGAAGTCGATTCTTGTTTTTATCTTAACAGAATTGTGAGGAAGCACTCCCTTCTTTCTTAGGGGCAGTCATTCCTATGTGCAGAATTGCAGAAGCAGAAAGGGGTAGATTGGGTCACATATGTTGAAATAAATTAAACGATTTAATAAATAAATTGTTATCATTTCAATGACCATTAAAGTTGGAGATATCACAGACTGGTAGGTGATTTTGCCCATATCTGGTGGCCACAGTTAGTGGTATTTTTTGCCCTTGCAGAAAGCAGTATCTATAATCAATCAGTGGGGATTGAAAGCAGTGAAATGGGGATTGAAAGCAGTGAAATGAGGATAATCAAGAACAATTCTGGATTCAGGAGAATTACATTTTTGTGCTACAGATGGGTTACTGTGTTTGCAGCCAAGGATGGCAGGAACAGTGTACTTCTACTCCCTGTCAATTTCACATTGCCCATATTCAAAGACATTGGAGAACAATATGTAATAATGTTGCATCCCAGTATTCCTGAATATCAATCGAATATACTTTTTTTTCCCCCAGAAAGGAAGTAAAGCAAAAGGCAATTTGTGGCTTAACTGCTGAGGTCTGTCCCACAGCCAGGGAGAAATAGGAAGCAAATGAGAGATGAGACAGTTGCAAGCCAAAGGATGCTTCAGCATTCAGGGGAGAATGAGGGGATAGAAATGGGGAGAGAGAAAAACAGCCTTCACTGGCAGGGGCTGATGGGAGTTGTAATCCAAAACACAAAGTAGGTAGAAGATGAAGAATTGTATTGCAAACTTTGGAGAAGTGCAAATTCTGAAGGGTAATTTAGTTCTGATTATGTATTAGCCTTAGATGAGAGTTTGGTTGGTTGGTTTAAAAATGCAGATCAAACAAAATTCTTTGCCAGCAAGGCTGCTATCTTGAAATCACACAGCTTATGGGATTTCAGGGAGTCTCAGTAAGTTCAGGCATCTAAAACCAGTTACCCAGGAAGGCGCATTGTGTGACCCATGAGAGTAGCAAAATAACCAGACTGTACAACGGTGATAGCAGCAAGCAGGTTGAGGGTTGGCATGGCATTGAGGCCACAATCAGTTCATCATTCCACAACCCCCATGTTGATGAAATGGGTCCACCAGACTTGGACCACCCCAAATCCCTTCCATGGGAGTTGGCCAGTGTTGGACCTTGTGGTGATAAATATAATTATAATGTATTCTGTTATATTCTAGAGTTCAATGTGAATTTGCAAGACTTATTGTGAAACACACAGAGTATTAAATTTAAAATAGAGAAAACTTGCCCAAGTTATGCTAAGGAATCTTAAAGAACATATTTTTTCTTTTGTCTACCTTGTTTCACATTCGTGTTCATCTTGAAAATTCGGTAGTAAGCATTTAAATATTGCAAGCCTTCCCCTCATTTTTAACATTCATTTCTGTGCTTGCTTTATGAGATGTCTTAACAACAGCCAGCTTTTATGTAAACTGTAAGATTAGAAGTTAATGTCTTGTGCAAGAGCTAAATGATGAAGAGGACCTTTTTTATTAAAAGGGATACAAATTCAGTTGAAATGGAATAAAACAGACTTCCTTGACACCTTCAGAATATTAAACAAATTTTACATCCACCTGCTTCAGCCTTCAACAGTTACTTTTGTAGGAAAGAAGAAAATGAGGACTCGGTGCTAATCTTTGCACGTTTATTTATGTCATATATGATTCCATCATTGTCAAGTCATAAGTTTATCTGCAGAATTAATGTAGCTGATACTTTTACAGTCCTTTCAGTTTACATTTAAAATCCTATTTGACTGCCATGCGAGTTTGGTGAAGAAGGCAGTTTGGCATGTGAAATAGATTCCAGAACCTTGCACGGGATGTTGAGTCAAAAAATGGGATTCCATATCTCTTCATTATTTTCTTTGGTCACTACATTTTATTGGTTATGGCACTGCGATTCCAAGACTCGTGCGCAACTTATTGTGAGGTGATTCTAATACGAACAAAAATGAAAAGAATGGATTATTCTGTAAAATATTGAAATGGTTAACACTGATTTTTCATTACTTTGCTAGCAAATGCCCATTCACATGTGTGGATGTGGATAGAAACCTACCCTAGCGATGAGGAAGCCATTGCATACCAAGCCAGTTTTCCCCTGATTGACCACAATCTTGAAGAATGTATCTTAAAATTAGATTAAATTTGTAACTAGAAATGGATGGAACCACTGAGTTTTGTTACAGAAATATTTGGGTGCAAAGGAACTTTCAGACATGATTATGCTTGAACTTCTGGAAAGGTATTCCATAGATTGTTTCATATTCTGCAGGAATAGTTTTACTTCCAAACTTATCATAGTCTGAAACTCTGAAATTTTAGGCCACACCGCGTTTCCAGAGAAGCTAACTTTCCATCTTAACATAGAGACATCATTATACAATGTCAACCAAGAAAGTCTCTACATGCAACAGTTGGATTTATTATATACAGTGGTACCTCACAAGACGAATGCCTCACACAACGAAAAACTCACAAGACAAAAGCGTTTTGTGATGTTTTTGGTAACTCGCAAGATGAAGTTTTTAGATGGTCGTGCTTCGCAAAACGAATTTTTCAGCGGGGTTTTTTTTTTTTGCCACACCAAACCGTGCTTCGCAAGATGAAATTATCGCAAGACGAAGCGACTCGCGGCACAAATTAATTTCGTCTTGCGAGGCACCACTGTATATCTATGAAAAAGCTGTGTTTGTGGTTTTGTGTAGTTTCATTGTAACAAACTATTAAAATATTATATTTATAATATGTTTTCTAAAAATATAAAATTATTATATTTTCTTTTTAAAAAATAAATGGCCTTTTAAAAAGAAAAGGCAGAAACAAAACAATACATAAAAATAAATCTGGTCCATTTTGGATCAATTCTAAGGCAATTCAGATCCACCTCACTTTTTGCCTTGGAGTCAGGTATATTTAATGGGCAAAAGCTGCACTATTGTATGGTGGCAACCCGGGCCAATTTAATATTTTTTGAAAAAGTTATAGATCTTCTCCCACATATTCTTAAAGACGGCTATACAAAGCTGTTTCCATTTAGGAATAATATTTTTAAAGCCCCTCATGTTCTTAATATCCATAGGATAAAGCCTATCAACATGAAGATAATAAAGGATTTGCAGTCCAGTGAATAGTACAAACCACATGCAGATTAACATCCATTTTCTCATATCCTCAGCTAGGCCATACAAATAATAAAGGTATTAATGGAGATCAAGGTATATAAACCAGGACAGCATATAAATCTTTCAGAGAATGAGAACAAATGCTCTCTTCAGCGGGTGTTGGTGATGGAGCTACTCTCTGGAAGTGTAATGTACCAAACATTTAAAATACCCCGAACCTGGAGAAACCATTTACACGAACAAAATCATTATATTGTTAATAGTGAAGATGTTACAAGCCGCCTTCTAACACATACAAAGCATACACAATATAACAGTGTGTTTCTCTCCCCCCCCCCCCAAATTCTTAATTCCCCCCCCCGCACGTTTTCAACTTTTACAAACATTTCAGCCAGAAAAGAAATATTTACAAATCTACTTTACCTTCTCCTCAACTTCCCCCCTCCCCTCCCTTCTGCAGTTATTTATTTCGTATCTGGGGCAATGGAATAAAAACTTGCCCGCAATATCTTTGCTTACTTTTATTTCTAAATAATAATCAAACAGCTACAAAACACCCCTTCTCGCCACCTTTTCCTCAACAGCACTCAACAGCATTCCCTGACAGTATTCTATACAGTGGCGTAGGAAGATAGGGGCGGTGGGGGCGGTGTGCCCCAGGCGACGCGATCCCAGGGGCGCCATCGCCGCTGCCCACCCTGCCCCCAAGCATACGCCCCACCCCAAAATGCGCCCCACCCCACCCCAAAATGCATGCCATGTCACTGGGGGCAGCGTGCCTGCTCTCCGCCCTGGTGACAGAACATGAAGCTCCGCTGCTGATTCTACAACAGTGCAAACTATACCACTTGATCAACTTAAATACAGTTTTCAAAGGAACAATTACCCTATCACATCGCTGCTGCATTCGATGCAGTAGGTAAACTCCCCCTGCAAATTAGTTAAATTGTTAAGATACCTCAGGTGTGCTGAATTGTCAAAAGCTCACCGATGTGCTGCCATGCAGGTTATGATTACAAAAACACGCCTCTGAGTAGCACCATTGACCACAACAATATTAAGAAAACCAAACAAAAATTGGCTGTTACGATATCGCTGCTGAAACAGACTTACGGTAAAATGGAACAAAAAATGTTTTATTGCTGATTCGTGAGCTTGAGACTGTTGTGCAATTAATTCTAATGTCATTCATTGCGATTACTTATGGGTCCTCTCTAGTACCCATAGGATATTGTTCTGCATTTGCCATTTACGGGTGTGAGTTTACGGCTGTGGAATTTTAAGAGAGTGACTTATATTTGGGTATTGTCTCTTGCCAACCCCTTGAATTTTAAAAGTGCGGCTTATTTGTGGGTGTGGCTTATATTCTGGCCAATGCGGTACTTGCCAACCGAACCCCCATTTTTGCAGCAGCCCAAACCTTCACATAGCAAGATGTTTAAACTTAAAGTATACACACACTACACACAACACACACACACACACACACACACACACACACCTGCTGTAAAGCTTCTGTATAAACATTGGCTTGGTCTTAATAATGTTTAATACACCCATGACATTTTTGAAAGGACTTTCCTTTGGCTTCTGTTCAAGTTGTCAAAACAAAAATAAAAATTGATAAGGTTGCCATATGGAGCAATTTAGTCTGGGAGAAATATATAAATTTAATCAAACTGTAGATGACAGCTATGCTAATTAGCATAGCTTTGCCTCCCTTCCCATTTTTTAATCAAACAAAGCTTCCTGAAATCCACAGGAGCAGCTGATTCTAGAATATAACTTATTTGAATTCCAGGAAATCATGGTTGCTTTCTTTTATAAGGACACTCTAGAAACTTGTAGTAATCTCTTAGCATTAACCTGTGAATAATAACCATTAGAGAGTTGGACCAGGAGTGGGGAGACCCAGTTTCCCATCCCTAAAGGTAAAGGGACCCCTGACCGTTAGGTCCAGTCACGGATGACTCTGGGGTTGCGGCGCTCATCTCGCTTTACTGGCCGAGGGAGCCGGTGTACAGCTTCCGGGTCATGTGGCCAGCATGACTAAGCCGCTTCTGGTGAAACCAGAGCAGCACACGGAAACACCATTTACCTTCCTGCTGGAGCGGTACCTATTTATCTACTTGCACTCTGATGTGCTTTCGAACTGCTAGGTGGGCAGGAGCAGGGACCGAGCAACGGGAGCTCACCCCATCAACGGGATTTGAACTGCCGACCTTCTGATCTGCATGCCCTAGGCTCTGTGGTTTAGACCACAGCGCCACCCGTGTCCCATCCCTACTCAGTAGTAAAAACCTGCTAGGGGGAAGCTTATCACAATCACTTAGCCCACTATGTAAGGATAAAATCCGGGGGGGGGGGTGGCTGAGTGATGCACAATGTCTTTTTATATGGTCTACAACTCTGTGGAGAATGATTATTATTACTGCTGTATTTGGCTGTTTTTATGACACAATTATAATAACGTCAGATGATTGGCAGGTGGGCAGCCTGACCCACCATCAAACTTGGCCTGTGGGAATCAGAAAAAAAAGGATTCATGATTGTGGAATTCAGATATAAAAATTACAGCATGCTATGGTTTAAGAGAAAATTATATGAAAACAATATATTGTTGTTATCTAACACCAAGTAAGTTGGCAAAAAATGTATAAATCTAAATCAAACAAATGTTGGAAATGTAAAGAGAAAGAAGGTTCTTTTTATCATATGTGGTGGTCTTATAGTAAGGTTAAAGCTTACTGGGAAATGATATATAATGAATTGAAAAGGATGTTCAAAATAACTCTTATTTTTTAAAAAAATCAGAAGCTTTTCTTTTGGGAATTATAAGGACAGAACTACCTAAATTGTATAGATATTTATGTATTTATGCTACTACAGCAGCAAGAATGTTACTTGGCCCAAAATGGAAAGAAGCAGAAGTCCCAGTAAAGGAAGAATAGATACAAAAACTTTTGGCATATGCAGAAATGGCGAAACTTACCGGAAGAATAAGAAATCAAGATAACAAACTTTTTATAAAAGAATGGAAATGGTTTTCTGAATATTTACAGATAAATTGTAAACAGATAAAAACATTAGCAGGATTATTGCAATAACCTGCAGTTTTATAAGAGTATATATGTAAGAGAGAGGGCTTGCAGAGAGCAGCCCACTCTGCTTACTTCCATCAGATGGGAGAGCAGCAGCAAGTCTGGGAGTTTAAATCAGGAACAGGAAGGGTTAAGACGGGTTCAGGGCTCTGCAGAGTCCTGGTGGCTCAGCTCCAGGTTGGTAGCAGGGAAGCAGGGGAGGAGCTAGCTTCAGCAGGGGCTGGAAAGGAGGGAGTAAGTAGAAGGGCACCTCAGGAGCCTGTTTTGGGACCACGGAGGACCCATAGAGCAAGGAGGAGGGGCGTTTGGATGCCCAGTCTTAAAAGGGGGGTCAGAGCCCACGAGACGCGATTGTGGGCTTCTGCCCCATGCAGAGCAGACATGATTTGAGACACCTGACCACTGTATATAGCATGCACAATAAAACTCTGAAAATCCAGAGGATGTGTGGAGTGCTTACTCGGGAGTAGCCAACACCCATCTGTGACAATATATTTATAAATGAGCAAGTTAAATGAATTTGGATATGCAGAAGATTATTAAGGAACCGAAGAAAGAGGAGGAAGGAAGTCAAATTTTGAAATGATAAATGGATTGTAAAACTAATGAAATGTATAAATTTGAAAAGTATAAATAAAAAACTTGAAAGAAAGAAAGAAAATGATTCAGCCATTCAGCCCACTAGCCAGTTCACTTACCCTTTCCCTCTTTGGGGCTTGGCAAATTGGGAAACTAGCTTGGCCTTTAAAGTTGGCTATGGCAAAATAGCTGCAGTTAATTCAGTGAAAGTCAAACTCTTTTGAGTCCAGAGTTTTTTGAAACCTGAGAATCCTGTTTCTCTTTCCTCCTCCCTGCCCCCACAACATGAGCACTAGCAATATTGCTGTCTACAGTCATTTATATTTATATTTTTGAAAATATTCTCCTAAGTTTTTCATTTGTTTTTCTGTCAGAGTGAGACTTTAATGTAATATACTTGTAAACACCTGTATGTATGCTGATTTGAACATTTCCCAAAGTGGAGAAAAAAGATGACATCCAAAGTGGAAATGTACTTTTGCTACTACTAAAGGAAAACAATATTGAGACAGGTGAAAACAGAAATATTAAAACAGGCTAATATAATTTGCACCTGAACTTAGAGGGCTGTTGATAATAACATTGCCTAATCACTCATTCATCAGGTCAGGATAAAAAGTCGATGTCTGAAGCATTGCTAGAAAGTAGATCACTGATTTATTGATGTTTAATTCATAATTATTTGTTTTTCTCTGACTTTTCACATTTTGACCATTGACAATGACTAAAACCAGTTGGTTCCTGCAGCTCTTTGCAGTTTAACACATTGTATGAGGTGAAAATTTCCCTTTATTGTCAGGGCAAAGTGATTGTGCCATTGGTAGAAACTCCTGAATCCCAGAAGAAGGAAAAATACTCATGGAAAGCATTGCAAACTATCTTTTGTGTATTTTCATTCCCCAGATCGAACCATCCCTTAAATCTAGCACTGCTTGTCTATGCTTGAAGCATCAGTATAGGCTGTAAAGTTAGATTTTTCTTTTCAAAGTGAAGTCTGAAACTTAAGATGATTCTCTTTTTCCTTTTCCTTTGAAGACCATGTCCCTGGACCTTCTTACCTCTTCCATCAGAGTTGGATGATATAAGAGAAACAAGTTTAACTGAACCAGAATGTACACCTTCTGAAACTTTAGGTTTCTTTCTTAAAATGTTTTAAATTCTCAAGTTTGTTAATTTCTTTTATTTTTATTAAACAGTTTTGCAGTCCACGCTTCATAACATGGTGGTCATAAAGCAGCTTGCAACATCATCTCTAAAAAAATAAATACACTACACTACACTACACTACTTTCAGCAACCAGAAATGTCATAAACAGGCATTGGAGAGACCTGTCAGGAGTAGGCATGGACCGATGGTACCAAGTAGTATGGGAAATAGCCTTACTAGAAAAACTAGGATGGATTTGTCCACCACTACAGTGATGCCTCGCAAAATGAAATTAATTTGTTCCGCGAGTCGTTTTGTATTGCGAAAATTTCATCTTGCGGTTTTCCAATTTAAACAAATCAAAGGAAAAAAATGCAAAAAAAAATTGTCTTGCAAAGCACGGCCATAGAGAAATTTGTCTTGCAAGTCAACAAAAAGATCACAAAACACTTTCGTCTTGCGAGTTTTTCGTTGCGCAAGGCATTCGTCTTGAGAGGTACCACTATACTTTGAAACTTGAATGATATACAACCAAGCCACAGTAGACCTATTGAAATTAATGTGATTGTCCATCAATGGGTATACTCTTGAGTATGACTAACATTGGGTTATCACCCTTGGAGAACTGACCATCACTTCTAAGATTTCGAGAAAGGATCAGAATGTCTCCGCTGAATTCAGTGAACAAAACCAGACTAGTTAATTTTTTGGTTTGAAAAGGTTTCCTCTTCTTACTGCAACTGGTTGACTTTTCTAACCTGTGAAGCGATGCCTAAGAGGGTAGCACAGAAGAAACAGAAGCCTTCAGCTCAGTGTTTGTGGCTTCAAAGCAATGCCTGAGGGCTGCATTGGTCTTTCTTCCTCTTGTAATCCCATAAGATCACTATCCTCTTTGGAAAGAATGCATTGCAGTTGGTTAAGTGTGCCTGTGTCTGGACTTCAGATTGCCAAGAAAACACATTTTAGGAAAGCTTATCACATGCTTAATCAAGTCTAAAGGGTTTACTGGGTAATGCATTTATTTTCCACCAGCTCAAGGATGGCTGAGGAAGTCTGCAGAACACAGTTTTTACTAAATTATTTAAGGGTCTCGCCAGTACAGCATATATCAGTCGGAACACATTGCTCCTTTAGGGTAAAAAAGAGAAATAAAGGGGCAGAAGGAGAGAGAGAGAAATGATTATTTACCAGAAAAGAAGGGGACTGAGAAGGGATATTTCTCTCCCCCCCCCCGGACAAAGGTTGATTATGAGGATAGTCTACATAGGGGAGAATTAAAAGAAAAAAGGTGCTTCCAATTTTCTTTAGAAGGGGTCATCGTCCTGGCACCCATAGGTGACAGATGTGGTCACCAAGTCCTTTATTGAAAAAAGTATGAGTGGATGCCTGATGATCGTCTTCCAAAGCAACTACTCTATTCCGAACTTAAAAATGGAAAGCCTAATGCTGGTGATCAACAAAAGATGCTTAAAGACTCTCTCAAGGCAAATCTTTAAAAATGTAGTATAAACACTGACAACTGGGAAACATTGGCCTGCAACCGCTCCAGTTGGAGAACAGCCTTTACCAAAGGTGTCATGGGCTTTGAAGAAACTTGATTTCAGGACGCAAGGAAGAAACGTGCTAAGAGGAAGGCATGCTTGGCAAATCCACACCGTGATCAACTCCCACCTAGAAACCTATGTCCCAACTGTGGAAGGACGTGTGGATCCAGAATTGGCCTCCACGGTCACTTACAGACCCATTGTTAAAACCATGTTTATGGAAGACAATCTTACTCAGCTACGAGTGATCACCAAACAAGAAAAAGAAAGAAGAAGACAGCATTTTGGTATGTTTGGTGCTCCCAAAGTTTATCTATTAGTCCAAAAAGGTTGGTGGTCCCTGTTCTAGACTGTTAATGCGGCACCCATTTTGTGTTGGAAACATCTTTGTTCATAAAGCTCAGTTGTTTCCCATGAGGCCCTGCTCACCTCTTCCACCTGTCATCCCACCACTAGATTGAAAGGTAATGGGGAAATGTCTCTTTTGCAGTTGCCAGCTGTTCATAATTTATATGGGTCATGTTTTTATTGAATGGATCTAACCTAGGATGCAATCCTATGGCAAGATTCACTGGACTGCGCAGCTTGAGATCCCACAGATCTGTGCCTCTACTGGCTGCTTCCTGACTCAGCAGTGAGTTTAGCAAATATAAGAAGTGAAGACATGGGCTGTTTAAAGCCAGCTCTGCTTTCTAACACTTCTTCTTTCAGACTTTGTGTGAAGAGAAGGGGACCCACAGGATTGCAGCGATTGTTGGGTATAAGTGACCTATTTTTCAGGCTCCAAAATTACTAATTTAATGGCATCACAAGGTATCTACAATGCCCAGAGAGCTGGACTCAGTTGCTTCAGTTTGGACTCCACTGATATTGCAAATAGGTGGACAGTTCATAAATTCACAGGTTAAAAAGTGATGACACTCAAGCCCTTCATGCCTCTTAGGGTAGAAACAGAGAGTTATTTTGCTCAGGCATTTGAAAGTAATATGATGGGACATCTTGGTATATGAACATGCACTCCACTGCCCTCACCGCTTTTTCCTATCAAAACAGTTTGACCCGAGGTGATGGAAGGTAAGTGGATGCACAATAAACAATGATGGCCTCATTACACTACCATGAAATCTCTTTGAAACTGTTGTCTGTTGTCAGCCTTAGTGGGGGGAGGAGGGTGTGTGGGGTGCTCTGAATGCTTGTGATGGGAATTTAGGGCTGCTTTTTAATCCCAATGAAACATAGGGGAAGAGGAGGGGGTCCCATCTCTGTAGAGCCCTGGGTACCCAGAAAATTTTCAGTGAGGGGGTTGGCCCATCTCAGCATTCCACAGCCAGGCAGGCTCCGGCTGACCCTTCCACTGCAGCAGTGGGCTCTGTCAGAGTCCATCGCAGCAGTGGGCACTCTGGCACACCCTTCAAAGCCCCAACTGGTGTCAGGGACTATGGTGAAGAGGGCTGCACTGAGGAAGAATAGTGGGAGCCACCCCTCCCCCGATTCTGATCCGGAATTTTCCCAGGAACAGGAGGACAGTATAGATTTGGAACCGTGGTTTGCAGAAGGGCATAGTTCAGAAAGCAGAAGCTGGGAAATACTGGATGGGGAACAACTAGCAGAAGAAACACTAGAAGAGAGAGAGTTAACAGATTCACAGGATAGTATTCACCCGCCTTCTCCAAAGTCACAGAGAGCTCAGAAAGTGTCAGAACAGAAAGGACAGAGGTTACAAACTCAGATTACAAAACGTAGGAGTGACATAGATTAAGAGGGATGGAGGGGGGAGATACCCTTAATTGAGAGCATTGCCACTCTAGGAGATGTGTTCTTTGTTCTCTCACTGCGCTTATTAAAGATTTCTAACTGGTAAGATGTTTCTTTCGTTTGATCCTTTGTTTAGTGCCTTGGGGGAAGAAGCCAATTTCCCAAAGGCTGACAGCAGAGCGTCCTGTGGCTGCAATGAGCTCTGATTAGAATTGGAAGGTACAGATTCCCAAATGTATGGTGTATGGCGGGCATGGCCAAACTTGGCCCTCCAGCTGTTTTGGGACTACAATTCCCATCATCCCTGACCACTGGTCCTATTAGCTAGGGATGATGGGAGTTTTAGTCCCAAAACTGTTTGGCCATGCCTGGTATATGGTGAATGTTGCACTGAAATATTATTCAAGTGCTAGAGCATGAGATAATCTCAGGGAATTGGGTTCGAGACCCACATTGGGCAAAGGATCCATGCATTGCAGGGGATTGGACTAGATGATCTTCGTGGTCCCTTCAGACTTTACAATTCTATGATTCTATGGTTCCTAATCTAGTCTTCCTAGTGGTGCAGCAATAAAATTGGCAGCAAATTTGCAAAAGCTAGCAGGTTCTGGCATGTTCCAAATGGATGGTGGACCGCTTTTTAAGACTCGTGCATTGCAGGGGGTTGGATTACAATTCTATGATTATATGATAACAGCCTTCAAGGTGACTAAACAGAGGGAAATGTTCACAGTGATATACAGAGCCAAACTTGCATAGGTAATGAATATTGTAAATAAATCATTTCCTTAGCTACTCTGATATGGTAATGCTTGCATTCCTTCATATGTGTTGGAACATTTCCCTCTGCCAAAGATGATTCCCTCACCTTATGAAAATAAATGCATAAAACTGGCTTTGAGTTGTTGCTTACATTTTCCATTCTCTGTAAAGCAGCAACAATGTCTTTGATCCCATATCAAAGCCAACAGACTCTTTATTGGATGCTGGCTTTCTCCAAAACTTTTTGAAGAAGAATGAAACAAAAAGTGGTGGGTGGAATCCCATAGATACCACCCCACTGACCAAAGGCCATCCACTCATGCGCTGACTTCCACACCAGCTCTTCCCTAATGCTGCCTGCACCATTGGGAGCATGTTAGCAGTGGAGCAGAATGAAATGAGCCTAGGGTTCCAACTCATGGGCAGCCTACACCACTGTGCCCAAAGCTTGCCTTTTCATTGTTCATGTTTTACTACCCTGCAAATGAGGATTCCATTTTTTTCTGCCTCACTTGAGAAATTCTTTACCATTTTGGCAGGGGTTGTCTGTAGGATAGCCAAGGGGTGGTACAGGTATGAGTGCCCTACAGCTTACTTACTGTAGCTGCCCATGCCTTCTGATCTGAAAGCAGTCCACAAGAGAAGTTGGAACAAGCTTCCGGGACTGAAGGATGGGAAGCCAGAGAAGCTGGTTACTGAGTGCCTGAGAAAAAATGTGTTCAATGATTTTGTTTTTAAGAGAAGTCTTCCCTTTCAATTCTCTCTCTCTCTCTCTCTCTCTCTCTCTCTCTCTCTCTCTCTCTCTCTCTCATTCTCTCTCTCTCTCTCTCTCTCTCACACACACACAGTGATTTTCTTAAAAGTAAAAAATACTTCACTGTTTTGAAAAATAACACATAGGTGTAAGGAACAAGATGGGCAGAGTGTGTTCTTCTACTTCTTTTAATTGATGGAACATTTTTTTTTTAAAAAAAGGAGGGGGCTGGCATGGAACTAATATGGATAATACTGGAAAAGGGGTGGTGCAGATGGATCTGTAGGCACAATTTTATTGATTACAGGAAGTGAGTGGTTGCATAGGCTCTGGTTCGACTAGCTCCCTGCACCGTTGCAGGTAGCGCTGACCCAGGACAGCAGCATAGGTCAGCCTGGGGTGAACACCTGGATAGTTAGAAAGCCGGGAACAGGCTATTTCCACCACCCAGATGTCCCCCTGGACTCAGGTACGGGCACAACCCCCTCACAGGGTTGACCAAACCATTGAGTCCCTGGATTCCTTTAACGGAATACCCTTCACATAGGAATGGCGAGAGCGTTCCCCCATTCCTATCACCTGAACCAGAGCCTATCCACAACCTTACAAGTTGTGGTGATTTGCTACACAGCAGGCGAAACCCAAATGGCACCAGCCAATCAGCCAAGAGGGGGAAATTCCTGCCGTGCCCCTGTCCCAGCGACAGACAACACACGACAGCATAGCAAGGTCAAGCGCACAAGCCCTAAAAGTAGGGAGAGGTGGGCAGGTGTTCTGATGCACACACCGAAAGAGTCACATGCATAGGTATATGTAGGTCCCTTGATCCATTTAGCCTGCGTCCCATTGGCCAGATCGACCCCTGCATCAAGG
The DNA here is from genome assembly GCF_963506605.1 of Zootoca vivipara. Taxonomy (NCBI): domain Eukaryota; kingdom Metazoa; phylum Chordata; class Lepidosauria; order Squamata; family Lacertidae; genus Zootoca; species Zootoca vivipara. The sequence continues at coordinate 13,076,527 of NC_083279.1, forward strand.
GACCTACCAATTGGGTGTTGTGGCTATCCAATCATATCCACCCACAACACAGGGTTCGGTTGCCAGTTCTCACCGCAACATGTGCTCTCTTTAAGGGAGGACACAATTTCTTCTTTCACAACATAAACTGCAGAAGAGCTGCATGCAGAAGGTTCCAGGCTGAAGCCTCTCCAGGTACGGCAGAGAAAGACCCGTAACTCTGAAATCACTGTAGACCACACTGAGCTAATTGGACTAAGGATCTGACTCAGTTTAAGGCATCTTACAATGTTCCTCAACTCTTCTCCACCCCAGTTTTTCACCTCACATTATAGCCTGGGAATTGAATGCAAATTGCCTGTACCTCTTGGCCTCTCTTTTCTTGTGTTTCTTCTTCTTCTTCTTCTTCTTCTTCTTCTTCTTCTTCTTCTTCTTCTTCTTCTTCTTCTTCTTCTTCTTCTTCTTCTTCTTCTTCTTCTCCTCCTCCTCCTCCTCCTCCTCCTCCTCCTCCTCCTCCTCCTCCTCCTCCTCCTCCTCCTCCTCCTCCTCCTCCTCCTCCTCCTCCTCCTTCTCTTCTTCTTCTTCTTCTTCTTCTTCTTCTTCTTCTTCTTCTTCTTCTTCTTCTTCTTCTTCTTCTTTCTTCTTCTTCCACACTGCATATTTATCTGATCAAGGTTTGTTTAGCATTTTATTTCAAAGTATTTTCTATTTCAAAATATTTTTTTGCACCCAATAAGCTGCTCCGAGAAGAGCAGTGTGGGTGTGGTGTTTAATGATTTATTTATTTTCATTTTCATTTTCATTATTATTTTGTTTTAAAGGGTGTTGTTTTTGTTGCTCTAACCCACTCTGGGACCTTCTGGTGGAGAGCAGGTATGAAATCATCAGCATCAGCAACAGACTTAAAAGGGTAGAAGAAGTATAAAGCAGAAGAACAGGTTTTCCCTCCTCTGAATCTGGGGGGATAAGGTTGTACTTCTGCTTCAAACATGGTACCTTCGATGCTTCCACACGCATGTTCTGTCATAAAATGCTACATCTCTGAACTGCTACATTAACCGGGAGGGCGGATTATTCCCGATTAAACAAGACAGCAGAAAAGTCACACTAGCTACACCTTTACATAAACCTGAGCCTATTAGTTACCCACTCTTCTCTGAAGGGAGCCTTATTCATTTTTGTATCTGACATTTATCTCAGCTTGCTATCCCATATAGCAGGCAAATCCAACATTGCCCCCACCAAAAAAAACACTCACAATGATTTTGAATAACCACCAGTAATTGCCCCAGTGGGTGGAAGAAGAACTTGAATACATGAACTTTGATTAAATTCGGCACAACTTTAACTGCACAAAAACAGACCTTCACTCATGTTGGGATTGTTCAGCTGTCAGGGCCATCTTAAGTATATCTGGCGCCCTGGCGCGATGGATCCCTCCGGCGCCCCCCCCCGCCCCATTTCCCAGCGCGGCAGGCGGGCGGGCGCAGCTGCGCGACAGGTGGGTGGGTGCAGCTGCGTGGCGCCCCCCTGGCGGCCCGGTGCCCTGGCGCCCTGCGCCACCCAGCCTGGCCATAGGGCCGGCCCTGTCAGCTGTAGTATCCCTTCACCCCTTTCAGACAGTGGCTGGCTATATACCAGAGCCCAGTCCATGAATAAAAGCGAGACACATATGGGATATGCATGTCATTACTGCAATATCTTCTTTGCTACTGCCATGAGCAGGAGCAACCCTGAAATGCTATCCCACTTTCTGCTCTGGCACTCATCACGGTCCTCTGTGCGCCAGAAGCGGTTTAGTCATGCTGGCCACATGACCCGGAAAGCTGTCTGTGGACAAATGCCGGCTCCCTCAGCCGGAAAAGCAAGACGAGCACCGCACCCCATAGTCGCCTTTGACTGGACTTAACCATCCAGGGGTCCGTTACCTTTACCTTTTTACTCATTCCAGCTCTTGCGTGTCCTCTCATCCTCATATCAGAGATGCGAGTTTTCTCTTCCTACCTCAAACTTGTTTGTTCCCTGCATTCCCCGTGATGTTTGCCCAGGCTTGCGTTAAATCTTTAGGCAATTTCAAAATATGAAATCAAAAGTGGTACAGCAGAAAGCATGGTGCCAATGAAGTATATGGTATCTCCTCATAGCTAACTGGATTAGTTGATGGGTTGTTAGGGTAAAAAGCATTCGTTAGTTGGATGATATACAAGTACAGCAGGATAGATTTATTAAAGGTCATAAACCATCACAGTTCAATGCAGGATCCAATTTCTAATTAGAAACGTCTCCAATATAGAGTTCTATAATTTGTTCTCAACAAGGTTTTGTTCCTCTTCCACTGAAGTGGCTGGTGCAGTCTTTATCTACCATGCATATAGCTTTGCTACCCAGATATGTGCAAGTCCCCATTTTCAACAAGCGCTGAACCATCTTGAGTAGTATATCAATGCTATAAAATTAGATTCATATGGCTAGAGTACAAAGCAGCTGTGGAACTCCTCTACCAGGTACATCACTTGGCTTCCGAGAGCAGCTGATTAAACCCCACCCTTCCGGGTACACTGGTGGGGACCTCATGCTGCCGTCTATAACTCTATAATCCATCCTTAGGAGTAGTGTTAAGGCACAGATGAGAAACCTGTGGCCCTCTAGATGTTGATGGGCCCTGAATGGGTCCATGAATTCCACAGGTTCCAAGGATGGAGCGTAAGATGCTGCCTTAAATATATCCCCAGAAATACTAACTGCCCTTCATCCCTGGACACACTGGCTTCTCCTTCTGCAATGATGTCCATTATGATTCCAGCTAAGTGAACTGGTAGGTCCAGAAAACAATCTGTGACCCAACAAGCTAAATGCAACCCAACAGGGAGATGCATTGTGTCTTGGTATGTGTTTGGCACTCCCCCTACCTAGGTTTGTTGTCCCCTGAAAGGAGCCAAACTCACCATTTGTGCTCCAGGATTCAGTTTTGCCTTGTTGGATTATATCATTGCAACAGGAATGATCTGATCCAAATACACATATGAGAGAGGGGTAGCATCCATAATATTCCTTCACGATGTAGTTTCCCAGTTATTTATCTTGACGTGCACAAATTGGATGTGGGCTTACAATCTGTTACAGATTTTTATAGCTGAGTGTCTGGGCAATGCTATGCATTCATCATCTAATAGATAAAACAGTATTTCTTCCCCTTAAACTCGTAATTGTTCTTCTGGGAAGTTGTACTTATTAAACAGCTGAGAGTGCCAAAGAAGCAATCCGTTTGACAATAACTCACTAGGTGGAAGAGTGCATTGAAATGGTGAATAGTTTCTGGAAGTGTAGAGAAGAGAATTGCCCATTGCATTCGTCCCCCAAACAAAAACACAGAACATTATAATGGGACTAAATTAAGTCTGAAACTTTGTTAAATAGCTTACCTGCAGCCTATGTCTTACTGATATTTGAGGCTCCAAGCTCCTAGGCATGGTAAAGAGATGTGAGGCTTTGTAAACTACTGCCTCCAGTTGACTCTCTGATCTGGACAACTTCACCCTGGTTCAAAGCATAAGGACAGAGGTCTCTATCCACTTTCACTTTTCATTGCCCCCACACCTTAATGGTGTGCTGATTACCCACCCACCCAAGTCACCTTGGATCCAGAGAGGTGGGCAGGCTTCATGGGACCTTCACACTGATGAGTCCTGAGGCCCTCAGGCTGAGGGTCCCAAGTCCTCTGAGGCTGATGAGCCGTGAAAGGTAGATTAAGGCAAGTTTCGATTCACTATTGCAGTATACACAGTTTTTCTTTCAGCGAATCTATATTCTGACACATATTTAGGACCTAACCAGAAAAAAAAAATACCAGGCTGAAAAGAAGCTAGTGGCTGATGAAGAATGTTTCTACAAAGGTTTCTCTTCAGACCCAGAAGATTCCCAATTGCAACCTCACTTTGTTGGCAGGCGGGAGGGAACCTTGGATGTGGTGGTAGTTTAGCAGGTGGGCTAGATGAGATCATGGATGCCTCAAATAGTCCTCTTTGGTCCTATGAGGTGTTCTTTTTTAAGAGGATGGAGACTGAAGTTGGGACAAAATCATAGGTTGTTTCTTTTTTATTATTATTTTTTATAATAATTTTTATTGATTTTAATATAAACAGAACAAAACAAGACATCCCTCTATTCTCCCTCCCCCCACAAGTCCACCTCTGCCACCGGTAGGACCCATAGGCGTTGAGAGTCGAAGGCGGTCCCTTTTAAGGCTGAGTTTGTCCTCCCCCCTTCTCCCCCCCCCGCCACAAGGAGGCCAGGGGTGAAGGAGTACTGAGGTTTGAAAATCATAGGTTGTTTCTGTTTTAATAAAGAATATTCTCATACCTGTATATAATTCTCTGCCTTTAAAAATGGAACTGCACACAACTTATGTCTAATATTCTATATAGAGAATGGATGGAACTTTGCTTCATTCCATTTACTTGTTACTTTCTACTCTACAAGAAAAATTAAAAACTAGCCCCCAAATTCCTACCTTTGCTGTCTTTTTGTTTGTTTGTTTTACAAAACAGAGCAAGTTGTTTTATATCAGTAACTGTAAACTTAAATGAAAAAAAACAACCCCTGGTCATATAGTACACAGAGTATACATATGAACAAGAATATAAGAAAAGTCATCTGAAGAGTTTCTCTACCGAATTGCATAGGGTTAACTGTGCTGAGTGAGTTTTGAAAGATTTTTCAAGTCTGCAGAAATATCTTAAGGAAGAAGGGCTTTAGTGAAAATGTTACCTCGCTTTGGGCAAATGTGATCGTAATACAAATCCACTTCTGATCAAGTTTTCCAAAGCTAAAGCTTTTAAACTGGATTTATTAAACTTCCCTTTGCCTCCAGTCATCTCTGGTACATTGCAGCCTTCATATACAGGATTCACTATAATCTGAATCACATTGGGCTAATCTAAAAGGGGGGTTGATATGTGAGGCAATTTTAGAGATCTACATCCCATATTTATTCATTTATTTTATTCAGCAAATTTTCTTACCGTATAATCATCTGCGTATATATACTTACGGAGTGTATAATAAAAAAACAAAAATCAAGACAGAAATTATAATAAAATGAGGCATGTTCACATAGTTTCATGGTACTATAATATGGGTCACCTTCAAGAGAAGGTTTGTTGGGACAACTGAGTTTTAAGATGGTGTCTAAAATGCATGATTTGGCATCCCACAGCATGGAAGCCTCATTATTTGTATTTATTTATAGAAGCATTTATGAATTGCTGCCTTGCAAAATATCAGGCCAGTGCACAGCAAGAAAAAAAAATACATTTAAAAGCAATACAAAACAATAAAAAACTGGCTAATCAAGAAAATTACAGGCGGTGCCTGAATTTAATGTGCAAAGAGTTCAGTAGTCTCCAAGAACATTCATTATTGAGCACATTATTTCTAGCTGATGGTATTGCACGAACTACCAGTCATAGCTCAGTTGCTTCTTATCACTAGTTTGGAGGAGAAGCGTGGTTCTCCTCCACTCTCTGTTTCCACCACAAACTGCTCCAATAGAATGGGGAAGATCTATATCCTTTCCTGCTCAAGCACTGCCAGAGTAATGCTGGAAGCACCTTTTGTGTAATATAAGTGCCTACTCCCATCACAACTGTGCTTCTCAAAGGATTCCCTCTCCGGCCATTCTAGGAAGGAAGCCGTTCTTAAGACCGTAAGTCATAGATGGGGAACCTATGACCCCTCCATATGTTGTCAGACTCCAGCCCCCACCAACCCTAGCCAGCACGATGAATGATCAGGGATGATGGAAGTCACAAGTTCCCCATCCTGGCATAGGTAAGATATACCTTGGGATTGCCAGCTTCCTTCCCTGTACTTTAAGCAACATACAAACCTTTTCATTATGCCGTTCATGTCATTGCTGCTTAGTTCTAACCACGGCATGGGAGCCTAATTTCATGATGCATGCAACAATATGACACCATGTTGGTAGGTTTCACAAAATGAATACAATGCTGCCTGAAATTGTGCACCCTATTATACCCCCTATCTTTGATCTTTCCAATTTCCCAATCTCATTTCCCCCCCTGTGAGATGGGATTAGTTTATCTGATGTGTCAGTAAATAGGCTACATTTGTATTCATGCTGTAGATGCTGACAGACAAGATTTTATTTTTTTTATTTTTTAAGAATCACCAGCCTTAGCTTCTGAGTACCCATTTATTTTTTCTCTCTTTTTACCTTGACATAAGAGATAATATTGCCACGGAGAGACTAAGAAAATAAGCGGAGGGAACCAAACATATCTGATTGTGAGATTTCATTTTATTTCATTTCATTGCTCTCATCTGCATAACATGCACAATAGGGTATAATAAAATGCTTTGGTGGAACTGAGAGCCTTTCCTTGACCTTTTCTGGGCTAGCCAACTTATTTGGAATGCTTTCAAATTTTCAGACATATTCGCTCGCAGCTTTACAATGTCAGAGGCACAGGCTGTTGTGGAGTTCAAAATCTTTCTCGCTGCCATGCAAAAGTTTAGTATGTCAACTAAAACCATAAATCAGGGTTGCATCTGACTGAGCCATAGATTAGACACATTGAAAGCAATTGACAAGCTGATTTTAGCAGGTCTCTTCTTGGTACAGTATTACTTAGGCAGCAGTTCTAAACCCATATACCTGAGAGTAAGCCCCACTGAATTCATTAGGACTCACTTCTGAGTAGACTTAGCTAGACTACGCTGTTAGTTAGATAGAATTCTACCACCCTGACCAATTAGTGGAGATACTAAGCCAAAGAAACCTTAGAAAAGTGGTGATGAATGATTGCTAAACAGTGTGCTGTGAAAAGGGATGAATCTTAGAATTCACCACAAGGGTATTCTAGTCCAACCCCTTGCAATGTAATAATCCTTTTGCCCAACATGGGGTGGTATTTGGAGCTTATATTTGGTGCTTTTGTTTTTGCTATATATTTTGCGGTTTTTTTTTTGTTTTTGAGGCTTTTTCAGTTAATTTGTTTTTGTGACTGTGTGGAACCCAGTTTAGCTACTGATTGATTGATTGTGCGACTGCGGAAATGGATAAAAGCTCCCCATCCAAACAATGATTACCATCCGTGCATGTAAGAAGAAAAACAAGTTTAGTTTTTATCATCTACAATTCTGTTTTATTTATTTTATAGTACAGTACATTGATCCTGGCAAATAGAGGGGGGGGAAATGGAGGGGCAGTGAGAGATTTTACTTTCTTGGGTTCCATGATCACTGCAGATGGTGACAGCAGTAATGAAATTAAAAGACGCCTGCTTCTTGGGAGAAAATCAATGACAAACCTAGACAGCATCTTAAAAAGCAGAGACATTACCTTGCCAACAAAGGTCCATATAGTTAAAGCTATGGTTTTCCCAGTAGTGATGTATGGAAGTGAGAGCTGGACCATAAAGAAGGCTGATTGCCCAAGATCGTCCCATGGACTGCTAGAAGATCAAACCTATCCATCCTGAAGGAAATCAGCCCTGAGTGCTCACTGGAAGGACAGATCGTGAAGCTGAGGCTCCAATACTTTGGCCACCCCATGAGAAGAGAAGACTCCCTGGAAAAGACCCTGATGTTGGGAAAGATGGAGGGCACAAGGAGAAGGGGACAACAGAGGACGAGATGGTTGGACAGTGTTCTCGAAGCTACGAACATGAGTCTGACCAAACTGTGGGAGGCAGTGCAATACAGGAGTGCCTGGCGTGCTCTGGTCCATGGGGTCATGAAGAGTCGGACACGACTAAACAACAACAACATTGATTATTGCATTCATTTTATAGATCAATGGTCTCATTAGATAGTATAATTCATGTTAAATTGCTGTTTTAAGGGTTCTTTTTAAAATGGATTGGATTAATCCGTTTGCATTACTTTCTATGGGAAAGCACGTTTTGGTTTTGGAACGGACTTACGGAACGGATTAAGTTTGAGAACCAAGGTACCACTGTATACATTTTCTAAGGTTCAGTAGCTCTTGTTAATTGTGGGTTTCATTATGATGACTATTGCTTTCCAGGATGCAATCTGCTCTCGACTTCTAGGAACTTTAGTGGGCAAAAATGTCAGTGATTACCATAAAAGAAAACCATAGTTTCAGGACTGTCCATTAAAACAAGCTACAGGTGGTCTTGGAAATCCCAGTATTTTCTGACAGTATTCAATAGAGGTGTTGACGGTTCTGTAGTTTTCCTGCCATTTTGTCATCCATGCTGCCCTAGAGACAGTTTGCTTTTTGGGGAAAAAAAGCAATTCCTTTTGGTACAAAATGGATATTTTGTCTCTTTTGTGATGCCTCCACAATTGCTAGTTTAAGGCATACCAGGTGCTGAAATATGTGGTTACCAAGAAGACTGTGTGCTAAAATGACCTGTTTGGAACAAAAAGTTTGTACCACATCATAACAATTTAGAAGGAAGAACATTTTGAGAAAATATAACACATACTAATCCATTTGAGTTGTGCTTTTGATCTCTCGGCTGATAGGCATTCAGTTAATCTCTCCTTTTTCTATGTAAATCTCATTGTTTCTGGATGTATTTTTTATCCATTTTGGAATGAATGAATGAATGAATGAATATAATTTTCTAGGGAAGTGGAGCGGATTTCCCTGCTATTCCCTCCCCAAAAATTTTTATACAAGCTCTTGGGTGTGCTGGTGCCTGACAACCTTGAAGAAAGCAACAGGAATTATTTCCTTCCTTCCTACAAACCACCTGGGGCAAGGAGAGAATTAGTTCTTTTATCCCCCTTGCAGAAACTGAAGAGAAAAGGACCCACTCAGGTTCCTCAATCTGCTGCTGTGGGAAGGAAATGATTGGGTTCCCTTTTCCTTTCTCCCCCTCCCAAAAAAAAGAAATGTAAAAAGGGGCTTAGTCTTCTACCTATTACTTGTGGCAGGAATGAAGAAGCTGGGGTGGCAGTGGGTGGGGGAATGCAAGTGATCCAGGGGTGGGGCCTCCAGAAGGCATCTGACAGGAGTGAGCCAGCAATAAATCACACCGAGCAAATTGAAGTTAACTCTTTCTTTAAAAAAAGCAGAAAATAAGATCTGCATAGGAGTTTCATGCCTAATGAGCACAGCAACTCATCTCCAGAAGGTTTTGCCCCCATGAAGCAGGGGCTGAGACTGAAGATCCCTGCCTCCCTACAACTGCCTAAGTCCCCTCTTCAGGGCTTTTCTCAAGCAATCTGAGACTGTGCCTGTGTGAAGCTCACTCCTCCTCTGCTCTCTTCATGCCTCTCCTGGTACTGATAGAGGCAATTGCCCAGCGGCTTAGTCTGCCATACTCTTTCAAAATACAGCATGACCACTTCCTAGGGATGGAGGATAAATTCACTTTTGTTTGTCACGAGAAGCTCCTTAACACACACTTCTCAAAGCAATGTGCAAAACACTGCTATATTCTGTAAAGAATTTGCACTAAAGTGCCGGAAAATGTTTGTGAGGTGTTTTTTTAATTTGCTGCAGAAATGTGGAGAACTGAAGTTATTATTATTATTTTTAAAAGAGAGAAACGTAGAGAAATCAAAATTGACAGTCACCCACCCCTAACACTTGTCACTGCTTCATCATGAAGCTGTGATTAAAGAGAAATCTATGGTAGCTGGTTGAAAAGTTGGCAATCCCTGTGTGAACTGCAACTGTAAACGTAGAACAGAAGGACTTGGGTTTTTTAAGTGCCTAATGCTTTTAGAAAAGTAGTCAATGCATAAATAACATCACATCTGTGATCTTCACCCCTGGCTGCCTTATCACATTTTTATGGAATTTGCAAGCACCTAAAAGTGCCTTGCTTGAATGTCTGCTAGCTCCTCCCACAATCCATGAACATGAGAAGTATTTTTCCCTCCCTCTGCTCTGCTTTTTATTTATTTTTTATTTATTTTTATTGAATTTTACTTTGCAAATTTAAATTCAAACATTAAACATCAACATCATAATTTAGGATTCCCTGAATCCTTTGACTTCCCGCTGTCCTTCCATGGTTACCACTGTCAATCTTTTTCTCTCTCAACTGCTTCCCTTTATTTTCTATATAAATATTTTTAAAAAAGAATCCATTTCTACCATAGTTTTCCGTACTTTACAAGCATTACTCAAATCCTGCAAAAGTTTTTAGTTGTTTACAGTGTTCTCTTAAGTACGTTGTAAATGTCTCCCATTTCTTCTTAAAGTTTTTATTAAAGCTCTTCCTGGTTTCTGATTTTCAAAGTCCATTTTGGCGTAGTCCATTATCTTCATCAACCATTTGTCTCTGGTCAGGACTTTGTCTTCTTTTCATCTCTGAGCCAGTAGTATCTGTGCTGCTGTCATAGCATACATAAATAATTATTTCTGCTCCTTTGGTATCTCTGCACCTAAAATACCTAGGAAAAAAGCCTCTGGTTTTTCTCCACAAACGTTAGTTTAAACATTTTTTTCCAACTCATTATAAGTCATTTCCCAGAATGCTTTTGTTATCTTGCACGTCCTTCCCCTTACATTTCCAACAAACATTTGAAGCAGTTCTGTACATCTTTGCTAATTTTACAGGTGTTAAATACCACCAATACACCATTTTCATATAGTTCTCCTTCAACATACAGCATGCTGTGATTTTTAAGTCCTCCCTCCATAACTTTTCCCAAGATGAGAATTGGATATTGTACCCAATATCTTGTGCCCATTGTATCATTCTGCTCTGCTTTTTAACATCTAGACTGATGAAGTGTTTTAGGGTACTTGAAAGCACCTTATATTATGACATTTTGGTTGGCCTAATGAGGGTATTAGCTCTTATATTGACTTCTTGTAGCCAATCACCATATATCTCTTATATGGATGACCACATGCAAATTAGCCTCTTGTAGCTTCAACTGTGTAGAGAAAGGCATTTTGTCTGATGCAGTATGCCATCTCTGTGTGTATAAGCTTTAGAACTGTCGTCTGAAATGGTGAAAATGGTTGATGTAGAGTTTAGAAAACATTCAATACGTACTATAGATAAACTTCATCCTTCTTATCCAGCCTCTGTGTGCCCTTTAGGTCTCAGGCTGAAGTAAGATTGGTGATGTAAGAAGGCATCATTTCCTATTTCAACCTGTATTCCTCACGTGACACTGTTTCTGATTCGCTGCAGTTCAGCTTCCACCAGAAACCATGCCATTCACCTCGCTGTCTGCTGTGGCAAAAATATGCAACTTAATTACATAATTTGTATTGTCTTTAATTTCTTCCGCCCCATTCATTTCAAAGCAAAGGAAATGCAATACAAATGGGGAAGGTGGAGGGGAAAGATAATCAAGGAAGTATCATTTGCGGGCAGAAAATCACAACAACAGTGACTATTGATCACATTCGCTGGATTGATTTCCGTTCTGGATATGGGACAGAAAAGGGGGCATTGGAATTTTTTTACTCCTGCTCCAATTTTCTTTGGGCTTCTCTGACATCCCTAAATAGGACTAGAGGCAGCTGTGGTCCTCATCAACATTCCCTCCACAGTTTTCTTATCTACCCTTTCCCTCCCCTAGTGTATGGCTTGCCTCACAGTGGGCCAAGATAGATGTCAGCTTAAATATATATAACAACTATGTATCTTGGAGCACCTCCAGTCACATACTGGCAAATTCAGGTTGCACAATTAAAGTTGATTTGGATTTCTTGCACAATAAACCCACTTTCTCCAGAAGATTGGACAAGGAAAGGCATCGAAAAGTGTGCCTTGAAGGAATGGTTAATAGGAAGAAGTGCAAATTAGGATAAATGTAGGATGAATGCTCACTGTTGTATAACCTCCCTACAAACAAATCAGAACGAATGCTCAATAAAGACTGGATATAATTTAAGCTCTATGTAAGCTTTGTTCAAACAGTTTGCCTGGGGGAGCCCTTTGTAACTATATAGGATTTATATGATCTTACATGTTCTATATTTCCTTTCTGTCACTGCCAAAGCTGTGGATTATCATAAATAAACAAATAACATTAAAACATGTAGCCATTAATTATTCCTATAGCACTTCAACTTGTAGCGTCTTTAGGGGTTTTTAGCTTGTCCTTCCCACAGACATGCATAGCAGTGCAATACTATTTTTATTTGAGGGACTTAGCATTGAGAGATGTGCCCTGCATGCTGCTAGCTAAACAGGGACCTGAAACCAGTTCTGCCATGCCCAGGTTCAAGACTACAATCATTAAACCACCCAAAATGTTCTGAGGAGGAAAAGGGGCTTCTGAAAACAGCCCAAAACTCTCCATAAACTCATAACATATACAGAAACTCCCCCCCCCCCACAGACTTGTTCTGCTTCATGTTTAAAAAACGGGATTAGACTTCCTTGCTTGAATTCCAAAGCAGTTCAAAAGGTCTTGATGAAGCTCAGCTTTAGGTTGCATAGAATTTGAATTATGGAACTATTTCAAAAGGCATTAAGGACAGAATATACAGAAGAACATTTCATTCTGAACGCGGAGAGAGGCTTCAGATGAGACAGGAAGATATTGCCCAAAAGAACATCTGTACTTTTGTCAGCCTCTACTTTATGAAAAGAGGGGGGGGGGTGAGAAAGAACAACTCCACTAACTATCCTTTATTTAGCAGCTCAGCATTTTTTATCTTCCCTGCCGTGAGCCAGTGGTGACCCCTTGCAACTATAAGTAATTAAATCTCACAGATGCAATAAGGGCCTATGACATTCTCAAAAGGAGAATTAAAAATTAGAGCTCTGGCAACCTCACCTCAGAAAAAGAAGTTTTTGAAAGAACCAGTTTCCCCTTGACTTTTTAACTCTTAGTTCAGTTTCTGGCAGAGAGGCCAAAAAAGAAAAGAAAAAAAAGGTTGCATAAAGGTATGAAAGGGGGTTGCTTTTGTTTTTTTCATAGCCATCATCATGGCTGTCCTTAAATGTTATTCATATATATTACATGTAACAGAAACATGAGTTGGTAAGTAGAGACTTAATTTTAACAGACTGAACTCACTGTCTCCATCTTTCATAACACTAGAAATTAGGGAAATGGCAATCGAGGTGAAAGTGGGAAGATGTAGGACGAGAAACAAAAGAAAGTACCGTATTTTTCAGTGTATAAGATGTCCCCATGTATAAGACAACCCCTATTTTTTTGAACCCAAAATTAAGAAATTAATAGTTCTTGAGTTGTTGACCTTTGGGGGGGGGAGATTTCCACCGCCAATCACTCACCAGCTCACCAACGCCAATCGCCCACCCCCTGTTTGTCTTATTCACTATCCGTGTATAAGACACACACACCCCACCATTTTTGCTTAACATTATTTAGCAAAAAACATCACCTTATACATGGACAAATACAGTACTTTTTCAAACAGCGCATAGTTAAATTATGGAATTTGCTTCCCCAAGGAACAGTGATGGTCACTATCTTGGAGGGCTTCAAAAGAGAATTAGATTCTGGGAGAATAAAGTATTCCATGGCAACTAACCCTGACGGTTATGGTCTACATCAGGCATCCCCAAACTGCGGCCCTCCAGATGTTTTGGCCTACAACTCCCATGATCCCCAGCTAACAGGACCAGTGGTCAAGGAAGATGGGAAATGTAGTCCAAAACATCTGGAGGGCTGAAGTTTGGGGGTGCCTGGTCTACATCCATTCTTGGTGGCAGTATGTTTCTGAATACCAGTGGCTGAGGACTGTAGGAGGTGAGATGGCTTTGGTGCTCTGGTGCTGCTTGCAGGCTTCCCATAGGAATCTGGGTGACTTGCAATCCCATAGGTGCAAGCAGCCACAGCAAAGTCATACTGAATTACTGTGATCTGTGTGTACATACACACAACACAAAAACAGAAATAGACAATATGATTAAAGGGGGGTTGAAAACTGCACTTACGTTCAAATAGCTTTGATGATCTAATGCAGGCATCCCCAAACTTCGGCCCCCCCAGATGTTTTGGACTACAATTCCCATCATCCCTGACCACTGGTCCTGTTAGCTAGGGATCATGGGAGTTGTAGGCCAAAACATCTGGAGGGCCGCAGTTTGGGGATGCCTGGTCTAATGACTTAGAATGAAAAGCCAGGCATGTACATTAATAAGGAAAAACGTGTCAGCATGAGTAATAGACCTGAGCAGCACTCCAGCATCACGTCAGGACAGAATTCAGTACAGTCATACCTCGGTTTAAGTACGCCTCAGTTTGAGTATTTTCAGTTTAAGTACTCCGTGGACCTGTCTGGAACAGATTAATCCACTTTCCATTACTTTCAGTGGGAAAGTTCGCTTCAGGTTAAGTACGCTTCAGGTTAAGTACAGACTTCTGAAACCAATTGTGCTTGTAAACTGAGGTACCACTCATAGCTGCCAAGTTATCCCTTTTTTTAAGGGATTTTCCCTTATGCTGAATAGGCTTCCTCGCGAGAAAAGGGAAAACTTGGCAGCTATGGTACCACTGTATCATGGTCTTTCAATTGTTCCTTGTGCACAAGCAATCCCCTCTTTCCTTCATCCGTGTGCTTTTCTGGGGTTCTCGACACACACCCCAAGCCAATTTGGGGAGCACGGGGCCAGGGGAGGAGATGGGCGAAAGCCCTATTGCATATGCAGGTTTGCCAATCATCTCCCATCCTCCTCCTTTGTGGTTGGTTACACACCCATACCCTTCATAGAAGTGAGGGAGCTTACGAATGAGGCTAGGTCTTTTCCTGTTTTCCCATACCAGAAATTTACAGTTGTGTTTGGGTCAGATAACAGGTAGTACCAATAATGTTTTGTTTTGTTTTGTTTTATTGCTTAGCCTAATGCATTTTTGCAGAACTTCCACTGTGGGATCCTACACTTTTTTTCAGCAGGTAGCCAGATAGATGGATGGTAAATTCCCTAATCTTCTTGCTAGTAATATCTCTATTTGTTGCAAATAGAGTGTGTCTCTTATCTATTTTCTGTGTGCATCCTGCCAACTCTAGTTCCCACCTACAGGATACAAACTGTAAGCTGTTCTGAGTCTTGAGGCGATCAACAATCTCCATGTTTCTTCCCTGCCATGCACAGTATTAGAGGAAATAGCTTGCAAAGACATATATTTAAGGCAAAATTGTGTACAAAACTGTATCTACTAGGAGAAATGTGCGTGCAAGTGCATGTGAATTTTCAAGTGTGTTGTTATTAAACTGCAAGATTTTGTTGAAATGAGGCAAGCTGAACTAAAGATTGGAAAAAAAATGAGAAAAAGGCAGAACCCAAACTTGATAGATTATTCCATCCTTGCTGCCATGTTCAATATTAGAAGGAATTCTGATCCTCCACCATCCAAATTCACTTATCAGGTTTGGGCATCTGAATCTACATTTCCGATTTGGGAATTTAGCAAAGTTTTTACAAAATATAAGTGTTGCTGCTCATCTAATGGAAACCAGAAGTGCCAAGTGTTCAAGGAACTGTGTTTGTGAAGCAATTTCAATGAAAACCATAGACAATGTTTTCAGCCCTTTTGCCCATAGTTTCTGTGCAACAGGGAAGATATGAAGCTGAACAAAAGCATTTTTGGATTATTAAAGTATTCTATTCAGAACATACAAGGGTGATTGGATGGTTAGTGAATCGAGTCACAAAGTACATTATAGTGAAGGTTTAAAATCACCTGTGTGGGTCCTTTTCCAAGGGCTTTGTCCTCCAATAATCATTTAAATATGAAGTATAATGAAACAAGGCACTTCTAATTGATATGGAATTTAATAGGAATTTTATGCTAGGATTCAATTGAAGGTTCACCCATAGTGGACAATGCAATTTGATAGGCATAAAATAGAATTAGAAGAAATTGCATTTGGAGTTGAGAATTAAAAACCCATGTTCTATAATAGAAAACTAAATTAACTAATATTCACTTTTTCTTGATGGCAGAAACCTCTACCCCTGTGCTGTATTCCATTACATCACCAATCTGAACTTTCTGATTTGTTTTAAATTGGATAGTTTTAATTGGCCCGAACCTGCACACTTTTTGTCAGAAACAATTCAGCTGGAGCAGGAGCAGAAGCTCGCAGAAGAGAAAAAGAGATGAACAGACAAGTAAACTCCATAGTAGCAAATGTAATTTTAAATGATGCAAAAAATTGCAATAAATAGTACATTTTAACACATCAGTGACTGTGTGATTGGGTTTTTATGCAGCAGGCTTTCCAATTAGTTTCCAGGCACAATTCAAAGTGCTGGCGTTGACCTATAAAGCCTTATATGTCTTGGGACCACAGTACCTCAAGAACTGCTTCTCCCCATATAAATTGACCCAGATCCTGTGATAATCATCTGAGGCCCTTCTTTGTGTGTGGAGGGCAGCAACATGAGAATAGGCCTTTTCTTCAATAGCTTCCCAGTTGTGGAATGCTCTCCCCAGGGAGGCTCACCTGGCACCTTCATTACATATCTTTATGGGGCAGGCAAAAATGTTTCTCTATAACAAGGCCTTGGGGCAACTGAACATTTGATGGTTTTTTAAGTGGCTTTTTTTTACAGGGTGTTGGTTTGTTTTTGTTCCTGTTTAATTATGTGTTTTGTGTTCTCATTTTTTATTTTTATGTTGTGAATTGCTCTGTGATCTTCAGATGAAGGGTATATAAATTTAATTAATAACAGGCAAATTTTGATTAAATAGGGCTAATAGTCCTAGTCCTACCCTTTCATCAAACCTTTGAGAGCAGAATAGGTTTCACCTTTTTGCCTGCACAGTTGTCAGGATTTACTTGGACTTATAAGAAAGATGTTGGGAAAGATGGAGGGCACTAGGAGAAGGGGACGACAGAGGACAAGATGGTTGGACAGTGTTCTCGAAGCTACGAACATGAGTTTGACCAAACTGCGGGAGGCAGTGCAAGACAGGAGTGCCTGGCGTGCTATGGTCCATGGGGTCACGACGAGTTGGACACGACTAAACGACTAAACAACAACACAACAAAGCTGGCCATTGGATGTTGCAGGGCAAGAAGACAGACAATATGGTTTCCTCTTCTAGCTGAACCTTTTTCTTAGCAATGCAGTCTTCCTGAGTTTTGGCATGTCCCCATATCCTTTTAATGTCCTCTGGTTCTCCCCCCCCCCCTGGCCTGCTCCTTGATCCTGCCTCCTGCTTAGTCCTTTTTGGTTTTGACTATGGTTGTCCTTCAACTTGATGACACAACTCATGGCTGCTGGTTCCTAATTCTGGCTTATCTTTGAGCACTGCTTACAGTACAATACTGATTACAGTGCAATTGGTCAATCTTCACCAGCAGTTACCTGTGCAAAATTGAGTGCCTAGACAAAGGTTAGAAAATGTGAGACCTACCATAGAAGGGGGAAACACAGGGCATTCCAAAGTCCATTACTCCTTCACTTTCAGCTGCTTGTCTGGTGCCCCGAAACACTTGTCTGCACACAATAATTGAGGAGTGTGTAGGGTTGAGCTTACCTTATCATTGTGAGGTGGCTGTGTGCGTGTGTGTGCGCACGCGTGCGTGCTTTCCATGGGCCGAGTTACATCACAAGATCTTCTTCTAAGCTTTCTTTGAAGCCTAGAATGCTGGGCTGGCTAAGACTGGTGTTACTTTAAACTTCAGTTAAAAAATTTAACAATGAACAGTTTTCAAGCACACATAGTATGTAGCCTTCTTGGCTTCCCATGCTAACAGAAAAGCCCACCTGAGAATGTGGACCACAAGAGAACAAAGGGGGTGGGGAGAGATACTCATGAAACCTCAGTAGAAAGGGAAGCACAAGCAAAACTCTGCACTCCATCCATTATAATTTCACTGACCTTTTCTCTTCCCTTTGATACTTTTTGAATTTTGAGGTTATTTCTTTGTCATCATTAATTTAATGAGAATGGCTTAGCAGAGAGAGGTAAATGGGATAAATATTCGGTAAAGGTAAAGGGACCCCTGACCATTAGGTCCAGTCATGACCGATTCTGGGGTTGCGGTGCTCATCTCACGTTATTGGCCGAGGGAGCCGGTGTACAGCTTCCAGGTCATGTGGCCAGCATGACAAAGCCGCTTCTGGAGAACCAGAGCAGCACACGGAAACGCTGTTTACCTTCCCACTGTAGCGGTACCTGTTTATCTACTTGCACTTTTTACGTGCTTTTGAACTGCTAGGTTGGCAGGAGCTGGGACTGAGCAACGGGAGCTCACCCTGTCGCGGGGATTCGAACCGCCAACCTTCTAATCGGCAAGCCCTAGGCTCAGTGGTTTAACCCACAGCGCCACCAGCGTCCCAAATATTTGGTACATCTTGTCTAATTGGGATACAGAACAGGTCATAAGTAGCTGCTACTGCCTGGCACCAACTTTCAAAGGCCTTCTTCAAAGAATTGCCCCACCATCTAACCAAAGATGCTAAGACTGCAAATATAGTTCTAGGTACCTTTAAAATAAATAAAGAAAAGAAAAGTCTCAGGCAAGTGTCTCTTCAAGCACCAGTCGATGTGTTGGTTCATTTGAATTGTTATTGTTAAATTGTGTTAAATGCAGGAGACTTTGCAGAAATATGTCCCTTTTCAATGATATGAAACAGCATTGGTAAGGCAGCTAGCAGTAATTTAGCCGTGAAGCACACAATTCATACACTGGAACAAAACAGATAAGAATAGTTACAAAGTATGATGGGGGGGGGGGACTGCTAAATTAGTTTTTAATGTCAGCATGGTTTGCTTTCAAGCAGATGGATGCTTTTGGATATTTCCCAATATTTAATCTATCTTATGAAGAAAGATCTGATAGTTTGAAAGTGAAGAAGCATTTCCACCTAAGAAGGTCTTCATTTTTTATGTGTGATCTTTGTATCTAGGTATACATGTTGAGGTTGATGTAAAGACTATAAAGGTAAACAGAAAATGTATTGATCTGCTAGTTTTCTTGTGTTTGAAGTTGTACAGCCCTCTTTCATGTGAATATTTGATGCCAAAGGAAAAACAAGTCCAATAAGCACATTTGCCTTAGGCTGGATGTCCACATGAAGAAGGTTAGGAGGAAGTAAGTTCTGAGATGATAAAATGGATGGTATTATTTCTTTCATTTCATTTTTGAATTGCTCTTTAACCTAAGCATTCCCAGGAAGGTATACAAATTATTTGCTGATAAAATACCACAGGGCACTATACAGCATCATGGTAGAAGCTGGTCTCTTGGAGTCTCCTCCTTGCTTTCTTGTTGCATTCACCTCCCTGCCTTCTTATTCCTTCCTGCTTTCTTGTTGGCACAGGGGGTCACTAGGAACACAGCTATTACAGCTGCAAATTGAACGTTTTAAATGTGTTGTAAAGTGCAATATACAAATGTGACACTAGATGGCAACAGGGAGCTATGCAAAATTCAATGTATTTCTCAAAACTTTTTTTAAAGCGTTTTTCACAGTGTTTTCTATATGTCTGTAGATTTCACCTAGCTGTCAGCTTCTTCCTCCTCCACCTCAGTGTTGCTTTTGTGAAACTCAACAAGGAGATGGATGAGGACAAAATTAGAATTGGCTCTGCCTAGCACTGGCTCTGCCTACCACTGGCTCTGACTCCACCTAGCGTTGACCCTACTTTCCTACAATTCCCAGTGGGCTCCAGACAACACTGCATCCCAAAAAATGGGCTCCTTTCTTCCACTCCATGGGCCAATTCATCTCAGATCCTGACATTATCACACTGCCCATGCCCTCACCAGTGCCAGGTTAGCCAATGAATGTCTGATAGCAAGCAGTTCCACCCTCATTGGCACTTCAGTTCCTATCTGTGCTCTTTTAACATAGCACATGGGGTGCCTTTCATCTTTGTCCATGGCCTTTGGGCCCTGCTGCTTCCAAGTCATGCTTCAGTTTCACAGAAATGCACCCCGAGTTTCAAAAATCATTCACGGGGGATGCATCTGCAGCTAAATATATTGGTTTATTAAGCTGACTGAACAAATCAGGCTAGGGCTTAATGCTGCTCAAGTATTAATTGTCTGCATTATCTATGAATTGTCGGATATAAAAGAGGGATATTCTGTATGTCCAAGTGGTTCGGCTGCTATTCTTCCATGACTATCATTACTCGAAATTGGCCATTTACAAGTAGTGTTGAGCAATTGTGATGCATTTGTAACTTCAAATGTGTTCTTCTAAGTATATGATTGGGAATTGCGCCTGGAAAATTATTGGCCCAGAAAATTGGAGGGCACCGTTATAATTTCCAGTGAATGATGATTTGTGGAAATAAACAACAGAAAGGATGAATATGCATGAACGCCACAGAATGTGCCTAATTAGCAAGAGATGACATTTTGTATAATTACCACTGTACTCCAAATATCACCAAAACATCAGGATATCTCAATTAAAACAATTGCCTAATTTTCATTTATTTAGAAAGACGCAAGGGTATGACTGTATTGCAAGCTTGCATTTCGCTCTTGCTTCAAGGAGATTTGCCCGATGAATGCTTAGCATATCTTCCAACAAGAAGTACAGACAGTAATCAAGCTATTAAAGGGCACATCCAGATATAAATTATCTGAATAGCCTGCAGTGAAAATGCACTTACCGTGTATTGTTCAGACAGTGTTGTGCTAGCCCAGGGCATTTTGCAGAATCCATATACCACCCTTCCCCTCTTGGAACTATTAGTTTTATTCTACCACCCAGGACCAAGGTCTTGCCTTCATTTCCTCCCACCCTCCAGTGGCTAGATGTTTTGTCTTTCTGCATAACATCCATGGTATGGGCATCTAGGAATTGACAAATCTTCTAACTTTGGTGTCTCTCCGATTCTGTCATTTTCCCAATCCTTGGTTCTGTTCTCCACATTTCAGTTTGCAGTTAAAAAGAGAGAGAGAGAATTCATCTGTATTTTAGTGTGCATTTATTTAGAAGCTCAAAGTTTTGGTGGCATTTGGAATATACTGGTAATTAGACATAATTATATATTTTCTAATTTAGCCTTAGGAAATGGTGTATCTGCTGGTCCAGGATCGGCTAACAAAATAAAGGCACTGTATACTTTGCTCTTTTATTCGGTGGAATGAGCAGCTTTCCTGGGGGTGGGGTGGGTGGGCAGAGCTGAAGTACAAAGCATGAACCAGAACACAGCTATCCCATGAAATATTTTGTGATATTTGGGTGAGCAAACATATGACAAAATTCAGAGAAGTGTGGATAGCTGTGTTCAGGGTTAGCTGTGTTCTGGTTTCCGCATTTTTTCAGGAAGTGCAAATGAGGCAGTTTTACGTTAAAATGTAAACCAAACCAGATTTATCCCCTATGGACCACTGATGCATCTACATAGCACTAATTTCACTTCTTCCCCTCCTGGTCAGCAGTGGCATTGTGGTCTAAACCACTGAGCCTCTTGGGCTCGCCAACTGGAAGGTTCTGCGGTTTGAATCCTTGCAATGGAGTGAGCTCCCATTGCTCTGTCCCAACTCCTGCCAACCTAGCAGTTCAAAAGCATGCCTGTGCAAGTAGATAAATAGCTACCGCTGTAGCAGGAAGGTAAATGGCATTTCCATGCACTCTGGTTTCTATCCCGGTGTCCTGTTGTGCCAGAAGTGGTTTAGTCATGCTGGCCACATGACCCGGAAAACCTCCTGTGGACAAATGCCGTCTCCCTTGGCCTGAAAGTGAGATGAGCACCACAACCCCATAGTCGCCTTTGACTGGAGTTAACAATCCAGGGGTCCTTTACCTTTACCTGTCTCAGCTGTGCCCCACCAGAAAAAAAAGCCTGAGGAAAGAGCAAGGTATTCAGCTCCTTTCTTTTCTAGCACTGTTATACTGTCAAGAATAATGATACGTACTTCCAGATTTTTCCCACCTAGTTGGGCTTCCAACGTATATACCATTTTCTAAACCGAAACCTCAAATGAGACAAATTAATCATGCTAGAAAATAACAGTGTGGAAGACGCATTTGCAACAAGCTGTTTTTTTGCTGAAAGCCATGCGGTGTAAAAGGTGCTTAATATTTTACTTCATAGTGTTCCGCTTTATAGCCTGCGCTTCCCAAGTCTCCTTTTTAACAATTCACAATGTTTATCATTGCATTCTTCTCCTTTAATATCTGGCATACAAATTAGGCATGAAAGGGATACCTACGTCCCTATGCCGATGTGGGTTTATCTTGGCACAACTGATGACATATAAATAAATAACAATCCTTTATAGCAAAGATTGGTGTGACTAAGTGCAGCAATTACTCATTTGTATGCCAGGGACCCAGGTGACACTGTGGGTTAAACCACAGAGTCTAGGGCTTGCTGATCAGAAGGTCAGCGGTTCGAATCCCTGCGATAGGGTGAGCTCCTGTTGCTCGGTCCCAGCTCCTGCCCACCTAGCAGTTTGAAAGCACATCAAAGTGCAAGTAGATAAATAGGGACCCCTCCGGCGGGAAGGTAAACGGCGTGTCCGTGTGCTGTTCTGGTTCGCCAGAAGCAGCATTGTCATGCTGGCCACATGACCCGGAAGCTGTCTGCGGACAAACGCCGGCTCCCTCGGCCTATAGAGCGAGATGAGCGCTGCAGCCCCAGAGTTGGACATGACTGGACCTGATGGTCAGGGGCCCCTTTACCTTTATGCCTTGGACAGACACAGGTTTACACATGCTAAGAAAAAAGAAAAAAAATCTGATGCTTGGATAAGAATGACTGCAGGGTTTGTCCCTCAACTATGATCTCCTGGAACAACCCCTGGCTCACCTCTGACGCTTGTTGACAAGCCACCTTGGTGGAAGCAGCGCAGCTTTTTGGTAGAGCATCCAAAAGTCTCAAATTCAATCCCTGACATTCCTCTTGAAGTAAGAGTAGTGAAAATAAAGCTAAGAAGCTCAAATCATATATATGACTGATACCATTCTTTACAAATTAAACCAATGCCCAGACTTTAATATTCAAAAACTTTACTTGCAGAAACTTATTGATGAATTAAAACATCATATTTACAATCACATGTTTCTCCAAGCATGGGCTTAGTCTCTTCTTCTAACTTTCTACCAACTGTATTTTCCTCTCTTACCAGACCTCAGCACTCAGCCTTCTGTATTTCAGTTAGACCATGCCTTGAAATTCTTATGAGAAATTTCCACTTACTTTCACCTTCTCCTGCAGCTTTGCTCTCTTCCTTTCAAGCAGAGAAGAAGCACCCTAACACTCTATTCAACTAAGCAGTGTTCACAGTGGATTCTCATACACTGTCATCTCGCTTCACATAAAATGGAGTCCCTCCTTTACTAGATGCCTCCCATGACACCAACATTAGCCAGTCACATGAGAACTACTGTACTAGGGAACTCTCTAGAATTCAGTTACCAACCAATCAAATTTAAATACATAGTAATGCATACAAGCATTTACAATGTCAGTGAATTAAATTACTATACTTATGAATTCCCAGGTATTTCCTCCATTGTTACCTCAAATGGTTACACAATGTATCTGAAGAAGTGTGCATGCACACGAAAGCTCATACCAATGACAAGCTTAGTTGGTCTCTAAGGTGCTACTGGAAGGATTTTTTTGTTTGTTTCGACTACGGCAGACCCGTTGGTCTACCTACCTGTAATCAAATGGTTACGTTTGAGTTGCTGAGTGCCTTCATTTATACAAGCAGCAGACATACACAGCCACTACAATTTTGGATGCAACTTTTCCTTTTCTCAGTGGCTTTCTTGAACGTGCATTGCATCCTACAGCTACTCGAGCTGTTCTCATCTTTAACATGATTTCCCTCCTTATCAAGTGCCACAGCGTGTTATGCAACTGGTCCAAGATATTTTACAGCTTCAGATATACAAATCTTGGAAAAGAATAAGATTGAAATGTGGTGATAGAGGGCATTACCCCAGCCTCTTTATTACAAGAGTTTCATCATTGAAATTGGCCTGGAACTAGTGTTGGCTTAAATAAAAAAATACTACAATACATCCATTCCACTGGAAAGTCTTTAAAATGCTGCTAATAGGAGAAAGGAGAGTTTAATGTTTTGTCACACAAGGAATATACCTCTTTCTCTACAACCCATACCTTCAGAAAGCTCAATGCAGTCTGTTCAGTTTCTGACATCTCATTAGAAGTTGCATTTCTGCTAAATATACCCAGGTCTCAAATTGGCAGTGTAATGAAGCTGAAAACTCTGAGCATTTCCATCTTTTATTTTGAGAGATCTGCAGCAATGACAATCAAGCCACGTTTCATGCTTTCAGAGACCTTAGATGTTGATGTTTTCCCACTACCAAAGTGACTGGCTGGTTTTATCTTGGAAAATAGGTATTTTAACACCGTTTTGTTAATGATTCATGCTTAACAACATGACTGCAGTGGGAATTTTGCAGATATAAATAATTGAGATACAGAGAAAGTAAGACTGAGCCGGTATGCATTCCTTCAAACTAAATTGTCCTGTAAAATGTGAAAGCAGCTACAGTTGCTTTGTTAGGTTAATGGGTGGTTCTTTCCATTCTGGAAGGCTTTGAACTGGAGCTTGGAGCTCTAAGGGAGCTATTGCTTCAGCAGTGAACAGGTGAATCTGAGCATTCATAAAACAGCTGGAGGTTCCTCCCCTTCCTGGCTTTCAACCAGGTCTTCCCAAGTAGCCTCATTTGCATCAGACTGCTGGCATTGAAGCTCCTACCTGCTCCTGTGGCCTTGGGAATGAGTAGTGGGAGTCCAGAGCTGGCCAGGAACCCAGGCAACTTGTGTGGAAATCTCTATCCCTGTTCCAGGGATGTGATAGATGCTCAGGGTTGCTGGGTAGTCCAGAGATCATCTGGGCATCCTACTGACACTCCTCCTTCAAGGAGACCCCAAATTGCAAGTCTGGGCAGGGCTGAAACCTGACAGGTTCACATATCACATGAGCTTGTGTCACCTGATTTCCCATCATTTAATTACTACGGTAAGTCATTATTTTGACATATTCTCAGAACTTGCATTTAAATATATAACCTGACTCCAGCGAAAAATCCAGTGGCATTGGGTGATGTAACTGCTGCCATTGGTGTTATATCTGTGGTGGCTCTAGTGAGTTTTCAATTGATGCTGTTGTTATTAGGCAATAAGTATGTCTATAATGGGCCAAAGTGTTCGGAGTAAATGAACCAATGGTCTGTAAAGTTGCATAGTCAGGTCTAAGGCAGAATAATGGAAAGAAAGAAAAATGGGAGGACATGGGAGCAGAGATTATGGTCATGATCCACAGAAATGCTTGAGTAGCAGTAAAAACTTGGATTTTCCACCCAAAAAGAATTATATGCTTTCACACTCACAGGAACACAGGCAAGTGCCTTATACTTCAAGTCAGACCAATTGACCATCTATCTCAATAATGCTGACATTGACTGACCACAGCTCTCCAGCAATTTAGCTCTCTTATGGTAGGATTCAAACACAAGCACTCTGTGCATTATAATACCCTATGTAGGTAGTAATATGTGAGGGAGAAGCGGTGATGGACGGGCCAAGCTTTATTGCTCTCCTGAATTCATGAAGGTTCCTTGTGGAACTTAGATCCTTGGAAGGTCATGGTTTCCTTTGGCGATGAGGCCTAAATTTAGATAGAGCACAAAGAAAAAATGTAAAATAGAATAAAAATGGGAATGTCATTTTCTCTATGAGCTTGACCCAAGACTAATGCATGTAGTCATATATAACTGGCATTCAAAGTGTGGTCCCATCTCCTTGGCACCTGAGGTCAGCAAAGGTTCAAGGCAAGATCCAAGGGTCATGTGGAATGCTTTGTTCTTTAGATATGAAATTGTCCCCCAGGGCTATTCAGGGGCAAATGTACACAATGGTAACCATTGTGTGGAGAACAGAGACGAGTACATTTACCCCTCAGATCATGTACCAGATCAAACATTATACAGTTTTGAAGTGCAAGAAGTGTTGGCCTAATAGGATAATGAATTCTGTAAGAACTCTGAGCTCAAAACCCTCCCGATCATAAACGTTGCTACTTGAGAAGTGCGGCAGGGAGTAGGAAACTAACCAGGTAGCCGGTCAGAAAGGTCAAAGATCAGAAGGGGGGAAAGTTCTTAGAAACAGAAGAGTCTTTTGCTCACAATAACTAAACTTAAATGAAGTCATGAAGGTGCCTTTTCTATAATGTTAAACTTAATGCTCTGGCTGAAATATTGTTCCCATTGAAACCAATGACAAATTACCTGTTGAATGTTTTGAGGTATGTGTTCCCTGACTCATCTACCACTGAGTCATAGCAACTACACACATGATGACTTCTTTAATGAGCTCCAAATTGAGACCTTGAATTTCTTTACTATAGCAATGTGAATCACACTTCTTTCCTGTTTTCCAGGAAAGTCATAGGGTCTGAATGCAACTTCTTTTTCACTCAGATCTCTTATGAATTCAGGAAAAGATGGAAAACCAATGCATGTGCAATGTTTCAATGAGAGAAAATAATTGGGTTTTGGCTAGAATAAAGGAAAATGTCTGGGAATTGTTTCCACTCTACACAATTTGCATCAAGATGTCCATTTAAGAATATTCTGTGTGAGCCAAATACAAAGAGTGGCATCTAATATTGTTCTCTCCCAGTTATTCCCATCTGTGGAAGCATTTCAGCTTGTCCGACAGAATGATTTACCTTCTCCTTTCCTTGTGTGATGTTCTGGGGGGTTTACTGACTCCCCTGAACAAATTTTGCGGGGTAGAGGGGAGAAGGAGGGGAATCACCATTGCAGAAGTGAGTCCTTGTGTTGGGATGATGGGGCTGGTTAGGTGAATCCTACCCAAATGAATATAATTTTTTGTTTAGCACACTGTTACTGCTGCAATAAGATGCATCAGATGGACTTGAAAAGTTTGGGGTTGTAAAGGAACTATCTGAAAGATAATTCTGCAATATTATGTAATCTCCTAACACTTGAAGCCCAACAAGATACTCCTTTCCAGAAGTTACTTTGGAACAGCAACAATGTAGGAGAAGAAGAAGAAGAAGAGTTTGGATTTGATATCCCGCTTTATCACTACCCGAAGGAGTCTCAAAGCGGCTAACATTCTCCTTTCCCTTCCTCCCCCACAACAAACACTCTGTGAGGTGAGTGGGGCTGAGAGACTTCAGAGAAGTGTGACTAGCCCAAGGTCACCCAGCAGCTGCATGTGGAGGAGCGGAGACGCGAACCCGGTTCCCCAGATTAGGAGTCTACCGCTCTTAACCACTACACCACACTGGCTCTCTGAGGAGCTCAGCTATGAAGCTGTATTGGGTGACAACATCTTTCAGGCTGGCAAACCCAATGGAGCCAAACAGTAGGGATGCCTTTCAGAGAGGTTAAGTAGGTCCAGAGGGAATCAGAAACTCCATGCACTGCAGTAAGGTATCAGAGAGTTTCATCCGGTCTGCATTTTAAGGGAACTGTCCTGATCTGCATTTCCTGATCTGACACAAGTCAGAATGGAGTGATCAGCTGCAGCTTTCATACTTCTCTGAATGATCCCAGCTCAAAAAAACATGTATACAAAATATTTACTGAAGGGCATATTTCAGGGTGAAGTGTTTTCCAAAGCATGTATTTTTTTGGGGGGGGGGTGTACGAAAAGTAATCTGAATTTTTATACATTTTTTAAAAAGTAGAGGTTTCTGCAGAAATGTAACGGAACAGACTTGGAATGCGGTTTTGAGGGGGAACGTGGTACAAAATTTGAAGGGTAGCTGTGTTTTGGAATGTGTATCAGTTCAAGAAGTGCAAGTTAGGTCATTTCTCATTAAAATACAAATAAAATCAACTTTCACATCCGCCCTTACTTCCTCTGCACATTTCTTTTTGCCAGATAACTGGGGACCCAGCTGGCATTTCTTGGCTTTGGCTTTGGGGACTCATGCTTTCTGATCCTCTTATTGAGGTGTCATAACAACATAGTACATGCAGTGAGCAGGATATATGAAAAGTGTAAGGCATTTGCATTTTGATCTATTTCATAGGGTGCCATAATACACATACACTTGCTCTCATAAGCTCATTATTTTAGCATTCAAGTCTAATACATATGCCAATGCCTTATCGGAGCCTCTGAATGTCAATTGACTATTTACCCCCCCCCCCCTTACATTTCCAGCACATGTACAGAAAATTACAGTGGGTTCATTTCCATCAAATGAAAGTTACTTTTTTGACTTAAATATCATTTAACACATTACAGTTTAAAGCAAGGGAAGTAAAAGGAACCCAGAAGGGCATTTGATATGCTATGTGGTCTTGAGCATAAGAGGATTAGAGCCTATTTGATATTAGTACATAAATTACACGCAGGAGGAGACCTCAGTCGCTGGAATTTTCCATAAAATAAAATAAGGATGGCTCTTTTTAAAAGCAAATGTGATTGAACTTTCTGTAGTGCAAAATTCAGCTGGCTGAGATTATTTTAACAGTTCCAGTGATCATGACATTATTATTTTTTTAAGCAAAAGGGATCACAATACAAAAATCCATTGATATACCCAGCGACTATTTTTTTCCAGCAGTACTGAGAAGTGTCACAGCCCACTCCTGTATGAGGGCAGTGTCTCATTAGCTGCAATTGCAAACTTATGGATGCTCAAAGGCACACACTGGGAATCCCTCTATGACTGTAGTGATCTCTGCAACATTTTGCAAAGCGATCCAGCCCCCCAGTCTGCCACGTGTGAGGGGTATGGATGGAGAGGTGAGTCCCTCAACTCAGCCCTGCTGACTCTGTGTCAGGCTTCAGGGAATCTTATCCCCCTCACAGTAGGATGCCAAGAAGCAAATAAACAAGAAGAGTTCTTACCGATTAGTTTATTCAATATTCACAGAGACATGAGTTCAGTCTCCTTATAGAAGAAGAAGAGTTTGGATTTGATATCCCACTTAATCACTACCCAAAGGAGTCTCAAAGTGGCTAACAATCTCCTTTCCCTTCCTCTCCCACAACAAACACTCTGTGAGGTGAGTGAGGCTGAGAGACTTCAGAGAAGTGTGACTAGCCCAAGGTCACCCAGCAGTTGCATGTGGAGGAGCGGAGAAGCGAACCCGGCTCACCAGATTACGAGTCTACCACTCTTAACCACTACACCACACTGGCTCACATAAAGAAACCCACAGTTTCTTTATGTAACTATCAAGTAAAGCCTGCCTTTCAGGGATCAAATAGTGAACTGAAATATGAGTAAACTTTTTGTTACTCTACTCAGAAAGACTCTTGTGTCTTTCTTCTTTTAAGAGGGATTAAAGGGGACACCAGGAAATAATCTTAACTACAGTAAGAGATTCAAACGAATCTGCAAACTAGCTTCCAGCTATGTTGAGGGGAATCTGCTCTGCTACATCACTTTCTAGCATGAGTGAAGAAAGGATAATATATATTCAACATATCATTTCCTACAATCCTACACATCCCCACAGTCAGGAATGCTTTCTAAAGACAATGAGTCTGTCAGCTGTGTCTCCCCTAGTGCTTCTTCTTCCTGCTCCTCTTCCAGTATTTCCCAGCTTCTCCACTCTGCAGCGTCTGAACTATGACCTTCTGCAAACCACTGTTCTTAATCTATACTGTCCTCCTGTTCTCAGGAAGGTGCAGGAAGAGGGGGAGCGGCCCCCACCATTCCTCCTCAGTCCAGTCACTAACACTCTGCCAGCCTCCACCAGTGTGGAAGGGTAGATCTACGAACCCCCTCCCGACACTGGCATCACTGTGCTTACCTGGACAGAAATGGGACAGCACGGTGGTGAAGTTGTCACTGAACAAATGCACTGGAAGAGCCCATCTGGGTTTCTTGCTGCTATGTCCAAGCAGCCCCAACCTCAGCCCCATCCTTCCCCTATCTCATCCAGGTAAGCTGAGTTAATAATATTAATCTTTATTGCAGTCCAACAACCCATAACATGGATTCAGAATGAAATACAGATTCATACAGACAACCCCCCCAGGGAAGGGAGACCAAAGATATTTGTTTAGTCATGGGTATGTGGAAGCTGAGGCTCCAATACTTTGGCCACCTCATGAGAAGAGAAGACTCCCTGGAAAAGACCCTGATGTTGGGAAAGATTGAGGGCACAAGGAGAAGGGGACAACAGAGGACGAGATGGTTAGACAGTGTTCTCGAAGCTACCAACATGAGTTTGATCAAACTGTGTGAGGCAGTGGAAGACAGGAGTGCCTGGCGTGCTCTGGTCCATGGGGTCACAAAGAGTCGGACATGGCTAAATGACTAAACAACAACAACAATGCTGAATTTTGATTCATATGACTACTGAAAGAAACTTTGCCACGGCCACTGTGATATCATTGGACTTGTCGTCCAGAAGATATTTGATATAGTAGGCTTCAGACTGACCTGGCCGATTTGCCAATAGTGGTTTAATCAAGAGTTCCCTAGTCTGCAATGCAATAAAATATGCCTCATACAGTTGACATCCTGAGAGCACCCACAGATCCTATTTTGATAAGGGATACCTCTCAGTCTGCCGTTTAACACTTCTGATGGGAATACATTTAATCTGGCTTTGGTGAAAAGATGACGATATGTAGATACAGACAAATTTCTAAGATGCAGGTGTCTGAAACTCGAACCCATAGTGAATTCCTACTGCTAATGGGCCACAGATGACATGAGATTGAAATTGAGAGATTCAAGGACGGTATCATAGCCCAGATGGTACAGGAGAGAAGGTGGCCTACCAATCTAAGTGGCTTTTCTAACCATAATTTTCATCCATGAGCAGTGAACTGAGTTGATGCTGGTGCTGGGAGAGTGGCTCCAACCACCACACTGGATGCTACGGGCAGTAGGTCTGCTGCCTCCAGGGAGTCCTGTGCTGTTTTTCTCCTCCTATGCTCTACTTGTATGCTTGCAAATCAGGGGGTGGGATTCATTCTGGCAGTTGCATTCCCTCATTGACAGCATTCTGGGGCACCACATGCCCGGGGTGGGTGTGGCCAGAGGTAAAAGTGGGAGGAGTAATGGCTGTAACTTTCACTTTACATTCCAGCCATGCAGAAGTCAGAGAAGTTCTATGCAGCTACATAAATATGCATGTAAATTCTGATTCCTTGAAGTGGGTTTTAATCTTTTAACACAATTCAAGTTACTAATCTTATATTTGATTTATGGATTGTCTAAATTGTTCTCTGGTCTTTGACCGTAATAAATATTTGTTTGTTTGCATGTAGGGTTCTTTTGCACAGCTGTTGAATATTTGGCTGATGGAAAGCACATAACATAAACTTGTGATTATGACACTTATTTTTCAGTGTGTGAGCGGGCTTGCGCAAAATCCTGACCTTTCTAAGCTGCAACTCATTTCTTCTGTTTCAGTGAATTAATTCAATTAAGAGTTGGGGATTTTTATTTTATTTTATTTTATGATATTAATGATTTTATTCCACACTGCCATATATGAATTGTGGTTTATAAATACCTATTACAGTGGTACCTCGATTCTCAAATAGAATCCATTTCGGAAGCCCATTTGGCTTCCAAAATGTTTGAAAACTGAGGTGCAATTTCCCATTGGTTGCAAGAGCTTCTTGCACTCAGCGGAAGCTGCGCCACACATTCAGGTTCTGAAAAATGTTCAAAATCAGAAGCATTTCCTTCCAGGTTTTCAGCATTTGAGAACTGAAACATACGACAATGGAGACATTTGGGAACTGAGGTACCACTGTGTTCTAAATGGCTAAAATTAAGTTAGTTGCATTCAAATACATTAGAAATTGTGCTTAATTTTTTTTAAAAAAACTATCTAGGTGATATTTATATTTTATGTTTATATTTAATTACAGTAATATCTATTGCACCCCAATGATCTGATGTACCTTTCAGAATAAGTATATTCTCACCACATGTTTAGCCTAATGTCTAGTTTGGCCCTGTAAATAGGACAGAAGGATACTCACATCTCACAGTTAGTGATGCTCAGCTGGAAAGATACAATAGAGTGAAAATATTAATTAAACTATAGACTCTATAACTACAGCCAGTGCTATTTTTTCCTAG
This sequence comes from Zootoca vivipara, assembly GCF_963506605.1. Classification (NCBI taxonomy): domain Eukaryota; kingdom Metazoa; phylum Chordata; class Lepidosauria; order Squamata; family Lacertidae; genus Zootoca; species Zootoca vivipara. The sequence goes on from NC_083279.1 coordinate 13,108,463, forward strand.
AAAAAGAGTGTTGGAACTCACCATGAACACCTCCCTTGTTTTCTTAGAATGTCAATAGCACCAACCTCAGAGGTGCCAGAACTGAGTTCCGGCTGAAAAAAAATCCTGACTACAGCTCTGACTTCCAAAACTTATGTCTTGAGGGCTCAATGCTACATTTTGCATTCTTCCTCTGTTTATGGGAATTGGAAACAAGTTGGCCTGAGCCACCTACATTTCCTACTCATGTCAGAAAGATGCCAAAGGAGACAAATAAATGCAATCTTCTTTTCTGCCTGAAACAGCTGCCTCCACAGTGCCCTTTGGGTATTCTGTACCAGCTGTTTTCTCACATGGCACATTTCAGATTCTACCTCAAACATCTGGTGTAGACCACATCTCCCTGATGCTTACACATCCCCATGATTGACATTTACTTCAAGTTTTCTTTGAGGGAAGCAAATAGTTCTCTATTAATATGTTTGAAGAAAATAGACGAAAAACACTGTAACACCCTCCAACATTTCTCTGATGAAAATACAGACATCCTATGCAACTGCAACAACAACAACAACATTTATACCCCACTTATCTGACTGGGTTGCCCCAGGCACTCTGCACAGCTTCCAACACATATAAAACCATAATTAAACATTAAACATTTAAAAACTTCCCTATATAGGGGGCTGCTTTCAGATGTCTTCTGAAGGTTGTATAGTTACTTACCTCCTTGGCTTGGGGGTCACATAACTCCATATCCTCCAACACATCTCCGATTAAAATAGGCACGTCCTAAGGAAAAGCAGGACATTCTGGGATCAAATCAGAAACTGGAATGGCTTCTGTAAATCTGGGACTGCCCCTGAAAAAGAGGGACACTTGGAGAGTCTGCTGTAATAGACGAGCTCTCCAGTATTTCAAATTACATTAAAAATATAATTCTTCAGCTGTTTGCCTGGACAGAGGATCAGAAAATGTGAGTGGGCTGTGGGTCTATGTACTACTGATTTTTTGTGTGTGGTTGGAATGCATTGTTACAACAGTAAGATGTACATCTGTTGCTCTGCTCACTTTTGCATATGCCCCTTAGAAGGATGCCCATGAAAGTATGGAAACTTCAGTCTGAAAAGGTTCCTCAATACTGATGCACACATATTTGATCTCAGGATTTACTTATTTTTTTGAGATGGGTCTCTTAATAAAGAAAAGAAACAATGCTTTGTGCATGCAAAAAATGTCCCCGCAATAAAGAACAAGAAACTATATATAGGTTACTAGTGCACATGGAGAGTCTTGGCTTGGTTTGTTTATTCATTCTCCCTGCTCCAGCTGCTATTAATTCCGCTTCCATCTTCATGTCCTTTTGTGTTCACAATATTATAAAAAGTCTGGGTTTATTTCTGTGCTGGGTCACTGATCAACTTGACATTTCACATCCACCTACACACAGCCTCCGGAGAGTGGTGCCAACTCTATGATTCTAACACACAGACCAACATCTCACCCTTGGCTTACAAATTCTTGCTTTCCCTACACATGGACATGCTTTCACAGCTAATCTGGAAAGTGTGCAAGCACTTCTGTGCCAGTAACATCCTTCCTCCCACCACCATGTGCATTGCTGACTTCATCTTATAGTCAGATGGTGTATTGATTAGAGCTAAGGGCAACAGCTTCTTTCTAGGTGGCTGGCAAAGTACAAAATATTAGAAAACCGTAAGAGTCCTCCCTCCCTCCCACCCTCTCCTAAATGTACAAAAATCAGGAGATGGGTTGACCACCTCTGAATCTTGAGGAAAATCATTTTATGGCACAAGGAAAACATAAACAAAAATAGAAACAATCATTTTAGTGGTATGTAGCTAACAACTAGTGGACCGGGGGGGGGGGGACCCAAGAACAATCCATGTCAATTGTGAAGTTATCATTAGAGGAATATAGAATTTTTTGAAGCTCTAAAATATTCAAAGTACAAGCATGTTACAGAACAAATTGACTTTGTACAAGCAAGCAGACCAATAATGATAATTATATATTGCTGTTTCTTGGAAAAAGCAAGGAAAGCAGGTTGCTGGGGATTCTTCTCAGTGGTCTTCCATACCAGCCAGGTTAGGTTAGGTTAAACTGCCCAACTGTTCTCCGAAACATCCATGCATCGGAAATATTCTGTGATAGAAGAAATATGTAGGAGGCACCCATGCCCTGTTACTGTTTCTAATCTTCAGAAACCCACGTCTTTGCCTCCCCAGCCTCTGGGGTTGTTGGCTTCTTTCCTTCTGGGTGGCTGCTAAAGGCTGTGTCTCCCTCCTATGCCCAGCCATCTCCATCTTCTGCTCCACTCTGGCTGACCCCACTCACTCCTTTCTGTTCTAGCTTCAGCTGTTAGTTCCCCACAGATCGAGTGTTGGGGCAGTTGTTCCTGTCTTGAGGAGCTTGAGGCAAGCTTGGGGGCAAGGGGGTAGCTAGTGTTGGGCACAGGTCTGGCAGTAGCCAGCTACACTGGTGCTTACCTTCAAAGCCAAATAAATAAATAAATAAATAATAATAATAATAATAATAATAATAATAATAATAATAATAATAAATTTTATTTATACCCCGCCCTCCCCAGTCAAAACCGGGCTCAGGGCGGCTCACACCAATAAAATTACAATAAAACATAAATAGCAATTAATTAAAATACAGATTAAAATACAGTATTAAAATTTAAAATGCAGCCTCATTTTAAGTAATCCATAAATCCAAGCCATGAGGGAGGAAATACACAGGGGTCAGACTAAGTCCAACCCAAAGGCCAGGCAGAACAGCTCTGTCTTGCAGGCCCTGCGGAAAGATGACAAATCCCACAGGGCCCTGGTCTCCTGTGAAAGAGCGTCCCACCAAGTTGGGGCCAATACCATAGCTGCCAAGTTATCCCTTTTTTTCAGGGATTTCCCATTCTGCTGAATAGGCTTCCTCGCGAGAAAAGGGAAAACTTGGCAGCTATGGCCAATACTGAAAAGGCCCTGGCCCTAGTAGAGGCCAATCTAGCCACCTTATGGATCTCCAGAATATTGTTGTTTGTGGACCTTAAGGTCCTCTGCGGGGCATACCAGGAGAGGCAGCCCCGTAGGTACGAGGATAAGTACTGAGGATACCTGAAGGTGTACCTGATCCAACCCCAACCTGTCTGTGCAAGGACCTGTCCAGGTCCTTCAGCCATGAGAGGTAAGATGGGTTGTCATCACTAAGAGAACCTTCTCATTGTTTGTGGTATTCACTCCCAAGTGAGGCCCATCTGATGCCAATACTATTACTACTTTTGCACCAGGCAAAAGGATATTTATTCTCCCAGGTTTTTAAATGACTCAACATGGTTTTTCTTCTCTTGTAAACCAGCATGAAAACTCTGCTGAAAGGTGGCAACCTACATATTTCAAATGAATAAATACAGAGTGCTGTGCTACTTCTGTGTCCAAGGTGGGACATGTAGGAGGAGGAACATGGTGACGTCTTTGACTCTGCTGAAGGAACTCCCCTCAGAATTTTTGTTAATTTTATAGAAAATCCTTCTTGCTTTCCCCAAGTGCCTGTTTATAAGTGCCATGTCTGATAGACTAGAGATCCCTACCTGAATGTTTACTACAGGAAACACTGAGGTAAATTTGGAGGTTCATCCCCAGGCAAAGTATCTAAGGAATTTTGAGGAAGACAATAAGACATGAGGCTTGCAAATCACAAGTGTGTCCACACCACAAAATTAAGCATTGCCATCGTAATCTTGTAATATTGTAAGCCAAGGCTATGTACACACCATACATTTAGGGTGCATTCCCCAAAAGAATCCTGAGAACTCTAATTTATCCCCTCACAGAGCTATAATTCCTGGCACTATTGATGAACTACAGTTCCCAGGATTCTTTTTGCTGACAGGGACTGATGGGAATTGAAGGCCAGCAACACCTGGAGGGCCACAGAACTTTCCTCCCCTCATAAAATCCTGTTTCAGACTTACCTAAAATGGTCTGCCTGAGCAGCATAGCTGCCAAGTCTCCCGTATTCCCCGGGAAACCCCCGTTTTTCCGGCTGTTCCCAGCCGAAAAAACAGATTTTTTTGGTTTCCCCCCGGTTTATTCTGGCGCGGTGGCCATTTTGGAACTGGGCAGAGCATGCTCAGAAACGACTTTTGATGCTGCTGTGCCCAGTTCCAAAATGGCTGCAGCGCAACTTCTGGTGCGGCGGCCATTTTGGAACAGGGCAGAGCAGCATCCAAAGTCGCTTCTGAGCATGCTCCGCCCAGTTCCAAAATGGCGGCAGCGCTACTTCCGGCCTCCTACTTCTGGTCCGGTCCCTTATTTTTCAGGTAGGAACTTGGCAGGTATGCTGAGCAGGAATGAACATTTGGGGTGCATCCATACCACAGACTTCAAATCACTTCTGCTATTTTGGGATATACACCTTTAAAGCGCATTCATGGCACACATGACCAATGGTTAGAGATGATAAAGTCCCCAATCTATGCTTTAGGGAAATATATATGTGCATGTATATCCATCATGCTTCTTCTATTCACACTTCAAGATACTTTTGAATGTTTTATAGCCACAGAGGCTACTTTTAGGGGTGGCGGCAAATGTCCTGCGATTTTTCATCAAAGGTCAGAATGTGTTTTGCTTTTGTGGGTTTTTGCAACATATGCAGAACTCACCATCGGAGGGACAAACAGTTTGCTAGCTGGAGGGTTGTTTATTTCAATTGCTGATTGCATTTGGCTTCCTTTCTCTATAGATATAAATCATCAGAAGGGAGCTTGCAAATCAAGTACTCAAGCTGTGAGGCAACATGCCTAGACTAAAATGAAAAGATGCCTCAAAGACGCTGGAACAAAATAGGAAAAGACATTGAAATCTGACCTCAGAACATAGGATACTGCTAAAAAATTCCCAATACTCAATATGTCTTTTGGTTGTAATATTGAATGATTATTTGCAGTCAGAACACACCTGGCTCTTATCAAAAGCTATGGGATAGCAAAACACCATATATTGCAATGATGAGAGAACATCTCTTGGATTGATTTGAAATTGAGTCAGCTATTATGAGCATCTTTGAAGACTAAATAAGGAGTGGGTCCACCTCATGACTCCCAGAGTTCCAGCTTGCATGACACCAAACCTCCTCCTCCTCCTCCTCCTCCTCCTCCTCCTCCTCCTCCTCCTCCTCCTCCTCCTCCTCCTCCTCCTCCTCCTCCTTCTTCTTCTTCTTCTTCTTCTTCTTCTTCTTCTTCTTCTTCTTCTTCTTCTTCTTCTTCTTCTTCTTCTTCTTCCTAAATACGAGTATCTGCTCACAGAGAAAAAGCCTTCCCAACAGGATGTGGCACTGTGGTCTAAAAAGCCCTCCCAAGGCATTCAAAATAAAGGATGATCAGGTGAGTGGCAGGGGAGACACACAGAGAGAGCTTCAGGAGACAAACTCAGGGATTAAATAGCTGTCCACTCCACAAGACTCTGGACCAGGGCCAGACCAAAATAGTTTGCTGCCTGAGGCAAAGAGAGAAGAAAGATAAAGCAAAAGAAGAGGGGGGGAAATGATGATTACAAAATTCATCACCCATCCTTCAACAGCAGCTTCCAGGGCACGTTAGAGTTGAAAATTCAGTATCAGAAACAGTTATAACAGATTACAGTTATATGACAGGGTGTGTCCTGAAATAATCACTCACCTGGGGCTCCAGGTAGGTGACATTTGCCACATGGTGTGGCCACGGTGGGTCCATTGAGGCAGCCATCTTCTGGCACGGCCTGGGGAGGGGATGGTCACCTGGTACCACCCACCTCTGACTGCAATGGCCTCTCAGGTATTGGAGGGCAGGACCCTCAAAGTCAAAAGAGGGCCCTGCACCCCTGGCCTATTTAAGGGGATGGCCAGATTCATGCCACTCTCTTGGCTGTACAATCACAGGAATAGGGCGTGTCCTGAAAATACACATCCCATGTGTCAAAGGTAAAGAGGTGCATAATAATAATAATAATAATAATAATAATAATAATAATTTATTTATATCCCACCCATCTGGCCAGGTTTCCCCAGCCACTTTGGGCGGCTTCCAACCGAATATTAAAAACAGTACAGCATCAAACATTAAAAACTTCCCTAAACAGGGCCACCTTCAGTTGTCTTCTAAAAGAAAAATAGTTGCTTATTGCCTTGACATCTGCTGGGAGGGCGTTCCACAGGGCGGGTGCCACTACCGAGAAGGCCCTCTGTCTGGTTCCCTGTAACCTCACTTTTCGCAATGAGGGAACCGCCAGAAGGCCCTTGGTGCTGGATCTCAGTGTCCGGCCTGAATGGTGGGGGTGGAGACGCTCCTTCAGGTATACAGGACCGAGGCCGTTTAGGTCTTTAGATGTCAGTACCAACACTTTGAATTGTGCTCGGAAACGTACTGGGGGCCAGTGTAGATCTCTCAGGACCGGTGTTATGCGGTCCCAGCAGCCACTGCCAGTCACTAGTCCAGCTGCTGCATTCTGGATTAATTGCAGTTTCCGGGTCACCTTCAAAGGTAGCCCCACGTAGAGCGCATTGCAGTAGTCCAAGCGGGAGATAACCAGGTGCATGTTCAGCATTTGCTAAGAGTGGCTTATATTGTAGGAAGTGGTACATGAGTATTCCCAGATAAGGGAAATGTTGACAGCTCTTTAAAAAAAAAAGTTCTTTTCTTTCCATAAGTTTACCTTGACTTGTGTTTCAATTATGGAGAAAAGGGAGACATTTGGCTGTTTTGTTTTTGTTTGTTTTTTAATAATAATATCTTCAAGTACTGTTCTTATCCAGTTAGTTCAGTTCCATAATAGATCTGTGATACCCTTTGAAACATTACACAACTTAGAAAGACAGATTCCCACCTCCGTCACTGTGAACGCGGGTAGTGCTATGTCTTCCCTACTCCCCGTGCTGCTATGGGATTATCACTTAATTACAGATTTAACCTTGGCAGCTGATGTGCATTTGAAATGATATTGAAATCCAAAAGCTGCTACTGTTCATGGCTTTCTGCCAACCCCTGTTGCTTGAAGTGGTCCAGCGTTTAAAAGGAACCCAAATCTCAACCTTGTGGGGAATCTATAAACTCTGTACAAAATATGCCGCATAATCTGTCCGTTGGCAGTTTAGAAACTTTCATTTCCATGAAAGGCAGCTCAGTCACTATGAAGCAGCACCAGCAAAGTGAGGACTAGATTGTATCTCTGCACGTGTTATTCTAATGGTTTCATGTTAATTACACTATCATCATGATCACTGTGGTTTTAGTTGTTATTTTATGGGATTCCTTAGCTGTCCTTCACCACAAGGTTCCAGGATAAGTAACAACAATATAAAATTAAAAGCACTTAATACAACTTACAATCAGAAGAATGGGATTGCCATCTCTTTCTCTCTCTCTCTCTCTCTCTCTCTGTGTGTGTGTGTGTGTGTGTGTGTGTGTGGTGTAAATAAATATATATCTGGTCTCAAAGCCAGGGCAAAGAGGTGTGTCTTCTGCATAGAGGTGCGTCTTCTGCATATGATGAAAGTTATACAATATTGTTATAACCACCTTTCTCATTCTGCTTCCAGGTGGTAGCAATAAAATATAAGATGTGCAAAGATTGGGCAGAGCTAAATGTGTGGCCCTGCAGTCCTTGCCCATTAAAACATGTACACTTGAAGAAGACATCAGTTAAATGCTCCAGCTCTCGTTACACATTGACAGTTCTCTGTTTCTGCCTGCAAAACTTTAAACAGACATCACAGCTTGCTTTTGCCATGTAGTAGTAGCCTGGATTTCCAATTTATGCAAGAGTAAAAGAAAAAGAGGAATATATATTATATATTATATAAATTTGAAATAGTTTAAGATATAGGAATTGGTAACTAAATCAAAGCAAGATTAGAGGAAAGTAAGGGAAGCAATGCATGAATAGTGGGGAGTCAATTCTAATTAGTATTCTTAATGTATTGTTTGTGTTGAATTATTTTGTATTATTATGTATTATGTTTTTCAGTATTGTTGAATATTATTTTATGTTTTTGTTTTTGTTTTTGTCCTTTTTGTCCTTTCTTTTTTCCTTTTCCTTGGTACCGTTTTTGTGTTTTCCTTGGTTAATTTCTTTTACCGTTATTGTAGTGTTTGCAAGAATTGAAATAAAGTCTTTTTATAAAAAGAGAGAGAGAGTAGTACATATCAGTGACTCAACTATTGGTGGAGCCTCAAGGTCACAGACTCAGGGTCACAGACTTAATGAATCTATATGATCCTTCTGGATCCTGATTGAATGTGACCTTTGCAGCCCCATTCTTCATAATTAGAGATGCTTGAGGAATTCAGTCATTGCTAATGCCAGTACGTACTGACCTGATGTGCTCTCTCCAAGTAACACACAGGCTGAAACTTGGTTCTCCATCTACTTCATGACTGTGGCTCAAGAATCTATAGAGAGGTGGGGCTCCAGCTAATCAACTGTCCACACCCAATTTCTGATGTGGGCTTCTTCAGAGGGATCTCACTACATTTATCTCAGATGTATCTCTGGAACCCCCTGAAGATGCCAACAGCAGAAACTGGCTGTGGACAGTTGATTAGCTAGAGGTAGTTACAAATCCTACCCAATCAACAGAGCAGTACTGCCTTATCCAATGTGTCTGTATATTATAGATTATAAAAATTACCATTTAAAAATTTGTAAATGGATTAAAAATGTGTACTTATGAATTGCCTTGCAGATTTTTTTTAAAATGCAGATTAATGCAGAAACAGAATGGAATAGAGTTATGGGTGAGAAAAGAAATAATTCTTTCTAATTCACCCATCCCTAGTCACAATGCTTCTTTTCAACACATGGCCATATTCAGTTGGCTTCGGTTGAATTTTGTTTGTACTGTTGTGCTTAATTCCTGCTGAGCAGACCAAAGCTCCATCATTCTGAAATAAATTCAATCAAGGCTCTACCTTTGTCTTCTGACAACAAAGGGTCTGCCTCTCTTTTGCAATTTCCTTATGGCCCTCTTTATCTTTACCTTCCGATGTTGTTGTTGTTGTTGTTTAGTCGTTTAGTCGTGTCCGACTCTTCGTGACCCCATGGACCATAGCACGCCAGGCTACCTTCCGATGTAGTTGTAGAATATCAAACATCCTTCTCCCTGCCATTACGCATTGCTCATGGAAGGCTGCTGCAAGTTGATCCACATTCATGAGAAATAAGGGTTAGGCTGAAAGTCTGTAGCCACACTGTATATGAGAACTGCTTCACTTATTTTCTTCATGTTAGGGAGGCAAAGAGTCAATTAATTGGGTGATCTGTTGATACTGGACTGAGTATAATCCCTCTTGTCCAGTATACCTGAAGGAGCGTCTCCACCTCCATCACTCTGCCCGGACACTGAGGTCCAGTGCTGAGGGCCTTCTGGCGGTTCCCTCACTGCGAGAAGCCAAGTTACAGGGAGCCAGGCAGAGGGCCTTCTCGGTAGTGGCACCCGCCCTGTGGAACACCCTCCCACAAGATGTCAAAAAGAAAAATAACTACCAGACTTTTAGAGGACATCTGAAGGCAGCCCTGTTTAGGGAAGTTTTTAATCTTTAATAAATTAGTGTATTTTAATATTTCTGTTGGAAGCCTCCCAGAGTGGCTGGGGAAACCCAGCCAGATGGGTGGGGTATAAATAATAAATTACTATTATTATTATTATTATGCTATGAACATATACTATGAACATATACTGAAGCCAATTGAACTGTTGACAGGATTATGTCCTATATCACACCTGTCCAGGTATTGTGAACTGCAGCCAACTAGTTGTAGGGATGGATTTAGATACTAGGAGATGATATATTGTTTAGTTACCATATTTACTTGCTCACATTAGTGAGATCAGCAGAGTACCATCATTTGTAGCTTAAACTTGGAAGCTAAGACAAGTTTGATTTAACCTTCTAGAAATAATAGTCCAAGTATTGCCCCCTTTCTCCCTCTTAAAAATAACAATCACAGACACTGTTTGGTGAAGAAATAGAAGTAGTATTTACTTACACAATCTAGGTATTGAAGAAGCTATCACAGTAGCAAAATGAAGGCAGGTTTAGAACTACTATCTAAGTTACAAAAGTACAAAATGTAAGTTCAAAATGGTGTCTGAGCTGCAGAACTCAAACATACATGCTTGGAAGCATGATGAAGAAAGATGCCCAGGTAGGAAGGAAGAATATAGTGTTACCACTTCCTGCCAAGGCAGATGAAGGAAGTGATCATACAGAGCAATTTTTACAGAAAAGCTCTGTGAGCCTCAGCTCCTTCCTGTGCCCATCTGACAAAGCATGAATTGTTGGTTGGACTGCAATAATGTTCCACACTACAGAATGTTACTGAGACACTCCCCACCCCAAATAAATATTTGTCATTGCTTAAAATTCATTGAGATGATTTCATCGCATTGCTGTATGAATAATGACTGGTATCTTTTGTGGGTTTCTGCCCCATGTAGCAACCTTCATGAAGTTACAACCAAATGAAATAGCTAGACTGATTGCCTAGAAAGACCTCCATTCTGCCTCTATTACTCCTAGAATGGGATGAGATTCCTTCATAGTTTATTAATCCTGAGCAGTTATTGCTTAGTGGCTAGACAATATCCCATATTCCTTTTGCCACCTAGTTCACTGAACACAAGCACCAAAGCAGCTGGAGATGCAGATTGGAAACTTGCAAATTCAGGATCCTTCAGATTATTGTTCATCAGAAGAATCTTAATTCTGGAAGCATCCACACACATCTCTCTCTCTCTTCTCAGCTATCAAACCCTGTTTGGTCTTGACAAACATGAAACGTTCTATGCATTACAATAGGGAAATACTTGCTTCAATTTTTTTAATCTCGTACAATGCCTTGTGTATCCCAATCCTCTTTTCATCTCAATTTCCAATATTTTGACCTTGTTGACTCTCTCTCTCTCTGAGTGTGTGTCACTATAAAGTCTATTACAGTGGTTTTTTAAAAAAGAAACTAAAGAAAAGCAAATCAATGGGAGTTCCTAAAGGCAAACTGAGAAATCTACAATGATAACAACAATGATAATCTATAACTCTCTGTCCTGAGGCACACCTCCTTCTATCTGGAAAAAAATTCATTCATCTCAACTATGGCTTAGATTGTCAGAAACTCCCAAATTTGGCTCTGATTATATGACTGAAGAACCAGTCATGGAATACCTCATACAAGCCATCTCCTTCACCCCTTTTCCCAGAAATGAATACCGTGATTTGTCTTAATGCTAATGCTTTAACAAACTTCCCCCTATTAGTAGGGAGCAATGGCCCTCCTATCTGGAAGGGCAGCTATACAGAGATCTGTACACAGGTAAGAAAAGGAAAGGGGGTGTTCTGGGACTGTTTCCCCACTAACCCCTTTGTCATATATAAAACCTGTATTTCCCCTTACCTGTATGCCTCATGGCAAAGTCTACCAGACACCAAGTTTCATGGTCCAATATCAGTTCCCCCTACAGAAGTTTAATTTAGTTCTTCTGTTGCATCAGCTTCTTATAAAAAAGCACCACATTCCAAAAAAGTTTAGCATGAAAGTTCAACTACTACTTCCATTTCTATTAATGTCACCACAAAAATCCATCTGCCCATTTATATTTGTTCTGTTGAATGGAGAAAATAAGTAGAACCAGAAAGAAAGTCTCTGGCATCTGATTTAACATTTTTTATTATCCTTGGCAAAAAGTACATTCATAAATGAAGACAGAAAGGTATCACCTTCATGGTAGCTGAATTAATAACCTTGCTTTAGAATTCAGATCTGTTAGGTCAGGTTGGCCTGCTCCAACACATGTGATGTCACTGTCGATTGGTTTTAAAAAAGAAAGAAAGATGAAAATAAGATAGAAAGGGGGGAGGGAGGGAGAAGCAAGGAATGTTCAAAGTCAATGTAGCTGACTCTGTGGCCACTGACTGAACTACTTCTATTGAAACCAATATGACTTGCATCTGAGTAACTCAAGCTTCAGTCTGAGTTTATACTTGAAAACCATGTTTCTCTCTCCATGAAATGGCATGTTCTTTCCAGATTAATTTACCTCTAGCCTAGAAGTGAATCTTATTGTCTCATTCTTCAGTGTAATGGTTATGCCTCTGTATATCCAAATAAATACCTTTGCTATGAAAGAGCCAAATACAGAGTGGTCCCAGCCCAGCTAAAATTAGCCTTGGACAAGTCCCTTTGATGACACTGGAATAAGTTATTGACAGCTTTGGAACAAGTTATTCAGCATTAAATTCAGTCTGATTTCATTCAAGATGAGACTAGTGGTGATACCACCAGCCCTTCTGCTGCCCATTTCAATTCAGGTCTCAACCCCCCCCCCCAATAGCTCTCTTCCAGCACTTGTTCTAAATTATTTGTATGGAAACACAAACATTGTTTGCTTAAGCCACACAGTCTAAGCTTTGAGCATCCAGCTTAAACTGTCTTACTCTTAAGGTTCACATGGTGTTCTTCACTTGGGAAGAACAAAGGCTTGATAAGGTAAGGGGGTTTGACCTAACGAAGCCTGGCAGGACAGCCCATTCCATGGTTTTAGCCCCTTCAATATATTAATCAGAGTTAAGCATGCTAGTTACATAAGCAGGTGCGTAGCAAGGGAGGGGCAAAGGGGGCGGGCAGCCCCTAGCTCCACCACTTGGGGGGGGCAACACCCCCGGCCCCTCGCCTCCTCCACCTAAGCAGGAAGAAGCAGAGCACGCTACGGAGTGAGTTGCCAGGCGGTGGCACAAAGCAGAGCAGCAGCGCCAACCCGGCCGGACTGCGCATGTGCGGACATGCGCAGCCCGTCCTGGTGCACGTTGTGCGTCGTGATGTCACGACGCGTGCACGCTGTGGAGCGACGTCACACCCTTAGGGGGTGCTGCCCCGGGCAGCCAAGTGGCACCGTTTGCCACTGTACATAAGGTTGATTATCCCACAAATCTCAAGTGGGAGAATAGCACAGCAGCATCTGTTCCACATTGAATCTACCAACTAAATTATTGTACTATTAGATCAGTTGGGCTTTTAGACCTAGTTATGTGCCTGATGACATCACTAGCCTGTAAAACATCCATCCTGGTGCCATTTTTGTGTCATTAATGGGTGCAAAGAGGGTATCACCCAAAGTCAGAAAATGCAGGATGCGGTAAAGCATATACATACACTGAATCTTAATTTCCTAGGGACTAGGAAAATTGTAGTCTTACTGAAGCCTGAGATCCTCATCTGCATTGCTTTCCCTGCCACTGGTCAATAACATGAGGTAGATATGTTTCAGGTGCTGAAGGAAGTTAGCTCAGATTTATTCCCAGGTACCTCCAGCTAGGGTTGGGAATGTCCCCTATGTGAAATCCTGGACAGCTGATGATAGTCAATGTAGACAATATTGAGCTATGGTTTGATTCATATCAGGGCAGCTTCCTATGTTCCTATGAGAGGTCTACCCTGGTTGAAAAAAATGTTGGTTTTTGGAAGCTTTCTAAATCATGATGCTTGTCCAGTAACGTTTGAAATGTGCTGGGGCCTAGAAGCAATTTTGGATTCCCCCCCCAAGCTTAGTGTTAAAACCTTATAGACTCCAAAATGGGTCTCAAAAAAGAGCAGAAAGTCCACATCTGGATGGTAGATGTAGACATAGCCTGTATCTATCCAAGTACTAGAGTTAGTAGTAGAAGAATGAAGTACAGTGCATTTTTTTGGTTTTTAAATACAGTAATGAAGGGAACCAGACAGAGGGCCTTCTCAGTAGTGGTGCCTGCTCTATGGAACGCCCTCCCATCAGATGTCAAAGAAATAAACAACTATCTAACTTTTAGGAGACATCTGAAGGAAGGCCTGCTTAGTGAAGTTTTTAATGTTTGAAGTTCTATCGGTTTTTAATATTCTGTTGGGAGCCACCCAGAGTGGCTGGGGAAACCCAGCCAAATGGGCAGGATATATATAATAAATTATTTTTGTTTTTGTTTTTATTATGAAAGGTCAGTACTCATATCTTGATAAAAGTAACATGGGTGCCAGTGCAAAATGGCTGCCATGAGTGACAAAAAATAGACATGACACTACTCCATGTTGAGGAGTACCATCACACAGAAAAGAGCATTGACAAAGTTTGTTCCATTCTAGCAGCAGAATAGGTCCTTAAGTCAAGAGAGGGACAGACATCATGACAAAAGATGACATGTCATGAATATTAAAGTGTATTAGAAAAGCAAGTGGGAATCAAACCTTGTACTGTATAAGTCTCAAATTATGAAGATGCACCCACAACATTAGTCTGAAAAGGTTGTGATATGTTTACAAGAAATACAAAGATATGCTTTATAGTGTCTACTCTTTCCTGGTTTCCCAGCCAAACAACTGTGGAAAATCTACATTGTGTCATATTGTATTGTGTCACTCCCAAGGCATACCAGGAAGTGTGGCCAGAGGGAAGATGTGGAGAGTCTTGCACTGTATCCTGTTGGCCTTGGGAACAATGTGACATTGGAAGGCCTTGGGAATGATGCAACATGACATGGTATTAAGGACATTCCCAAGGCATACTAGGAAGTACAGCTGACAGAAACTGTGGAAAGAGCCTCATGCCAATGTAAGCAGCACAGGTCTTCTATTAAAATGTAAGAGGGGAAAACTTAGAAAACTCTCAGCCACCTCATAAGAAACACAAGCAGGGCACGACACCCCCCCCCCAATTTTTGGATAAATTTATTTTGCCCTTATCTTTTTTGGGAGGTGAGGGGATATTTTATCCCCACCCATCCAACGAGTGGTTGAAAAAGACCTTTTCCAAATACATCGGACTGAGAATTTTGGTGGCAGCCCTTATTGAGTATAACATTATGTTGCATCTGAAAGCTCCCTTATTTTGACATGTTGATTTAGCAATCTGACTCGATCCTTAAGAAGACACACAAAACATTCACATCAAAGACATCTAAGCTGGTAAACAATGTAGGATTTTTAAAAGCTGCACAACAAACCTCTTTATACCCACTGAATATAATACAACAATTGGCTGTTGCTGGCATTATGCATTCAGCAAAGAGACTGTGCGATGTTGCTTTTCACGGCCCATAAATACAAGAAATAATAATGGTGTTAAATCAAGCTGCATGCTTTGCGAATGAAAGGCCTTTATAACTTTAGCACGCATGGTAGATACTAGGAGGATTTCTGCAAATAATGGTAGATGGTACAAGTAGCGCAGGAGCCTCTTTTTGCATCCGATTCAAGGCCATCAATTTCCTAACAGGAGAAAGAGTCACAAGCTAAAAATTCACACACCAGAGTCAAGCAACTACTTTTTTTTACCTTAGCAGACACTACAGCTGGTCTCCTTTTGTTTGATTCCATTGGCCTGGCTGAACTGGAGCATGGGCATTTGGGATAACCACCTCAAATGAAGCAAATTGAGAAGGACAAAATGATTTTTGGTTGATTATTCAGGGATTAGGGGGTTTATGACTGCAGTTAGAACCCCTGCAACATTCCAACACAGACTAGGCTCAGGCCAAGAGCAAACTTCCTTCAAACACAACTTGCTTGGATACTCTCCAACATTCCTATGATGAAAATAGGGATGTCCCATTCCATAATGATAATTTTACTATTTATACCCCACACACCTGACTGGGTTGCCCCAGCCACTCATATATATATATATATATATATATATATATATATATATATATATATATATATATATATATATATATACACCCTGCCCCTTTACAGGATTGCCTTCAGACAGCTCAGGAGTCAAATAACTCAATACCCTCCAACATTTCTCCAAAGAAAATAGGGGCATCCTAAGGAAAAGTGGGACATTCCGGGATCAAATCAGAAACTGGGATGGCTTCTCTAAATCAGGGACATCCCTGCAAAAGAGGGGGTCTGTGTGGTGCTGTGGGTTAAACCACAGAGTCTAGGGCTTGCTGATCAGAAGGTCAGCGGTTCGAATCCCTGCAACGGGATGAGCTCCTGTTGTTCGGTCTCAGCTCCTGCCCACCTAGCAGTTCGAAAGCACATCAAAGTGCAAGTAGATAAATAGGGACCGCTCCGGCGGGAAGATAAACAGTGTTTCCGTGCACTGCTCTGGTTCGCCAGAAACAGCTATGTCAGGCACCCCCAAACTTTGGCCCTCCAGATGTTTTGGACTACAATTCCCATCATCCCTGAGCACTGGTCCTGTTAGCTAGGGATCATGGGAGTTGTAGGTCAAAACATCTGGAGGGCCACAGTTTGGGGATGCCTGAGCTATGTCATGCTGGCCACATGACCCAGAAGCTGTCTGCGGACAAACGTCTGCTCCCTCGGCCTATAGAGCGAGATGAGCGTCGCAACCCCAGAGTCGGACACGACTGGACCTGATGGTCAGGGGCTTGCCAACTTACTCTCACATGCTTGGGAGGTCTGTGCTTGCCGACGCACTCTCCCATGCTTATTCTGCTTCTTCTTGTTGGTAATATTATTTAAATTTATATACTGCCTGGTATATAAATTACTGGTCTTTGACCGTAATAAGAAGTGTGCATGCACACGAAAGCTCATACCAAAATATAAACTTAGTTGGTCTTTAAGGTGCTACTAAAGGATTTTTTTTATTTTGCTTCGACTCAGACCAACACGGCTACCTACCTGTAACTATTATTATTATTATTATTATTATTATTATTATTATTATTATTGCCGCCGTATACCCACAGGTCTCAAGGTGGTTCACAGGTGCTTAACAAGTTGCAGGTGCAAGACAAACAGACCCGAAATTTACCAGCACACCTAACTTAACACTTTCTTGTCCTTCTTTTCTCTGAATGCAAAAACCTTTCTACGTTAACAGTATAGTCCCAAAGGCACCAGGGTGAGGAAGGCTGGTGTATGGAAATAACATTGGTGGGGGATGTGTTGAGTGCTTGAGAAACCCAGTTATACCCCTTCTCCCTTACAGAAGAGTCATTTTGCTCTCTGACTTACGTAGGAATTGGATTTTGATGGTTTGGTTTTGAATAGCATGGCCTTGAGAATTGTCAGCTCTGAACCATTGTGAATTGAGATTCATTCTGAGTTTAAAAAATCAGTAAAGATGGAAGTCTTCTCTCCAGGGTTTCAGAAAGGTGATGCTCACCGATCTACTTGGAAATGCCGGAGACTGAACCTGGAACTTTGTGCATTCAAAGTTGATGTTGTAACATTGGGCTATACTCCTTCCTCATCAATCATTATAAGAATGCTCTCCTTGCATGAAAATGGCAACTTTAGAAGCAATCGTCCTTAACACCGCATTGTGTCTTCAGGTAGCAGCATGTGATTTACTTACTTATCCATTCAGTGGGGGCAAGTTGTTGAAGTAAGGGAAGCAAAATTACAGCTCAAATCATCAATCTATCTATCTGACACCATTCTTTGGAAATAAAACCAATACCCAGACTTTAACATTCAACTTTATTTGCAGAAACTTATTGATGAATTAAAACATCTTATTTAGAGTCACATGCTTCTCCAAGCATGCACTTAGTCTCTTCTTCTAACTTAACAAACAACTGTATTTTCCTCCCTTTCCAGAACTCAGCACTCAGCCTTCTGTATCTCAGTTAGGCCATGCCTTGCAGCTCCTACGTATAATAAATTTCCACTTTCACCTTCTCCTGCAGCTTTGCTCTCTTTTTTTCAAGCAGAGAAGAAGCACCCTAACACTCTATTCAACTTAGCAGTATTCACAGTGGATTCTAAAACACTGTCATCTTGCTTTGCATAAAATGGAGTCACTCCTTCACTAGATACCTCCCATGAGATCAATGCTAGCCAATCACAGGAGAACTACTAGAGGATTCAGTTACTAACCAATCACATTTAAACACATAGTAATGCATACAAGCACTTACAATTTCAGTGAATTAAATTACTATTTTTAAGTCCATTAGGGAAAGTGGGGCAGTGTCCCACCAACATCAGTCAGTAAGCCCTCAGGCATCCCTCACTTGCCTGCCAACTTACTTATAATGACTTCCATTACTCCTCCCCGAAGAAGCCAAGTGCTGTTGATTAAGATCAGAAAGGGAAGAAGTAAGGGCAGCTATATTGCCCAGAGGGCAGGAAGCTTCTCTAGCCAGCTGTAGCAAATGAGAGCTTGTAGGTTCTATAACTAGATCGATTTTAGTGTATCTCAAGCTCACATGGTAATCAGCACTTCTGTCCAGGTCATCTGAGTTGGTTAGACACAGATGCTCCTGAAAGCATATGGTTATGGGGTAAGAAACAGGGAGGGTGGTTGCCATCTCACCATTATATGCTTTAGCATAGATGAAGTACTGTATGAATAAAATTAGACACCATTAATTCTATCCTAAGATAATATGCTACACAATTCTCAGTACAATAGAGCAACTGTGGGTGTGGGAGTTGTAAAAAACAAACACACAACACCACAAAAAACAAGACCCCTGTTTAATTGTTTGCGGCTCAAGGTTAAGCACATCAAAGCCGTTTGTTCTACCTAGTTTTCTTAATCAGTATGAACAATGGATGATGTTAGGGCCTCTTCATTCGTTCCAGCAATTTTATTTGGGGTCATGCCATTTGCTTCCCTCTTGACAAGTTTACCGCTACCTTTAGTCGTTAGTCATGAAATATTGGTATTTTTAATAGCTTTTCTGCATGCACGACCTCTTTTATATGCCTCAACTTTTTTTTTCTCATCTCAGAGTATACACTTCTGTAGTTTCATTGCAAAGGGAAGCAAACAAAGAAAACGAAGAAGAAGAAAAACAGTCTCTATGAGACTTTGCTGACAGCTTTACAAAATATATGGGTATGCAACGATAAATTATTATCAGCTTTGATACACCCTCTACACAAAATGGTTTCTAGGTAACTAACTTTTTAATCCAGTGATGTATTTTACAGGTGTAGGTAATTCCCAGGAGAATACTATATGTAATAGTATTGTATAATCAGTCTTTGACTTTTAAATTGACTTTTTAGTACATTGTAGCACCAAGTACTAGGCATGATTTTTTGTTGTTGTTCGTGTTTAGGAGTGTATTGTTCTTAATATTCCCAATAAACTTCCTGTTTAGATGACTGTAATGTGCTGCACATGAGGCTGTCTTTAAAAATGGTCATGGAACTGTAGTTGGTCCATAACAAGGTCTCAAAAATATTAGCTGAGTCTGGGGTTGGCCATATTACACCTGTGTTTTCTCAGCTGTACTGGCTTCCAATCCTTTTACAAGCCCAATTTAGTGCTGCTGCCCCAAATGGCTTGAGGCCATCTTCTTCCACATGTACCTATCTGAGCCTTAAGATCCTCTTCACAGGTGTCCTCACCCAATGAGGTGAGGCCAGTAACCACCAGTGTGAGGGCATTTTCAGTAGCGGCACCCTAGTTATAGAATAGTCTTCCTAGGGAAGCTCACCAAACACTATCATTGTATTCTTCTGGATCCCAGGCAAATACTTTTCTGTTGACGAAGACCTTTTATGACAATTAGCTGGTATATCTCTTTCTCTTTCTTTCTTTCTTTATCTGATTTTGGGGTGCAATGTGTTTTGTTGTATTCATGTAGTCACCGCTTTGGTTCATGTGTATCCTTTCTATATTAATTGCCTTTGTTTCCTTTTTTTTACTATTAATTGTAAGCTAGTCAGAGAACTTTATGTTCTGGGGCAACAATCAATCTCCACAAGCAACCCCCCCCACACACACACTTACCATTTAATAGAGGGTTAAAAGAGATGACTACATTGGGATGCATGCATCTGTTTGGTAAACCAGTCTTCTGAATTTTCTGCCAAAATGGTGAGGTTTAGTTTTACTATATTGCAGCAACTGATCTTAGGAAGCCACATGGCTGTAGAATTCTCTTCACTGCTTCACTGTCTAGTATAATGTGGTGTACCAGGAAACACCGTGAAAGGAAATAAATGAGCCGCCATCAGGGGTAGCAACAGAACTGACGATTCACTGTGCTAAAGAAGAAACTAAAAAACAACAACTTTAATTTCACAAAATGTTTAGGGGTGTGCATCCCCCTGCGTCCCCACAGGAAAAAAAAAGCACTGGGTATACCACATACTCTGGCCAGTGTGGTATAGTGGTTAGAGCTTAGCTGTCAAGCTCTCCCCCTTTTAAAGGGAAATTCCCTTATGCTGAATAGGCTTCCTCGTGAGAAAAGGGAAAACTTGACAGCTATGGGTTAGAGTGCTGGACTAGGACTTGGGAGACCTGGGTTCAAATCTCCACTTGACCATGAAACTCACTGGGTGACCTTGGGCCAGGCACCACCTCTCAGCCTAGTCTACCTCACAGAATCATGTATATGCCACTTTGAGATCCTTGGAAGAAAAGTGGGGTATAATATAAAATACACAGACCTGTGACCCTCCAGATGTTGTTGAATGACAACAGCCATCACCAGAATGGCTGGTTAAGCTCCAGGAAACGCCAGAGGCCCACAGGTTCCCCACCCCTGACCTAAGAGAAAACCAAGTGCATGGCTGCTGTGGTAGGTTGCTGCTTGTAAGCAAACACCTCTGTTCACCTCATGACATGGGGAAGAAGAAGAAGAAGAAGAAGAAGAAGAAGAAGAAGAAGAAGAAGAAGAAGAAGAAGAAGAAGAAGAAGAAGAAGAGGCGTTTGGATTTGATATCCTACTTTATCACTACCCTCAGGAGTCTCAAAGCGGCTAACATTCTCCTTTCCCTTCCTCCTCCACAACAAACACTCGGTGAAGTGAGTGAGGCTGAGAGACTTCAGAGAAGTGTGACTAGCCCAAGGTCACCCAGCAGCTGCATGTGGAGGAGCGGAGATGTGAACCCGGTTCACCAGATTACGAGTCTTCCGCTCTTAACCACTACACTACACTGGCTGAATCAGGGAAAGGTAAAATAGAAGAGAATGCCTGCTGTTTGCTCCGTAAGAGTTATAATTCAGCAACAGTTTAGAAGGATATGCATGTTCATCAAGAGCATCTCTGACCACCACAAACAACACAATGCCTGACATTCTGTATATATTTTGTGCCTCACAAAAGAAAAAGAAAAAGATTTTAGGTGTGAGTTAGGGAAAATATTGGGAAAACTTTCCCTACCTTTCCCTGTTTTAACCACATGATTTTTATTTTTATTTTAGTGTTGCAATGTTGAACTGAGAATATGAAAAACTTCTGTGTAGATGGAATTGTGATGTGCAAAAATACAATTAAACTGGGTTGTGTGAAACTCAAGTGAAATTGAACAAGACAAGAAAGAAGCTGACTAGGTATTTCTTGACAACCCGACAATATGTTCAGATTATATACTAAAACATCTCTCTTTAACACCATGGAAATTGCCTCACAAAACAAAGGCCATATGCCCTTCTAATTTTAAACACACTTTTTGTATTCTTTTTATTACTCCTTTGTATTATGCATCTGCTTTTATAGATTCAAGACTAATTTTGTCTTGGGCCATTATGATGTTAGTATTAATTTATAATGTGATGGTGACTTCCACGGAGATGCATAAGACTCATTATTTATTGCTTTTCACCTGAAGGCAGCTCATTTCTAAAGTTTATAGCTTTCAGGTCATAAATTCTAATTTGCTTTTTGTTCTTCATTGCCTTTGTTTATGGTTTCATTGGACTACTGTTCCCTTCTGCAATTGTTATTATATTGCTTATAGTAGGCCATTGTATCCATCAGAAAGCAGTTTGGGGTTAATTTCTCATAGCTGCCAAGTCCGGATCGTAAAGATCCGGGATCGGCAGCGCGCGCATAACCAGAAGTTGCATGACGCAACTTCCGGTGGCGCTTCACCCTTCTATGGGCACCAGAAAATGGTGGCGCCAGCGCCGGAAGTCGCTTCCGTGCATGACCGGAAACACGTAAAAGCGACTTTCGACGCCGGCGCCGCCATTTTCTGATGCCCATAGAAGGGCAAACCGCAACCGGAAGTCGCGTCACGCAACTTCCGGTCATGCGCGGAAGCGACTTCCGACGCCGGCGCCGCCATTTTCTGGTGCCCATAGAAGGGCAAAGTGGCACCAGAAAAATGGCCGCCGGGAAGAAGCAAATTAAAGGGACAATGCCGGGATTTTCCGCCAAACGGGAGACCGCCGGGAAACGGTAAGAAAAAAGGGGTTTTCCCGGCGGATACGGGATACTTGGCAGCTATGATTTCTTTAAAGAGAGAAAGAGAATTGCTAGGGCTCAACCCTATCAGGAAGCCACTCCCATTGCCCTTGGAAGTCCTTCCTACTAATCTGAATCAATAAGATCTAATTAAATGGTGGCGGGAGTCTGATCAAGACTGGACATATTGGTACAGCTCTGATTACTTCTATTTACACAGCAAAACAATAAGCCAAACAGTGGTTGCTGCTCTCCTCCCCATCCATAGGGGCTTATCCACACTTCCTCTTTTCCTGCTGCTTTCCCCTGGGGAAGATCCCTCTTTGGGGCTCAATCAGAGCAAACAGCACTCCAAATGGATGTTTGTTCAAATTTAGCACTAAAGAGTGGGTTTTCCCTGGGAAAGGAGCAGGGCAACGGGACAACAGCTCAGACCAATGCGTAGAAAGTGTGGGTCAAGTGGAAAAAACACTCAATCACATGCTTTGTGGATGAGCCTTAGGAGGAAAGATCCACTAACCAACTTTATGGCACAGGAAAGAGGCAGATGGGGACAGTGATGGATACATGCCCTCCAACATTTCTCCGATATATATGGGGGGGGGCACAACAACAACAACCTGCCCATCTGACTGGGTTGCCCCAGCCACTCTGGCAAAATTCCAACGTATATGAAAGCATAGTAAAACATTAAACATTAATAAATTTCCCTATACAGGGCTGACTTTCGGATGGCTCGGGGTTGGATAACCCCGTAACCACCAACATTTCACCACTGAAAATGGGGACATCCTGCCACACCCTCCAGTAGTTCTCTGATGAAAATAGGGACATCCTAAGGAAAAACAGGACATTGTGGGATCAAATCAGAAACTGGCACGGCTTCTGTAAATCTGGGACTGTCCCTGGAAAATAGGGATATTGGAGGGTCTGTGGGTGTTCACAGGGGCATGTAGAGAATATTTGACCCTTCCCCCCCCAAAAAAAATAGATTGCCTTTTAAAAGTTTGATGAAAATTAATCAGGAAAGATGCTCAGTTTAATTTTGGAAGTATGTTGTCCTGCTTTACCATATCACCTATTACTGCTTGTTCCAACCACAGAAACATTTTCTCCAAATGTTTATCTTGATTCTGATACCTTAAATCTTGCACTTGACCTTAAAAAAAATCACAATGCTAAATACATTCTCAATGGCATTATTCCTCAAGTACCCAGAACCATGACTTTGCATATTGTGTACATAACAAAGATGCAGCAGGAAATGTCTTCTGAATAGAACATAATCCCATTTTGTAATCCATTCGTGCTCAGTGTTTGTTTGAGTTCAAAACAAGTCTTTGAATAGCACCAGGATCACACTCCTAAGTGTATTATGCACCTGCATTTGAAAGGCTTTCATAAATGCACAATCCCATTCAAATCTGAATGTATGGACTATTCGGATTTGGATGCTACCATTGCAGATTTCAAGATTTTGGATACAGTGACTTTTCACGGTATGTCTCAAAGTGGTTACAGTGGTTACATAAGACAGTCAAACCTCGGGTCCTGAACGGCTCCATTTTAGAAAGTTTCAGCTCTCGAACGCTGAAAACCTGGAAGTAAATACTCCAGTTTTTAAATGTTTTTTGGAAGCCGAACTTCCAACACGGCTTCCGATTGAATGCAGGAAGCTCTTGCAACCAATCGGAAGCCATGCCTTGGTTTCTGAAGGTTTCAGAAGCCAGACAGGCTTCCGGAACGAATTCCGTTCGAGAACCGAGGCTTGACTGTAAACAAAATTTAGAACCTTTATTAAAACATTGGAAAATAGAAACATTAGGACAACATTCATAGTGAAAACACCTCCTGAAATAAACCTCACATCTTAAACTTAGCAGGGGCAGTGCCTCTCGTATTTCTAATGGAAGGTTAGTTCCACAGATTTCGGCCCAATACACTGAAGGAATGATTCCTAATTAGAATCATCAAATTGTAGGGCTGGAAACCACGAAGGTCATCTAGACCAACCCCCTGCAATGCATTGACATGTGTTGCATGCCATGCTTCTGGTCCATGGGGGACCACTAATAATGCTCCCACAGATAAGCTTGGTTCATACTGGCCCTTAAGGTTGTCATGAAATTCTATTCAATATTGATCCAGAGTAGATTTCAATGTATAATTAGCAGAGGCAATTAATATTTCATCCACCAGAGCTTTAATGCTACGGAAGGCAAATGAGCCTAATGGTCACAAATTCAATGCATTCAGGATTGGCACTGTTCGTAAGAAATCCAGTTGCAGCAGGCTTAACTTAAACCTACAATAATCTATAATAAGTCTAAACCCTAACACTAAGCATACTATGTAGAGACCACCACACCAGAAGGGAGAGAGATAGAAAGAGAAAGTGAAACCCAGGCTCCTTCTGGCCTTTTATAGTCAGCATGACCTTGACGGAAAAAGAGATAACAGTACCAGTTTAAACCAGCTATACTCAGCTTCTCTGAAGGAATAACCCAAACATCTTGAACCTTTTGCTTGTTTCTTTCACACAGAGAAGCTTCCAGAACCCTCTTGAATTAATTAGAATAGGAAAGATCTCTACACATGAGACCAACACTTTCTGTACTAAGAAATGCAAACTGACAAATGTATCCTGGGCCTAAGTTGTTCAGGACTTTGCAAACTAGTACCATAACCTTGAGCCAGCTCTTTTAGAGGGACTGCAACCCCATCTAGGGTCAGCAACTAGCTTATCGCCTGGGCAGACCAATGTGTTCTTTGCCATAGAACTAGAATGATTCCCCCATCTATATATACTGTATACGTAAGCATTTTAAGATGCACTCATTTTTCTAATAGAGAACTTATTGGTGGAATGCCTAAAATACTACTACGTTTTGAGGGCAGTCCTGTGTAGGGGCAGGGGGGCAACCAGGTACACCTGCCGCTTGCCTCAGAGGGCTAAGCTGGCTGGGGTGTCCCTTCAGGGGCTTGTCATGCCAAGATGGCCCCCAGCCTCCCAGCCCACCAAGGACTCGCACCCCGGGCCTCAGACAGGCTCTGCATGCTTCACACACAAAACATTCAGCTTTGACAGACTGCCTTGCGATCCAGCCTCTTTGCAGAGACACCGTATAGTTTGAGAAATCATACATTTCAGTCAAACTGTGCAGATCAGGGCCGGCTCTAAGGCAAGGCTGGGTGGCGCAGGGCCGTCGCGCGGCTGCGCCTGCCAGACAGCCGCAATGGGAAACGGGGCAGGGGCCGGAGCGATCTTCACACCATGGCTCCAGGGTGCCCGTTATGCTTAAGACGGCCCTGGTGCAGATGAAGGTAGAATTAGTTTAGCCCACTTTTTGCAGCAGGTCCTTTTTATCTGAGACTCCCAAACCTGCCTGTGGATCAGAACTTTCAGTTTCTCTAGATTTTGCAATGCAGTTTCATGGTGCAATAAGTTTGCTCAAAAAGGCTTGGTCAGTACTTCACCAAACTAATAGAAGTACAGGTTGTACAAACAAGTCTGGATAAGGAACACGGGCAATTTTCAACAGAACTGGAAATTGAACATTTTCTCAGTTTTTTCACTTGCTGTAACTGTGGCAGTTTTTATTGGATCAGTTTGAAATCTGGCATTTCCATCGGGCAGACCATACATGCCGAATCCAAGTTAGCCATTTATATATGCTATAGATGTTGAGGCAAGATCATGGCAGTTTTAAAAATTATTTTTTAAAAAATTATTTGCTTCTCTTCTTAACTATAGGAACACTCCTGTGCTCTTATCAGAGAGTGTGAAGTTTTTAATGATACTTCTTCTGCCTTGCCCTTTTATTTATGCCCCTTGTTTTCTTTTGAAGAGCACCAAATTAATTTGATGCAGTCTGTTTTAAGGCTGTCTGAATAACCCTAGAAAGTCAAGTGATGTAACCCCCTAGTCTAAGCTCTGTGTCTCACGGCTATCTCTGCTGAGTGTAAATCATTGTCTCGAACTCTCCAAAGCTGACTGCATTTATAGGACTTCTCCAGCAGGGCTCTCCCTTGCTTTATAAGTGAACACGGACGGCTGTGCCTTTCATCTGTAGGCTATGTGGCAAATATTTCTTTCTGCTCTTCTCCCCCACAATTACAGCTCTGAATTGATAATCACTAATAGAAAATATGGGATATGGCAGTCAGAAGCAGTCGGCACTTCCTCATGAGTCAACCTAAGCACGTCTGCTTCCTTAGCACAAAGTCTATTAACTACCAAATAAACATATGAAGTGTACAGTACTGCAAGCCAATCTGTGTAGACCTCTGCACTGTGTTTTCCCCTCCCCATCCCGTTAATGCTGAGATGTTAATGATGCTAATGGATTGTACTTCTATTTCTAAGGGTCATCATGCCACTAAAGAACTACATGAGCTCTAACTCTCTTACCTTGGGGCAAGATCATATTGCGTGGACAGGCGAAGTCCTCCAAACCCGCAGGCGACCCCCCGAGCGGAATAAATACACGAGATCCCAACATGCTATGGGATTCAAATTGGCCACAACTTTATTCAAATTCAGATGTAGGGAGACCTTGGCTTCAGGCATTGGGCATTATCCTTCCCAGTCCCCAGCCGGGGTTCTGGGAGGCTTCGGGGTCATCCACATGTATGGGGGTTGGGGCTGGCTCTGGAGAACATATGTTCAAGCAGACAGAGCCCGCCCCCTGTTCGCCGCCACTGGTAGGGGGAAGTGATGACACCTATTGGCATGGTCAAGGCTTCCCCCAATACCCCGATCTTGTCACCGCAAGGGGGTGAGGTCTCAGCCTCACGCCCCTCCCTCTAGGAAAATCGCCAAAGATTTCCGCCCAAGGCCTGACACCGCCAAGTTGTGACATATTGCTATGGGAAAGGCCAATGCAGGGAAATTCCTTTCCGACCCTTCAACAGCGGCCTTGACGTAGCAGCACCTGAGAACCTGTAGAGAAAAGTTTAACCTGCAAAAGAACATGAATGAAGGGTGGGGAGGGTGGGACCAACTGGTGCTTGGAGGCAAGATTCAAATGCTATTGTCTGAGCCAGTTTGTCCCTACCCTTACCTGGCCATCCCCTGGCAACACCTCCCCAGGCAGGATTGGATGCCAGGCTTGGGTAGGCGGAGACCCCTGGCATCCTACCTGGGAAGGCGGTGCCAGACCTGAACTTCCAGGGAGCCGCCCTCTGGGATTAGGGGGCTGTGTGCGACCACGCAAAAAGCGCCCCCCATTGATGTGTGGAGCGGTCATTCCTAATAGACAACCACGTTGCAAAAGCCCAGTCCAATATGAACATAAAAGGGCAACAGAATCAGTTAATTGGCTGAACAAAGTAAGGATATAGTATAATTGGCCTGGCATTCCATTTGTTTACACTTTGTCTGCTGCTACGTTTTTGCCTTTTTGCCTTTTGGGTGGCATATGTTTACACTTTTTATTTTTTGCATTAAATCAAATTTAATACAGACTCCACAAAATAAAATAAATAAATAAAGCAGTGAATTTTTTTCTGGGGGTACCCAGGGATACGCATACCCCTAAACATTTTGTGAATCTAAGTTTGGCCTCATTGAGGGGCAGCATTTCAATATGAGTAGGAAAATGAGAGGGGGGGGGATCACTGATCTTACACAATCTTAGGGCATTAATGGCCAATATAGGTTCTCCACAGACATGTTTGTGAAATTGGTGGGAGAAATTTGTCATCTACGTCCCTTGCATATGAAAGGAAGTGGAACCAGGTTTCATCAAAGATGTATCTCTTTATAACACCTTTTGCTACCCTTCTAAGCCCAGTTAGGAGCTCTGAAATAGCCACATCCCAGATATTGTTGAACCATACCTCAAGGGCTAGCTCAGGCTGGGATTTCCAAAAATGCACCATCACCAAATGTGTAAGCCGCCAGTAGAAAGAAGGTTAGATCTTTATGTTTTATATTTTCTTTGTTTTGGTGGAAGCTGCTTAGAGACGTGTTTGATTTCAAGTGATTAATTAATTAAACAAATACATTAAATTAAGTCAGAGACCTCTGGATACCAGTTGCTGTGGACATGCAATTGTTTCCTTCATGTAAGCTTAAAAAGCTTTTGTCTGACCACTGTTGGGAACAGGATGCTGGGCTAAATTGCACCTTTCCATTGATATATAATTTTATGGTATTACGAAAGAAAGAAAGAAAGAAAGAAAGAAAGAAAGAAAGAAAGAAAGAAAGAAAGAAAGAAAGAAAACGTGGTGTGTTATGAGCCATCAAACCTCGGAAATACATCTTTTCCCAAAGGTTTCCACAATTTTGGCCACTAGTGTATACTCTGACCCAGCAGGCCAGTTCTCACGTTTTTTAAAGAAAAATGGTTCACATATAAATTTTTTTTCCAGGATACTTATCAGTAAAGTACCAGTCTATCTAAATATTCTACTTATTTATACAAGGGATCTCATTTAAAATGTATCAATTCTTTTTTTTAAAAAAAATGGAAACAAGGGGAACTATAAATATGTCTGCCATAGGAGCCAAGTCCTAGGGGCCAAGGTCCCTTCGCCCCCTCTCCTAAAATATTTGAGCCCCCTTCGGAAAAAAAAAGATGGGCATTGCCATTCAGATGGGTTGTGTATGTGTCACATCATGTGATTTATTATGTCGGGGCTTAACTTCCCTCCCGATATTTTATTCAAGTTGGCACCCTGCTTATCTATATTTAAATTTATAAGCCAATCTGAGAGCAGGTCAGAGCATTAAATAAAAATAAAAATCATAAAGACCGGGCCCTTATTCTTGTAGGTCTTATAGATGGTCACACAAAATTGCCACCAACTCTTTGAAAAGCAGCTGCTTTTTTTATTGATCTCATTCAGCTTTTCATTCTGTGGTATTTGCCATGCAAATGGGCGTGCTTTATTGTCATTTATACAGATTTGACATGATATTTCCCTTTGCTAATATGTTTTGACCATTTTATCATTCATATGTATGAGGACCCCCCCCCCCACATTTTTCCTGATTCTGTGTCTGATCCATTTTTTGTCCCAGGTGATTCTGTGCCATAAACCCCTCCAGTATTTAAGCACTTTTATAAAATGTTGTTGTTTCGACTCTTTGTGACCCCATGGACCACAGCACGCCAGGCACTCTTGTCTTCCTGTATGTTATAAAACATAGGTAAATGTAAAGGGACCTGAAATATACTCGGAGTCGAGAGTGAATTCCATGCTCTTTATTGAGCTCATAGTCATCAAGGAGAAGAAGAGAAGAATGGCTCTTTCCCCCAAACCATCTGCTTATATACATTATTTACACAATGGGCCTTGCGTGATTGGCTACTTCAGGGCTACACCTGTGGGCCAATCAGGTTGTGGATTGACTTCTCCCTGCAGCCTGATTGGCTGCTCCTACAGGCCAATAAGGTTGCGGATTCACTTCCACCTGGAGTTGGATTAGGTAGCTCCTGCGGACCAATCAGATTGCTGATTCTGAATCATATTGTTCTAGGATTCAGCTCAGTACATAACAGGACCCCTGACCATTAGGTCCAGTCGTGACCGACTCTGGGGTTGCACGCTCATCTCGCATTATTGGCCGAGGGAGCCGGCGTATAGCTTCCAGGTCATGTGGCCAGCATGACAAAGCCGCTTCTGGCAAACCAGAGCAGCACATGGAAACGCCGTTTACCTTCCCGCTGGAGCGGTTCCTATTTATCTACTTGCATTTTGACGTGCTTTCGAACTGCTAGGTTGGAAGAAGCTGGGACCAAGCAACGGGAGCTCACCCCTCCACAGGGATTCGAACCGCCGACCTTCTGATCAGCAAGCCCTAGGCTCAGTGGTTTAACCACAGCACCACCTGGGTCCCTTGTTATAAAACATACACACAGCTAAAAGACCGGATGAGGAGTAAAGAGAATACTTTTATTTTAATAGTTAAATCGCCGCTATGATAGTAGACCTAGAAATACAGTACAGTACTGTATATCTATTTGTCTTGAGTCCAATCTATGTGAGAATAGAGTCCGTCCCAAACCCTGACAACTTTCTCTGAAACCATAGGCCTATATGGTGGGGCAGAGGTACAAAACGTGTCAAACCGAAACCATCCAGTTCAGACCATGTCACTTCTGGAAAAGCAGCTCTGTGAATAGGAATGTTAGATGTGTAGGATAGTCTCAGAGCAGCAAACTGTCAGTTTAATGCCACTTCATCTGTTTCAGGTCAGTGTTTGATGCCAGCACAAACACTTAGAAAGCAAGACCTCTTTTTGCATTGGCTTCCTACAGAAGAAGCAAGGCAGTCTTGAAAGATCCTTGGAATTTTGTTCCATTGATTTTGTAACTTAGGGCTGATTCGTGCATGCCTAAGCCTCATTTGAGGAGTGCAACACCAAGAGACGAATGAGAATTTCATTTCACCCAGTGTCAGTTCAAATGCTGTCAAATTTTGATTGAATTTTGATTGAATTTTGATTGTTACATACTGACCCAGGGGAAGGGCAATTATATATATTTTTCCCCTCCGGGGGAAAGGGTCATGACCAGGCACATACCCTCCAACGTTCCTCAGATGAAAATTGGGACATTTTTATCTGAGGAACCGCAAGGTGTTTCCGGCTGGAGGAACAGCAGGGAGGGCAGAAATATGCAAACAGGCACTTTGTACATCCTCAGAGGTGCTACTGCCACCTCTTCATTTGCACACTAGTGACTGGGACCCAACACTTCTTCCCCTCC
This sequence comes from Zootoca vivipara, assembly GCF_963506605.1. Lineage (NCBI taxonomy): Eukaryota > Metazoa > Chordata > Lepidosauria > Squamata > Lacertidae > Zootoca > Zootoca vivipara. Next base: position 13,139,315 of record NC_083279.1, read on the forward strand.
CACCCACGCCCTCTCCCCTCATCCTGCAAGCCGCTCAAGTCTCACCCACCACTGCTGCTGCTCCAATCTGCACTGTGGCCCTTTTAAGCCCATGGGAGTGGTAGGGGAGAGGGGATAATGACCTTTTGGGGAAAGGAGGAAAGAAGAAAGAGATTCAGATTTGATGGTTCTATGAGGTTTATTTTTTTAAAAAATGATTTTTATTCAATTTTCATAAAACACACATTAAAAAAACCCATACAAGATCAGAACAAACACTTTAACACAATAGCAACACTACACATATAACTTTAGCCTCAATTTCCTAATCATTGTCTTATGGACTTCCCCTCCCCCCCTTCTGATTTCCCATTTATTCCCCTCTTTAGCAATTTTCCTTCCTCCTATTTTTTTATCCTTTTCATTTTAATATCTCAGGACTATTTAATTGCTCATCTTCTATCATTGTGTATGCCATCAAATGCCAACAGTGCCCTTCAGCTCTCTATATTGGACAAACAGGCCAAACCCTACGCTAAAGGATAAATGGACATAAATCTGACATCAGGAACCACAAGACAGAGAAACCAGTAGGAGAACACTTCAATCTCCCAGGACATTCTATACAAGATCTCAAAGCAGCTGTTTTATTACAGAAAATTTTCAGAAACAGACTGGAAAGAGAAGTTGCTGAATTGGAACTCATTACCGAGCTTAAAACCACGGAGCCACCTGGGATGAACAAAGACATAGGATTCTTATCTCATTATGCATGATCAAGGTTTCTTTAGCGCCTCAGCCCTTGCTTTTCCCCCGCAGGACCAATTGCAGTCATCATCAGTCGTTAACAGCCATCAACAGGTTTACCACTCCTATCAGCCCATCACCCATTACCACCCACCCCCCCACCCTCTGTATATACATAAAGGTCTGGCCCTTCTGTTTCAAGTGTATCTGAAGAAGTGTGCATGCACATGAAAGCTCATACCAAAATAAAAACTTAGTTGGTCTTTAAGGTGCTACTGAAGGATTTTTTTATTATTTTGCTTCGACTCAGACCAACACGGCTACCTACCTGTAATTTTAATACCCTTTACTTTAAAATCCTACCCCTCCCAGACACCCCCCCTGCCACAAGGGGAATCCAGAATGAGGTAGGACAACAACAACAACAACAACAACAACAACAACAACAACAACAACAACAACAACAACAAAAATCCTTTTTACCATCAAACCCCCCACACCCCACCCCATCACCCTCCCCTGCCACCAGAGGGTACAGAATAGGGGGGGGGGGCAAATAGGAGTGAAGGGCTGCCCGACTATCCTAAAATATCAAAAAAATACAATTCTACTTTAGAACTTATTTATCTATCTCAATTTCACACAATTATATTATTCATCTCCTTCCACCTATAAACCCCTTCCAAATTTCTCCAAAAACTTCAATATTTTAATCCTAATCCACATTAACATTACATTTAATAATCATAATTCTCTTCCACCCCCTTCATTGCTGCAGGTTTCACCAATTTTCAACGTTAGTATCATATCATTGCTTCTCATTCTGGCCATACTTTTCCATCCTCTAATATTACTTAATTTATTCACCCCACATCTATTCTCCAATGCTTCACCACCCCATCTCCCAAATTAACCCTCTGCCACCTCCCCAACCACCTCTCTTCTTCCCATCTCCACTGGAAGTCAAATCCACTTTAAAACCTTTTAATTCCACAGTTCCCTTGCAAGATTTCTTCTTTCTGGAGATCAGATCCACTTTTCTGTGTGAAGACATGATCTTTCACTGCTTCTTTCTACAAGATTCACATTTGATGACAGGGTGAGGAGATGTGGAAGAAGGTCTGGGGAAAGGGGGAGAAGGAGAAGCAGGTCCAGTCATCACTGTGGGATGCTATTTAGCCAAAGAAAGTGAATGGTGGTGAAAGTGAATGGTGGTGAAAGTGGTGAATGGTGAAAGTGGATGGTGAATAGTGTGCCCCCCCCATTTTAATCACCTGCAAAATGATGGAAGAATGAACAAAATGAATTGTGTTAAAAGGGACAGGATGGAAGAGGGGAGGGAGAAGGGGTGCTTAAGTGTGGTCAGGTTTTTTTGTGTGTGGGGGGGTCTTTCTTATTGGTTTTCCCAGAAGGGGAAGGCTAAATATGTAGGGAAAGGTCTGCCTGGCCCTTGTCCGCCTTCCTCTCCATCACCTCTTTCCCCTGGTTTCACTCTCGGCTGGTCACACATTCCTTGGATCTGTTTACTTAGGAGGAAATGCATCTAGAGGTCAGGCTGGTGACAATATTCTATAGCTTCACGAGCCCACTGAATGCTTGGCTTTTCATTCGGGCTTCTGAAAGTTATAATATTGGACTGTATAGTAGGAAACTGGCATATTATTGAGGTTACATGGCGGAAAGGAGCCTGGTGGTCTGGAAGGTAGGGGAAGTGCTGTGGACTGCATTTAAGTTTTCTTCCATAATCAAGCGATGTGCAGTACATGCATATGTGACCCACTCCCAAGTTTGTTTGTTTTTTTAAAAAATATATTATTAATTAATTCTGAACATATTTATATCCTGCCCTGTGGAATGCCCTCCCATCAGATGTCAACAACTACCTGACTTTTAGAAGACACCTGAAGGCAGCCCTGTTTAGGGAAGTTTTTAATGTCTGATGTTTTATTGTATTTTAAAAAAAAAATTGTTGGAAGCTGCCCAGAGTGACTGGGGAAACCCAGCCAGATTATTATTATTATTATTATTATTATTATTATTATTATTATTATTATTATTAAAGCCGAGCCTTCTTTCCTTAACAAAGCGGTTTACAAGAGCTATCAGCTACTAAGAATTGCAGGCTGCAATTCACACTATATTCCTGCTGCTGCAGGTGTGTGCCAATTAGGTTTCCCTGTGCAATTTTCTCATTACCATTGATTAAGCATTTCTCTTTGCATCTGACATTTGCTTGGTTACTGTGCCACTTTGCCTAGGAAGAAGCCATTTGTATCACCGCAAACCGGTCTACGCTGATATGAGATAACCCCTTTCCGGTTGCCATAGAGTCCATCTCAAAAGGATCATGATCAGAATCAAAAGACCCAATACTATTTAGGAAATTCTGTGTTATCAGGATACTAATCCGGGAGGATTGCTCTTTCAGGGCTCTGCCATCACCATCAATCACCGGCATTGAATGTGTTGGCCTAGTGTGGGGCACCAAGGAGGGCTTGGCTGTCTGGCTGGTGTACCGACCACCCAGCGCACCAGCAGCCACCCTGTCAGACCTGTTGGAGGTGGTGGCCGGCTGGGCCTTGGAGTTCCCTAACTTATTGGTTTTGGGGGACTTCAACATCCATGCCGATGCCACCCCCTCCTCACGGGTTCCGGACCTGGTGTCTTCCATGGCGACATTAGGGCTCTCCCAGTTTGTTTTGGGTCCCACACACCAAGCAGGCCACACGCTGGATTTGATTTTTGGTGCAGGTATAGATGTGATCATGTCCCCAATTATGGAAGTGCCATGGTCTGATCACTACGCTCTGAAAGCCAGGATTGACTTACCGCCTCTGCCCCGCTTGGGTGGTGAGCCGATTTGGGCTCGTCCGCGAAGGCTGATGGATCCTGATAGATTCCGTCAGGCTTTACGGGACCCTGCTCCCCCTGGTGGCTCGTTAAATGAGCTGGTCGAGAACTGGAATAACCGGCTCTTGGCGGCCATTGATGAGATCGCACCTAAGCGCCCTCTGCAACCCCGCCGAAACCGGGCCCCTTGGTTCACCGAGGAACTTCGGAAAATGAAGCGGGACCTCAGACGGCTTGAGCGAGTATGGCGGCATACTCGCGACGGAGCCTCAAGAACATCTTATAGGTCGCTTATGAAAACCTACGAGATGGCGGTGAAAGCCACAAAGAAGTCTTACTTCTCAGCTTCCATCGCATCCGCTAGCTCTCGCCCGGCACAACTTTTTCGAACAATCAGGTCTCTAACAACCCTTGAGGATCAGTCAAATTTAAGCACAAATTCGACCCATAGCTGTGAGGCATTTGCGAGCTTTTTTGCGGAGAAAGTCTTGACACTTCGCCGTGACCTTTCTGCCAATTTTGATACAATAGCGGAACTAGAGGCCCCTCGACTGTCTTCGAGTTTAGTATTGGACCATTTCGACCACATACTCCCCGCTGATGTAGACAGATTCCTCCAGGCTGGGAGGCCCACCACTTGCTCCCTAGACCCCTGCCCGTCCTGGCTGATTAGAGCGTGTCCAGACGAGGTACGGGGCCCCCTGGTTGAGATTATCAACTTGTCTCTCAGTTCAGGGACTTTCCCAGAGGAGTTGAAGGAAGCAGTGGTGCGTCCGCTCTTAAAGAAAGCATCGTCAGATCTGCTAGATCTATCCAATTATCGCCCTGTTTCAAATCTTCCATACTTGGGTAAGATAATTGAAAGAGCGGTTGCCGAACAGCTCGGTAGGTTTCTGGATGAAACATTGGCTTTAGATCCATTCCAGTCCGGCTTTCGTCCCGGCCACGGGACCGAGACAGCACTGGTCACCCTAACAGATGACCTCCGTAAACAGCTGGATCAAGGCGGGTCGGGGCTGCTGATTCTTCTAGATCTGTCAGCCGCCTTCGACATGGTCGATTATGAGCTTTTAGACCACCGCCTTGCCGACGTGGGGATTCAGGGTACAGTCCAACAATGGCTGCGTTCCTTTATCTCAGGTCGGGGACAGAGGGTGGCGCTAGGGAGGGGGTTGTCACCGCGGCACTCCTTGGTGTGTGGAGTCCCGCAAGCTGCAATCATTTCCCCAATGCTTTTTAATATCTTCATGCGCCCCCTTGCCCAGATTGTCCGGAGTTTTGGGCTGGGTTGTCATCAATATGCTGATGACACCCAGATTTATCTGTTGATGGATGACCGTCCTGCCTCGGCCCCGGACACATTGACCAAGTGCCTGGAAGCTGTTGCTGGATGGCTACGTGGGAGTCGGCTGAAGCTAAATCCTTCGAAGACAGAGGTCCTCTGGCTGGGTCGGGATGACATGGGGCGGGGGGGCCAACTTCCATCTTTCGCTGGGGCCCAATTAGTGTCAGCCCCTTCTGTCAAGAGCTTGGGGGTAACCTTGGATGCCTCCCTTTCCATGGAGGCACAGGTTGCAACCACAGCCAAGGTGGCATTTTTCCATCTCCGCCGCATTAAGCAGTTGGTCCCCTATCTCTCTCAACCTGATCTAGCCACAGTGATCCATGCGATGGTCACCTCTAGGCTTGATTATTGTAATTCGCTCTACGTGGGGCTGCCCTTGAAACTGACCCAGAAACTCCAGCGGGTGCAGAATGCCGCGGCGAGGCTCCTTACGGGGTCCCGGCTGCGGGATCATATTCATCCAGTGCTTTACCAACTGCACTGGCTCCCGGTGGAGTACAGGATCAGGTTCAAGGTGCTGGTTTTGACCTTTAAAGCCTTATGCGGCTTAGGACCATCGTACCTACGGGACCGCCTCTCCCGGTATGACCCACAGAGGACATTACGGTCCACAAATAATAACATATTGGAGATCCCGAGTCACAAGGTGGCTAGGCTGGCCTCGACCAGGACCAGGGCCTTCTCAGTACTGGCCCCGACCTGGTGGAACGCTCTGTCCCAGGAGACTAGGGCCCTGCGGGATTTGTCATCTTTTCGTAGGGCCTGCAAGACAGAGCTGTTTCGTTTGGCCTTCGGACTGACGCAGTCTGACCCCACGGTTACCCTCCCTAAGGTTTTATTTATAATGGTTTTATCTTATTCGTAGATTTTTAATTTTAAAATTGAATTTTAACATTGTATTATTCTGTTGTTTTAACTGAATTGTTTCTTTTATATTTGTGTTGATATTATTTGTTGTTAGCCGCCCTGAGCCCGGTCTTGACTGGGAAGGGCGGGGTATAAATAAAAATTATTATTATTATTATTATTATTATTATTATTATTACTTTATCGCGGCTTATCTAATGTTTCTGTGTTGCAAATGCATTCCCGCAGCAATGAATGTTTACGCTATGGTTGCATTCGAAGGTGTTTTGCATGGAATATTTTCCGGTGTCCGTTTCCCTCCACGGTAGCTTTACTGGAATGAAATCCACTGAAGAGTTTGCTACTAGCACGTTTGTCGGTAGGCAAAATAAAGCAGATCTCCAGGGGAAGATTCTCAAAGCTAATCCAGCAGCAATCTAAATTTCTGTGCATAGATTTTTCCTGAGAGGGTGGATTTTCGGTTCTAAATAGTGTGCAAAATACCTGTGCTCTTCTATGCAGAATAATGCATGCTCACAGCAAAATAATTATATCAGAAATGCTTCAGAGCTGTAAAAACAAGCCATTTCCATTATAGCTCCTAGAAAGAAAAATACTTTTACAACTCATATATACAACTCACACAACCATACATTCCTATATTTATTTATGCAGTCCTTTCTGGTAATTGCACTTGATACATTAACCAGGCTATTATTATTATTATTATATATATATATATATATATATATATATATATATATATATATATATATATTGGGGGGGTGCTTTTACTATTTCAGCATCTGCAGAAATAACAGCAGCAGCTCAAACTTTTGATAAGACATAATATAATATAGCTCCATATTTGTGAGCTTTGGAGCATGGTATTCAAGTAAGCTTTGCTGATAGTAGACCCATTGAAATTAATGAAAATGATGAAGTTAGGTCCATGAATTTCAATAGGTCTACTCTCAGTTAGCTAAACACCACCATAATATTTTTCTTTATGTTTTGTATTTCACAATTTAACTCTTTATCAGTGGGTATTTTTTTGATTTTTTTTTAAAAAGACTATAATTCCACTACTTGTGAGGATCAAATCAGAGACCCAGATCTGAGAGCCAGTGTGGTGTAGTGGTTAAGAGCAGTAGGCTCGTAATCTGGTGAATCTCCGCTCCTCCACATGCTGCTGCTGGGTGACCTTGGGCTAGTCACACTTCTTTGAAGTCTCTCAGCCCCACTCACCTCACAGAGTGTTTGTTGTGGGGGAGGAAGGGAAAGGAAAATGTTAGCCACTTTGAGACTCCTTCGGGTAGTGATAAAGCGGGATATCAAATCTAAAATCTTCTTCTTGGTGTGCTTGGTAAAAAATCAGAAAGATAAGGTCCTTTTTTTAGCAGTTCTCTTTTGTACCATTTGTTCCTGGTAGTTAAGCTAGTTCTAATAACTCAGCTAAGCAAAAACAATACTTATCCAAATTTACCCCCTTCTTTCTTTTCATATTGACCCTCAAATCCTCCCCCGATCCTATCTCCATCTTAAAGACTTAAGATTTTTTAAAGGATTTCTTAAAGAAGAAGAGAGGTTTCTAACAAGACTGATGGCTTAAAACATGAATAAAAAGGCTGTATTCACACAGCAATTTATTCCATTTTTACAACTTTGGTTGCCGAACGCCTTGGAACTCATATGTTTCAGCTCCCGAATGATCGAAAACTGGAAGTGAGTGTTCTGGTTTTTGAACAACTTTTGGAAGCTGAACAGGAGCTTCCTGCAGCCAATCAGAAGCCCCCCCCCTTTGGTTTCCAAATGTTTTGGAAGTCAAACAGACTTCTGGAATGGATTCTGTTCAACTTCCAAGGTACGACTGTATAGTGAATATAGTGCAAGTTATTTGCTTCTAGAAAAATTCTATTTGCAAATAACATGGAAATGGGTGCTAAACCTGTGCTACATTCCAAGTCCCAGAAGTCCTAGATGTGGCTTTTGCATTGTACGAAAGCTCCACTATATGGTGGAATTAACTGGGAAATGTTATGAAAATGGAATAAACTGTTGTGTGAATGCAACCAAGGTCTACAAGAAAGAATAGAAAGAAGGAAAGATGGGTTGGTTGGGTGGGGGAAGGGAAGGGAAAGGATGGAAGCAAAGAAAAAGGTAGAGGCCACGGGGATGCAGTGGAGGCTGGGAGGAACTGAAAAATGTTTCTCTGGTAAGCAAGTAAGTTTACTAATATCCATAATTTATGCTGTTTTACATATAAATGTGGGAAACCAACAGAGGCAGAAATTATTAGTAGTATTAGCATTATTATCATAATATGACCTTGCTATGGACAATTGTCGGCTGCCATATTGTTGGGGCCAGGTAGGAATTTTTCCACTTGGCAAATTGGCACCAGCCATTTGGTTTTCATCTACCTGGTAGCAGTCGCCACACTTTTGTGAGGTTAGGCACTGGATAAGCCTTTGATTGTAGGGTGGGGAGGTTGTACCCTTTGCCCCCCCCCATCCTCAGTAAGGGTATCCTATTAAAGGGATCTCTCTGTCTGTGTGTGTGTGTGTGTGTGTGTGCGCGCGCGCACGCACGCACGCGCATGTGGATTCTGTCCGAAGCCTGGATGTGGGCTAGGGCCATATCACAACCCCTACGGGGACTCCTTGGGTGCCCCTGTCTGATGTAAGTCATAGAGCTCCCCCTCGTGGTGATTAACCCTTAGTTGGACTCCCAGCAGATGGGCTGGAGTCGTGATATAGCCTGGCCTCACCCAGTTCCTAAGCCAAATGGCTCACGTTTGTAACCAATAAAGTTGTGGCCTATTTGAACCCATCAACCAAAATAATTGTGTCCCTAATATTGTACATTTGGGAACTGTGAGTCACGGGGGCCTTGGCATGCAATTCCCTATTAGATGCTCTCTTTAGATCTTCCTGTGATTCACCCCCTCATTTTTTTTTAAGTTAGCTTTAGTTTATTCTTCATAAATTCTTTGGACTCCCACCAGCTTGTCTATGCTGAGCAGCTATATTTCCAGGATATGCATTTGGCTGGAATTCTTGGCTAGGACTGTGGATGGGGGGCAAGAGCACAATTGCCATCCCCACCCCGACACCTCTATTCAGTTCCTTGTGTTGAGCAAGGACATTCTGCAGGGGAATTCAATTACTGTTTGCATTCAGTGTCAAACACTTGTTTGTGGCAAAGACGAAGGTTTGTCTTCCTTTCCACGTCCTATCAGTGGACGGGGTTGCAGCACTAACTGAGCACCTGATCAGCAAATGTGAATACCAAGCTCTGTGCTAGATCTCTAAACTGGCAGCAATATGTATTCTAAAGTAGATACCCCAAGTTGCTCTTTTTTTCTTTGCAATAAGTGCTCAGCATTTCCCCCTTTGACTCTGTTGTACATGAGTCTTTAAAGATACAACACGAATATTTCTTGTTTCACTGGGCTGTTAATGAAGCAATAATCTGAAGTGATTGAACATTACCAGCACGATAAGAAGATAATAACTGAATGTGGCAGACAGTCACAGTTGTTCACATGTTATCATGCCTATGCAGTTCAAATAACAATCTTTAGAAAGGACGTGATATCACAACAAATAGAGGAGTGCCTTCTTTAAAAACTTGTGACATGATTACAACAATCAGTTAGCTGGTTTGCACTTGCTTTGAGCTGTGTTCGCTATGTTTGCTATCCTGCTCTGGGAAACAAGTTCAGCTTAAATTATCATCTCAGGGTGAGAACATTCCCTTCTGAATGTTGTAAATTATTGAACAATACGGGTTTGTAGCAGCATTAAGGTGACATGCAGACAACTGCTTGATAGTTTAGCCAGTTTCTTAAAAAAAAAAGAGAATTCTCCCCTTGTCATTGGTAGAGCTACTGTGATGTCATGGAATGTTTTCAAACATTCTAACACCTCAGAGTAAACTGTGAGCATGAAGAAACCTGCAGACGGAAGGAACAGTGACTTGGTAAGCAGGGCCGTCTTAAGTATATTCGGCGCCCTGGCACTGTGGTGCGACGGATCCCTCCGGCGCCCCCTCCCTGCCCCGTTTCCCAGCGCGGCGGGCGGGCAGAGCTGCACGGCCGGCCGGAGCTGTGTGGGCGGGCACAATGCAGCGGGCGGGCGGGCACAGCTCCGCGGTGCCCCCTGGTGGGCAGGTGCCCTGGCGCCCTGCACCACCCAGCCTGATGGTAAGCTAAGCATGCACTGAGAAGATCAGCAGAGAAAGATCTCAGGGGAGCTGGGTAACAGATAGAAAACTCTTTCTCCCACTTGGTCCTTTTCTGCTGCAAATAATGTCTTCTCCCTGCCACTTAACAGCTTCTCAGTGGAATGATAAGGAACACATCCGCATTGTAGCATTTTTGGACTTTGAAATACAGTAAGGAAACTCATGAACTAGGATCAATAAGTGTTATCTCCATTTTAAATTGATACTCATAAAGGCTTGCTTGGCTCGTGGTAATTAATTCAAAGAAAAGATTCATTCAGCTCCAAAACTGATGTCAGAAGCACAGAACAGTTTGAAAATGGCAGCAGTTTCCATCATTCAAGGCGTATCACATTACAGAATCATGTGGGCTGGCTTAGCCAATCCATTTTCCTGGGGCAAAACATATAGCTATGAACAGTGATGTGATTCAGCACATCACTGCTACTTTTGTAATTGATTAAGGAATATGGCCAACCCTGTAAGAAAGGATTGAGGCACGTCATGTCAGTTCAGTGTTGAGAACTTATGCTGACAACTCATCATTTTTTACAATACTTAACTGAAGCCCAAACAGCATTGCATATAGAGTTCCTATTGCCTCTAAGGCCCCCTTAATTTTCTCAGGCTCTTATAATAATGCCTTAACAATTTTTATCTTCATCACTACCTAAAATGAATTGAACCTTTTTTGATCCCAGACATACACTTCCTATTAAACAGGCATTACGCATGAACATATTAACTGTCTGGTAACAAGATCATTAATAATTGCAAGGCTTTCAAATATTATGACAGAGAGCAGATTACTGCTTTATATACTTAAAACTCCCCCACCTACTGTAAATAGCACCTATTTTTTAAAAAAGGACCCTAGGGAACTGAAATAGCACAATGTATAGTAAAGTAGCTTGGAGAAGTGTCATTTCAGTTCCATGCTGAAATTGTCTTTTGTGGGACTTAGTGTAACTCCAGCAAAGCAGAAACCAGCTACAACTCTCTCTCTCTCTCTCTCTCTCTCTCTCTCTCTATATATATATATATATATATGTGCACGCACAAGGTGTCATGGAAGGGAGCCATTTCTACAGTTTCCAGACAAATAATCTAATCAGCCAGTCACATGTGCTGGGGTAACAAACAGCCTCCCTCTGTAGAACATTAAACAATGGAGGGCGGGGCAAAGGGGCAGGCTGGGAAGGGAGCTAGCATCCCTTATCTCCCTCCCTGATCTCTTGCAATCAGCTGTTGAGTGGCTTCCTTTAAACACCCTCTTTCCCTCTTGTTAGCCTTTAGCTCTTTCTTTTTTTTTAACAAAAGAGCACAATCTGTTTTTCGCCCCTGGGCAATTCGGCTCCAGGGACCACGCATTAGCTCCATGACACACAGAGACATTTCCTCTTACTTCTTAGGAGGAAAAAAGTGCGTGTTATGGAGCGAAAAATATGGTAAGTTTTTTTTAACAAACCCCACCAAATTTAGGGAATGCCACCAAATTACAATTTATTATCCTAAAAATATGAAACAGCAAAGGTAAACAAGGTAAAGGAACCCCTGGACAGTTAAGTCCAGTCAAAGGAGACTATAGAATTGTGTTGCTCATCTTGCTTTCAGGCCGAGGGAGCCGCCATTTGTCCGCAGTCAACTTTCCGGATCATGTGGCCAGCATCACTAAACTGCTTCTGGCGCAACGGGATACTGTGATGGAAACCAGAGCACACAGAAATGCTGTTTACCTTCCCGCCGCACCTATTTATCTACTTGCACTGGTATGCTTTTTAACTGCTAGGTTGGCGGGAGCTGGGGCAGAGCAACGGGAGCTCACAGGGATTCGAACTGCCGACCTTCTGATGGCAAGCCCAAGAGGCTCAGTGGTTTAGACCACAGCACCACCCATGTCCCTAGTCAAAATAAAATAAAATAAAAATAGCATCACAGACCAAACAAGCATAGATCACATGAAAGGGCATCACATGTAGATAAGGCATCTGAAGCCCCACCCCCACCCCTGCCCCTGAGGTTTGCACAGCTTCTTAGCCCTATTGCTAATGTCCATCCATTGGACCTGAATGTTTGTAGGGGAGCCTTTCATGCAAGTTTGAACTCTGACCATGCAAACTTCCAGCCTGCATAGAAACTCTAACCACGCACATAGGTTTTTCCCTTTGGACGTCCACAATTTACATGTGGATGTTGGGTCAAGGAGCTGCAAAGCCTCAAGGATGGAGTAAGTGCTGCAAACTTGCAACCCCATTTTTAATGGGTGATGACTCTTTATGTGATTCTCACAAGAAGGAAGCTAAGGAGGCAGTGTTGATCTCCCAGGGTATGATGATCTACTAAGTGGATGTGACAACTGAAAAAGCCCTATTAGATATTCTTGGGATGAGATGTAATAGGTCATCTGCCATGACTACAATTTCTGTGCTGTATCATATGGAAGGAGGCATTCCTTTCTGACCCAGGTATTAGATGAATGCAAAATTAGCAAGCATGAAAAAAATATTAAGAATAGCATCCTTCTGTAACAAAGCTGCCATGCTGACACAGCAATCAACATTTGCTAATAATTTTGAATGTGTTGGGGAAATAAAGGTACTGGAAAGTAGGTTAATGTTGACATATAAAGAAATATTTATGTAGGCTTCTTGATGCAATACCAAAGAGAAAACTAGGACTAACTAGACAAAAATAGGATATCTCTAATTAAGTAGGCCAAGAAGAATTCTTAATCTAGGAATAGCTGCTGCTGCAAAAAGAAACTATCAATAAGCCAAAAAAAGAAGGAGAAAGAAATCTCAATGGATTCATCAAAAATTCAATATCTATACTTTTGAAACTTTTTTGCCATATTTACTGGATCTTTGAGCTGGAAAATATATATAATTTATGTCAGGCAAAACAAATGGGAAAGCTTTGAATCTGAAATTCTTTCCCTATAGTACGCCAAAAAGAACAGACTTATTTTATTTTCAAGTGCAATCTTTAATGCATACTAAGAGAGTCTGAAATGATAAACATGCTAATATATGCGGCTTAGGACCATCGTACCTACGGGACCGCCTCTCCCGGTATGACCCACAGAGGACATTAAGGTCCACAAATAATAACATACTGGAGATCCCGAGTCACAAGGTGGTTAGGCTGGCCTCAACCAGGACCAGGGCCTTCTCAGTACTGGCCCCGACCTGGTGGAACGCTCTGTCCCAGGAGACTAGGGCCCTGCGGGATTTGTCATCTTTTTGTGGGGCCTGCAAGACAGAGCTATTCCGTTTGGCCTTCAGACTGACGCAGTCTGACCCCACAGTTGCCCTCCCCTAAGGTTTTATTTCATAATGGTTTTATCTTATTCGTAGTTTTTTAATTTTAAAATTTAATTTTAACATTGTATTAATCTGTGTTTTAACTGAATTGTTTATTTTATACTGGTGTTGATATTATTTGTTGTTAGCCGCCCTGAGCCCGGTCTTGACTGGGAAGGGCGGGGTATAAATAAAAATTATTATTATTATTATTATTATTATTATTATTATTATTATTATTATTATTATCTTTTTCTTCTCTCCATGACTGTATGGCTATTTCTCCTGTATGTTGATTGATTTAGGCAAAAAGAATGAAGGTATGCACTAGCCCTTTAAGGGCAACCCATAATCCAGCTTCCCTTCTCCCTTTTATTCTGTTGACCTAGAAGCACCTTGTCCACTTTGCAAAGAGGCAACCAATCATGTATTCTTTGAACCCTTGTTCCTCTTGACTGATTAAAACTTGCAGAAAGAATATGACTATGTGGATCCAGGGCAGTGCTATTTTTCTAGAAAAAAGAGGTGCCGTAACTCACCATGAACACCTCCCTCGTTCTCTTAGAATGGCAATGGTGCTTGAACCCAGCTGAGAGGTGCCAGAATTGAGTTCCATTGAGTTATGGCTGGGGCGGGGGGGGGGGGAGAGAGAGAGCTCTGATCCAGGGTGTGATCAATGCATCCTTGCAGCAAGGCATGGCCTCAAATGTCTCGAAAGAAGCAGTGATACAACCATTGCAGAAAAATGCTCAGTATGGGCCCATTGTTGTTTGGAAACTTTGAAGAAAGGCAATTGAGAGGGTTGTATGTAGTGCAGTAATTGAACTTCCAAGTGAAGTCTAGAGCTACCCTCAAAAACTTGGGATGTTGTAATGTATAGTGAAACCTGGAGCTACCTATGATGCGTTTCTTGCAAGTTCTGACTTCTGAACACTCTCTCGTGGCGTGATACCCTGCACTGTATACATGGTCTCTGCTTTAATCTGCTTTGCTTTTAAATGTCATCCCACCAATGAACACATAATTGTTGCTCTGTGAAGGGACAGTTCCTCAAACAAACTCTCCTATGGAAAGGTCCCCCCCCCCCAGCAACACTGTTTCTATATAAAAAATGTGCCTTGGCTTGCTACCACTTCCCCATGCTATATAGCACAGATCTCCTGCAGAAGCAGTAAACGGATATGTATGGATTGGAGAAGAGCATTTCCCCCCATCCACATTCATTGAATGATCAGCGAATTATCAGCAATGACATCCGAGGAGGGCTAGCTACAATCACATCTCACAATGTGTTTTTAGATTCTTTCAGTGGGGTGATGGGGACAGCGAGCTGTGATGTTGGTGGTAGCTACCTGCCTTCCAACCTAGCAGTTCGATAGCATGTCTATGTGATAGGTACCGCTCCAGCGGGAAGGTAAATGGAGTTTCCATGTGCTGCTCTGCTTCACTAAAAGTGGCTTAGTCATGCTGGTCACATGACCCGGAAGCTGTCTGCAGACAAACACTGGCTCCCTTGGCCAGTAAAGCGAGATGAGCGCCGCAACCCCAGAGTCGTCCGCGACTGGATCTAATGGTCAGGGGTCCCTTTACCTTTCCCCTTTACCTGCCTCCTGTGCTTAAGAATGGGTGAATCTGTCAATTTTTGTTGTCTCTCAGTTTCTCTCTCTCCCTCCCCCCCACATTTCTACACCAGTTTGTAATGGGTTGGGGAAATCCTCATGAAAAATCCATCTGTGAATTTCTCATAATTTTCTACGCAATTTTGCCTAACATACACATTGCAAAGTGATTTTTCTTCAATAGAATGCATTTTTGTGTGTTATTTTAACAAATATGTGAATTATTAGGCATAGTTTACTGCAGCATATGCATTTTTGTGTGCGTTACTTAGCTGTGAACCACACTGCAAAATTCAGAGTAGTGTGAATTTTGAAGGCATGCTGTGTTTAATTTGTCACATTGTTTTGGAAAGTGAAGATTAGATAGATTCATCTCTAGATGCGAATCTCTACTATCATCTCTACTATCCCTATCTAGTTCTGTCCTCAGGTCAGATTAGATAAAGGTAGTCCAGCTTTCGGAGGAAAACCTGTTTTCCCCGCCTGCGGTTTACAAGAAACATTGGTACGAATGCTGGTTTTGATTGAAATAAGTTATTTGTATCTATATATCGGGGAACATCTGGCAATCAGAACCCTAGAGAGGAGGATGGAGACATTCATTTTTGTTTATATTTGTGATATATTTGTGATATTTGACATTGGGGATTCTAAAACTGTTCACCATTTGAGGGGGGAAATGAAAGAATAACTTCTTAAAATCTGGGGCTGTTTTTATCCAGGGATTCTAGCTATGGTAGCTATGGTGGCAAGTGAATTTTGTGCTGGGAAATGCCTGGGTTGGAGAGGGAGCAGAGAGCCAGGATGTCAGTCCTCAAGCACCGTGGTGAGACAGATACTAGAAATGGGGGCAATAATTGGAGCATCTCAGGCTCCCACCAGATTTGAGACATACTTTAAGCAAAGCATCAGAGAGCTGAATAAATTACGACAGGAAAATCATAATTCACTGTGGCAGTAGCCTGCAATGTACACAAGGAAGGTACGAGGGGAAAGGCAGGAGAGAAAAGTGGGTCAAGAGTGTAATTAGGGTTTTTTTGGTAGCAAATAGTTAACACTGGAGAGAAACTGAACAGAGAGGAGGGGAAATAATGGAAAGCAAAGGAGGTAGATAAAGGTACTGGGGGAGGAAGTAGTAGGAGGTGTTAGGGTTGAAGAGTTAGTGCCATAAGTTTAAGCAATGTGCTCTGGGAGGAAAGTTAAAAGCATTTTCTCTCCTCCCCCAATGTCTGGGAAAGGTTGGGGAGTAGAAAGCAATCATTCTGGTGCTCTAGGGGAGGCAGCTCCATTAATATCTGTTAAACTTTCAGTGCAAAACAATGTCTAATCAACTCTCCACCAGCGTGAGTGATCTATGTTGTGGATAAAAGGGTCAATTAAAGCTTCTGGCCTTTGTGTTTGCTTGAGCTTGCCTAGTTCCTTAATATCCCATTTCTAGTCTTATTCAAACTAGTTTTAAATTTACCAAGCAACAGCTGTAAAAATTTCCCAAGCCCATTATGGAACACTTTATATATAGCAGATGTATGCAAGATAAGGCAGCAATCTGCTTGCAGCCATGTTATGCTATGTGATGTTATGTGACGTTATGTTATGTTTTATGTTATGTTATGTTAATATGTTATATTTATTTTTTACACACACACCCCAAAAAACCTTGCCTTTTAGGACAAGAGCCTCACAAAGCAACTTGCATAATTGGCATTAAAAGCAATGTACAGTACTACAAGTCCATACATAATAATTTCTGATCCACAGAAATTACTTTGTTTCCCGCTATAATTGTTAAGAAACCCGTATTTCTGTCACAGACTTACAATTCTGAGTGTGGTTTAACTCTGGGAATCGTAGCTCTGTGAGGGGAATAGGGATCTCCAGCAACCACTGCAAACCTTAATTCCCAAGATTCTTTGGGGCAATCCATGATTGTTAAAGTGGTATCATAACACTTTATGTGTATTGTGCAGATGTGGATTTACCTTTGCCCAGGGGAACCCGTATCTGTGGACGAGATCCAAGGGAGGAATACTGGGAGAGAAAAATCCATCAATAGCATTGTTTTAACTTACAACAATTTTATTTTGTAACAGCCACCTCCTAGACCCCCTGGGACCTATTCTATCTGAGCAGAGAGTGTTCCTGGCTCAGACACAATGTACTATTCTGCTCAGCCCCTTTAAAGTAAGAAGGCCTTCTCGGTAGACATGCCTGCCCTGTGCCAGCAGATGTCAAGGAGATAATCTGACTTTTAGAAGACATCTGAAGGCAGCCCTGTTCAGGGAAGTTTTTAATGTTTGAAGTTTTGTTGTGTTTTTAATATTCTGTTGTGAGCCACCCAGAGTGGCTGGGGCAACCCAGCCAGATGGGCAGCATATAAAGATGATGATGATGATGATCCACAGCTCCCTACAGGCAAGGGTTGAACTTCCAAAAAGCCTTCCCCTTTTCAATCAGCCTCCAAATTTCTTCCTAAGGTCATACATATTACTGGTTTCCAGGTGTGTGAGGGTGTTAAAATAAGAAGAGACCACACCAGGCGTATGAAACAAGTAAAGAGTTTGCTAACATGGGGTGGGGGGAGAATGAGGTTCTTTGAAAAAAAACAAATATGCAATGCATAAATTACAAAAAGACCCACAACCCACCCAGAATACAGTTGTACCTTGGTTTTCAAACAGCTTTGTTCTCGAACGTTTTGGCTCCTGAACGCCCCAAGCCCAGAAGTGACTGTTCCGGTTTGCGAACTATTTTTGGAAGTGAAACGTCCAACGGGGCTTTGGCAGCTTCCAATTGGCTGTAGGAGCTTCCTGCAGCCAATCAGAAGCCGCACTTTGGTTTCTGAACGTTTTGGAAGTCGAACAGACTTCCGGAACGGATTCCATTCAACTTCCAAGGTACGACTGTATTCCTTTTGGACCAAAATAGTGCAGTTTAAAACCCACTTTCCCTGAACTAAACAGTCTCTAAATGCAGCAGGCACTCAGAAGAATCTTCTCTTGAGTAGCAGCCCTTTCCGTTCCTTCTCCCTTATCATGTTGAGTTCCGCCTTGAGCGAAAAACCCTCTAGGATGGCTACAAGGTATTGTAGGCTGCCCTTGTCAACTATATGCACTTCCCAGTGGGCCATAGGAAGAAATTAATTTCTTCCACTAGGGCAATTGCACTGCTTTGATATTCAAGCTTCAGAGCATTTGCAAGGGTTTCAAGCAATCTCTGTAATCTCCAGCAAACAAATCAGAACAAAGCAGACAGGAAAGATCTGCATTCTCATATAATACAAAATAGCTCACACAAACAGTCCACCAACACGAAACCCAGAAAAGTATGCTTTCCCATATAATATGCATCAGTCCATGCAAGCAAGGTCAAATTCCTTAACTGTGTTGTTTGATTATTTTATCTTATATGCTGCTTTTTTGTACCAAACTGTCTTAGTTAATTGTTCTTAGTTAATTGTGGTATAATTGGTTTATTCCTTGTTGTTGTTTTTTTAAAAAATGTGTGTGTCCACATTGCCACCTGTCTTATGCCTAGATAGCACAGGTCTGAGTGATTTTGCCGTTGCCCTGCAGCTTTCCCCCAGAAAAACTCACTCTTTAGTGATAAATCGGAGCAAATGGCAGTCTGTGGAAAACCCAATGGTTGTTTGCTCTGATTCACACTAAACCACAGTATTTTCTGGGAGAAAGTGGTGGGGAAAACAGAAGTGTGGTTGAGCCCTTATTTTCTGTGGTAAAACAACAAAAAACATTTGCATTATTCCATTTGTTTTTCAGGCATTCTCTAAGGCTTGTTTCTGGGTCATTTACCATTAGAGGTTGCTTCCTGTGGGTTGACATCTCTCTCTCTCTCTCTCTCTCTCTCTCTCTCTCTCTCTCTCTCTCTCTCTCTCTCTTACAGAGATAGACTATGTTTGATGGATGGAAATACTGTAATACACAGCAGCCTAGGCTATCTTGCACAATTGAGAAATATGACAGAGTGCTGTGACATTGGAGTTACTGGACATTTTAACTCCATTATTAAGATGAAAAAAAAACCCTTTCAGTAATTACTTTGATTCCCACCCCCTTCCTCTCTGCCTCTGAGGGATATTAAAGATTGGAAGACAGATTCATTAACCAGATCTTCAAAAGGCTACATGCTTGCCACTCAGAAAAGCTTAGTGCATCATAGCCGCATAGTGACAAAATTAATGTTAGTCCTCCACATCCATAGTAACTTCTTTTTAGGAGAAACAGCCTGAGTTTGCTTTAAGCTCCCTTTTCATTCCCTTGTCCCGTGGATGGGGAGCATACGACCCTCAACATGTTTCTAAGCTAATACAACTCCCATCTCCCATGCTGGTTTGGGCTGATGGAAGTTGGGAGTCCAACAACATCTGGAAGACAGCAGAATCCCCATTCTTGCCTTACCTAATTTGGAAAAATTGAGCAGGTCGAACTTTTGGAGAAATGGGTTGCATGTCAGATAGCATTCATCTGGATCCCAGATGGTAGTAATTAGTTTTAGTTCCAGCAAAAAAGTAGATCCAGCTCGCTAAATCTGGAAAAATATGGAAACAAGGAGCGGATCTTCTCAGTGTAAAAAATGCACACAAGCAGCAACTCTAGAAATTTGAAGGTATGAGGGACCAGGGACGTGAAGCACAGATGTTCACAGTTCCTCTTCCCTCTGTTTTACATAAGTCCCAAATGGAACTTGTACCTTCTTTCTAGTACTGATAGGTATATGTGGAGACCAGTTGTATGGATAAAACCACAAGGGCTATTTTGGATCAGATTAAGCATCTGACTGGCATTCTGATTCTGGCCACAGATACCCAGATTGATAGCCAGTTTTTGTTTTTTTCTAGGAAGCCCACAAACAAGGCATAAAGGCAAAAAGTTCAGGGATTGAGCTACTGCTTCTGTATCTGATAAAAATCAAGCTGTACTCTCTCACACACACACCACCGCCTGAAACCTCTGCTAGTGTTTGCTGATGTTAAAAAACCAAGGAACAAGAGGCAACCCTGGATTGTGTCACAGAAGAAGCTGCTACAGTGGGTGTAGCAGCAGTCACCCACAATAGCAAACTATTCAGACAAAATAAAGACTTTGTTGTGGCACCTTAAAAATGCATTGTGACATAGGTTTTCATGAGCTGCAGTGCATTTCATCAGATGCACTATAGCCACAAAAAGCTTATACCATAGCAAGATGTCACTTTTTAAGTTGCTGTAAGAAAGCATTCTTATTTTTTTTCTTTTGCTGCAAAACAGCTGCTGCTCTGGAAACTATCCCAATTGTTTCATAGAAATCCTATAAATATAACATGAATTTACATTGGAACTTGATGAATATAAAACTGTTCCCATCAGTCATGTTTATTTCATGGTTATCATTCCCGCCAAAATTATTACTGCAAGACTATCCTGTAGTAAACTTATTTGTCTTTTGCTTTCCTTCTGAAACATAGCCTGTGGCACAAAGCTCAGCGTTATAATATTAATATACCACTATTCTGAGAAGTTCAGCAAATTTGACTTTGTTTAATGGAAATCTGTTTAAAGGGCAGGTTTCTCTCTAGCTTGTATGTGAATCAAACTTGTGAATCTGTTGAGGTTCTTTGAAATTGGTGCTTTTCCATTTACCTGCAGAATTCTCCTTGATCATTCTGTCTCAGGCTAGCTCTTTTTGATTTCCCCAGTTTAATAGGAACATCCCCTGCAATGCCTGTGGTAAGGAAGATGCCGATCTATATAGTCTCTTGAGTCTCAGCACAGATATCATCCTATTATCTGTCT
The DNA here is from genome assembly GCF_963506605.1 of Zootoca vivipara. NCBI lineage: Eukaryota > Metazoa > Chordata > Lepidosauria > Squamata > Lacertidae > Zootoca > Zootoca vivipara. The sequence continues at coordinate 13,160,018 of NC_083279.1, forward strand.
GAGATGAGTAGGAGCTGATAGACTTCATTTATCTCTAGACCGGGATTGTAGGTATTCACCTGCAAAGACAGCAGATACATTGGTAGTAGACTGCTGCACAAAAGACTGTGCTTCAATTTACCATTGATACCCATCAGTCAGTTTCCATCATCCCCCCCCACTTATTTTTTAATCCCATCATTACAATGATCTACAATTAATATATATTTTCATATATGACTTGTAGTTGGACTGGACCACTGTCAGGACTGTAACTCAATGGAGATTGCTTCTCCTCCTCCATTGCATTCTCGGTGAGTCTCCCCTTTTCAGAACGATCGCAGTATAGCAGGAAGAAATTCCCTATTTCTCCTGCAAAATTTTGTTTGCTTGTGGAGACCTTTTAACCAGCCCTAGGAATAAATTCAGACAGGACTCAAATTTTGCTTTGGTTTTTGGCAGAATTTAGGCCACTACTTTATTGATTGCAAATCAAGCGAGTGGTTGCATAGGCTCTGGTTCGACTAGCTACCTGTAGCCCTGCAGGCAGCACTGACTCTGGGCACCAACCATAAGTCAGCCTTGGGTGAACACCTGGGACAGTGGCAAGCAGGGGGGGGGTCTGTTATGCCATCACCCATATGAGACTTGGACTCAGGCTCAGGGCAGAACCCCACATGGGGGGACCAACCATGAGTCCGGGGATTCCTTCTTAAAGGAATACCCAACACATAGGGATGGCTAGGCATCCTGCCACCCCTATCCACCTGAACCAGAGCCTATCCGCAACCTTACAAGTTGTGACAATTTGCTACATGGCAGGCGAAACCCAAATGGCATCAGCCAAGTGGGGAAAATTCCTGCCGTGCCCCTGTCTCAATGACAGGTGATTCACAACGGCATAGCAAGGTCAAGCGCAAGCCCTAAATATAGGGAGAGGTGGACGGATGTTCCAATGCACTGAGCCCCAAAGAGGAAGCTCAGGGACACATGCAGCGGTTAAATAGTGGTCCCTCGATCGCTTTGGCGTTCCGCTAGCCCAATCCAATTGCACCCAAGATTGAGGGACCACCAATAGGGTGTTGTGGTGGCTCCAATGTTCCCACCCACAACACAGGGCCTGATTGCCAGGTCCCATCGCAACACATGCCTTCTTGTTAGGGAGGACACAATTTCTAGAAGGCCACCGGTGTATATGCATGTTTTGTCCTAAAAGTTAAGCCAGGGGTAGCCAGTTTGGGGCCTTGCAGATTTTCACAGGGGCTGATGGGAGTTGAAGTCCAACACTGAGGAAGAATGTGCCATTGTTAGTTCAGCAGTAAAACCACAATTTTCAGGGTCACGTGGTCCACCCTTGTCTTGTGTTGTCATGAACAGGAGAAAAGAAGAATCCAGTACAATTTTAAACTAATCACAGATTGTTGTTTATGGTCTCCTTATGATTGTGGCAGAGCAGAAAGGGGGTGAAAAAACCCAAACTCAATCACAGAATGCTAAACCATCTTTCAGCATAACATCTGAACCTGATATCTGCCTCTTCCACCCATTACAACTGCTGATTTGCCAGTGAATGTTGATTAAGCAAAGCAGATTCCTGCAACCGATAGGGTTTCAGATATGTGTGCCCTTGTGCACTGTTCTGGGAATTGTCAGCTTGTGATTGCCTACCACAACAGCTGAAGATGTATGCAGACAATTTGATCCTTTACACTTTGCTAAAATTGGCAGCCTCCCGTTCTAATCAACAAGCAGGTGGGAGAAATGAGAGATGAAGTGAAAGCCAAACTTTAAGTCAATTTTGTAAGGTTTATAGAGTTTGTCATAGATTTAGAACTTTAATGACTTTGAATAATTCAACACTCCCATAACTTCAGCTGTGAGAACAAATGGAGGCAGGATTTCTTTTTATGTGCCTTCTCTTGAGCTGAAATTAGCATAGGATGAACCTTGTGCATTTAATTCTAAGTAAATGGAGGGTATGTTATCAGTTCTCTGGGGATAAATGATTGATTGCATTTGTAAAGGGGAAGTCCTGATACAGAGTTTTTAAGCACGCAGTGATACACAAGGAGCAAAAAAGATTTCTCTTTTTTTGCGGCACTAAGAACAATGTCATGTCTAGAACTAAGGGAATAGGAGGACATCCACCAGACAAATGTGCTTGATTTACTTTTTGAATTCATCCTAATAGCATGTTTAAGGGCAAGTATTTTATAAAGGTCATTAACAAAAAGATCAAGTTAGCTGTAATTACTCAAGCTACGATCCTACTCTCAATTTTTGGGCTGTTGAGATGAAGTATTACCCACCATAGAGCTGGATAAAAAGTGATGCTTACATATAGTATTACATTGATCCTTGGGGAGAGTAGTTTTGTTTTGTGAACAGTTTGTACAGATCACCATAGTGGATGGTTGATCCACCATGAATTTCCATGGTGGAAATTCAAGCCCTATACTCTAAAAAGCTGCAACAACCAAACATCCCCAGGAAGAAGGGTTCCTAGATCTAGATGGGTGACAATAATCACATAACATATTTGCAAGGAACAACCAAGATAACCGACAGCACTCGCCAAACAAATGGCTGCTTGACTGGGTGGTCTGTTCAAGTAGTCTCTCATAACAATCAATTAGAATTTCATTGAGAGCAAGGAGTTAACATTTTTTTTAAAAAAAAAAATCTTGCCCAGCCACTGGTTTGGGTCTGGTGAACGTTGACAACAACTGCACAAAATTTAATTTAGCATCCCAAGTTAGAGGAGAACTTCTGGGGGAAATGGTGCTTGATTCGTCATACAGCAGAACATTTGCAAGCTGGACAAATTCGCAAACTGAACCAAATAATCATTACAAATTTAGGTGCCATCACTAAACTTACTAGGTCTGTGTAACATCATTTTGGTTAATCAAAGCATAATTTTAACATATTGTTTTATTTGGGTAAAAGGTCAGTATCATGACACTGAAACTCAACATTCATTCTTTTAGGATTACTACATATGTGAAATGTTAGATTTCACATCTATGTGAAGATAGATCTATCAACTACCCATTGAAGTTAATGAGCCTAAGGTAGTCGTGTTCATTAAGTTCGGTGGATCTGCAGTTTTACAGTAAGCAATTTACAGTTGCTTACAATGGATGGTATTCAACAAATTTTGACTCAAGAGTAGACCCATTAAAATGAGTGAACATGAATAAGTTCCTGCTCTGAGGGGGGAGGGAATAATAAATAAATAAATAAATAAATAAATAAATAAATAAATAAATAAATAAATAAATAAATGTTTATTCATACCCCGCCCTCCCCAGTCAAAACCGGGCTCAGGGCAGCTAACACCAATAAAATTACAATAAAACATAAAAAGCAATTAATTAAAATACAGATTAAAATACAATATTAAAATTTAAAATGCAGCCTCATTTTAAGTAGTCCATAAATCCAAGCCATGAGGGAGGAAAACACAGGGGTCAGACTAAGTCCAGAGCAAAGGCCAGGAGGAACAGCTCTGTCTTGCAGGCCCTGCGGAAAGATGACAAATAGCTGAATACCAAGAAAATGCATCAGAAGCAACTCTAGTGGATTTCCTTTGCAGACGGAAGCCCTATGACAAAATCCACTTAAGTACATAGTCATCCACAACAGAATGGGACCATTCTTCTTTATTAAATCACTGTAAAGCTGCAAAGGGTTTCTGGAAGTCAAAAAGGTGTTTCAAGGGAGTTGCCTAAGCGGCAACAGAGCTTCATTTTATGTGGCACTCAGTAAGGAATCCTATAAACCCCCTGATGTATTGCACCTGACATGTTAATAAAACAAAATAAAAATGATGAAATAACTTTGCTGCACTCACATACTCTAGCTGCTATTTCAGTTCATTGCATACAGTGCACATGTTACTTCACTGTCATAGTCTATGATTAGTTCATGACAGATTTTCCAGAATGAATTATGGTAGAATGGTTAAGCAAATGCATGAACTTTTTGGGAGAGGGGGGAGGGGGGATATCTCTATGGATATGGCAGCAATAGCACTCCTAAGATACAGTGGTACCTCACAAGATGAAATTAATTCGTTCCACGAGTTGTTTCATGTTGCGATAATTTCGTCTTGCGAAGAGCGGTTTCCCATAGGAATGCATTGAAATTTAATTAATGTGTTCCTATGGGGGGGGGGAGAAGCGCAAAAAAAGGTGCCGTCTCACTCGCCACGACCGGAAGTCTTCAAGGCTCTGGGGAGGGGGAAGCAGGAGGAGGGCCAGGGGTCTCCTCCCGCCGCAGCCTCCGCTCCTTCAGGCACTGCTGCTGTTCCCTCCAAGGGCCGCCTAGCGAGCCCCACTGCTGCTCCTGCTGGATCCCGCCACCCTGCCGGGAGGATCCACCATGGCCGCCGAGGAGGGCAAGACCGGAGCCGCGGAGGCCAGCATGAGCGCCGCGCCGCTGCAGGAGGCAGAAGCGGTGTCCGTGGATGTCACCGACGGAGTCCTAAAGGTAAGCGGCGGTGGCGGCTTCCCTCCCCCTCATGAGGCTGCTTCATCTTGCGAAGCACAGCCATAGACGGCTTCATTTTATGAGTCGTCCAAAAAATCTTGGTTCATCTTGCGGGGTACCACTGTACAAGAAAGTATGTCTGTACATCTATATGGTTAACATGAGATGAGTAATGTCTTCAGACTCTGCAACTGGACATGGAGGAGGTCCTAAATATTTTAAGGCTCACTCCAGTTCCCATCAGTTGCAGCCTAAATGGCCAGTGGTCAGGGAAAGTGTGGTCAAATAATGTCTGGAGGAACACAGGTTCCAAACCCCTGCTCTACACAATTATAACAATTGGGACACACATGCACTTCATCCAAGGTGCTTCATCCAAGGATGCATCATCTCATCTCATTAAAGCAACCCTGTGAGTTAAGTTAGGCTGTGAGATGGTGAGTGGCTCAGATTTACGCAGGGTGTTTTATGGTTTTGTAGCAGTATGATCCACATCTACCTTAGCCAAGTCCGAAACAGAAGGGAAGTACATGTATGATTTAGGCAGGGCTTCAGTTTTCTACACACACACTTCCTTGCAAACTACAGTGGTGCCTTGGTTCTCACACGTAATCCGTTCTGGAAGTCCGTTCCAAAAGCAAAGCGTTCCCAAGCCAAGGCACGCTTTCCCATAGAAAGTAATGCAAAATGGATTAATCCATTCCAGACTTTTAAAAACAACCCCTAAAACAGCAATTCAACATGAATTTTACTATCTAACGAGACCATTGATCCATAAAATGAAAGCAACAAACAATGTACTGCAGTCACACAATCAATCCATCAGTAGCTGAACTGGATTCCACACAGTCACAAAAACAAAACAAAAAGAACCTCAAAAACAAAAACGCAAAATAAATAGCAAAGATAGACGGACCTCAGCATAACACTCAATATGGCAGTATGACACTTGAAACGGAAGTATGGCAGTCAAATTGGAAGCGTAACACTCAAAACGGAGCACGTTTGTCTTCCGAAAAAAGTTTGCAAACCAGAACACTTCCTTCCGGGTTTGCATTGTTTGGGATCCAAGTTGTTTGAATACCAAGGCATTTGAGAATCAGGGTACCACTGTATATTGTTGCATATAGTGGAGGCTCATCCATGATGGCAAATGGTGCACAGCCCCACCAATTTCAGCCAGCCCCCACCTTCCTGCCTTCTTACTTACAGCTGGTCCTGGGAGATGGTATTGGCTTTCAGTTTCCTCCTCCTTAGTCCCAGGGTTGAATTCATAAGGGAGGAGGATGGAGCTCATTATGAATGGACAAAGGTCTCCACTGGTTGCATACCTAACCGAGTTCAACCACAGCCTAAAAGGAAAACAGAATAGTTTGGTGTGTTTTTTTAATGTTCAGAATAGTAAGTGAAAACACATCCATTCCCACTCATGAATAGTATTTGTAGGCAAACACTGTTTATCAATGTTTGTGCAAAGACAATATTTTTCTTCCATGGCAATCTAGTGTTGAATGACTTCTGTTTCCCAGAAGAGCTAGGGAAGATGCATGTAAACCACAGCTTCTTTCCTATAATGCAAAAACAGCTATTATACTTGGAAGGCAGACTGTTAAGAATTAAAGAAGGGAAACCATTTAAAATCCTTCCTGACTTCCTGACTAGAGAGTGTGTTGGTTAGATGTTGGAGACTATATCTTAGAAGTTTTCGAAGTTCCTGCTTTGCAGTCCTTCCCATGTTACTTCCTTTGTTGAAGAACCCCTGTATTCTTGGGATAGGGGGTTGTTCTAGAGTGCACAGTTAGTTCACACAAAGTTCTGGGCAGATATTTTTCATAAAATTTGGATTTGCATTTTCAAAAACAGGAACAGAGACCATATTTAATCCCCTCCCCTTCCTTCCCCTTCCCTTGTCCCACTGTACAACTGTACCAAATATAGCATATATGACTTCCCTTCCACACTTTTCTTAGTTCCTTAGCTTTACTACTACTCCATGTAATGCACATCTTTTTAATCATCTAATTTGTTATCTATTAACTGCTCTATCTATTTCAACTCAGCTGGGTTTACTCGAGACCTGCTAAGCTATGCATTTGTCTATACTGGTTCTTAAAATATTCAATAAACACTGTCCATTCTTCCTTGTATTCCTTATCTTCATTTTCTCTTATCCTGTTTGTCAGAGTGCAGCATTGTGTGGCAATAGCCCTCCTTCCCATGTAATAAAGACTCATGACACAGTGATTAAGATTTAATTGGGTGGTTAAGGCCACAACTTTATTAATTATGCATGTTGAGCGGAATTGGCTTAGGCGTTGGAACCTAACAGACTATATCCGACTCCAACCCGTGTGTTGAAGTCTGTGAGAAGTTAACCACCAGAAAGGAGCCCCGCGACGTAAATCTACTAGAGCTCCTCCTGTGGCCACCGAAGGGGCGTGCCTTACGGCCCAGGCAACTCCAGGCTCAGGACCAAGCCTCGCCCCCGGAATCCTTTAACGGAATTACTTCTCCAAATTTGGGCAGCTGATGACGTAACCTGCCCCTCCTCCATCTAATTGTTATGCAAATTTCCAACGCCTAACCGCCTAACCTAAGTTGTGACGACATGCTACGAGGTAGGCGAAAAACCCATCATGGCTAGCCCAGTATGGGAAAAATCCTACCCAGCCCCCTGGCCAACCAGGGCGACCAACTGACGTCCACAGCAGCGTCCCCTTAGCTCTTTTTAAGGGGTGGGCGGGCGGGTGAATTGTTCGCTCCGGCGAAGAGGGACGAAAGAGGGAGCTTTTCCCGCCTGCAGAGTGCTTAAAGTTGGTGGCCCCGCCCCGACCGACCTCATTGGCTGGTCGGGGGGTGACGCAGGCGGGAACCTACCATTGCGTAGGGGCTGAGCTTGCAGCCCCTACGCGATGGTACAGTCGGGCAGCCCACAACCCCACCTCCGTCGCAGGCGCGGAAGTGGCTTTGTGTGGCAATAGCCCTCCTTCCCATGTAATAAAGACTCATGACACAGTGATTAAGATTTAATTGGGTGGTTAAGGCCACAACTTTATTAATTATGCATGTTGAGCGGAATTGGCTTAGGCGTTGGAACCTAACAGACTATATCCGACTCCAACCCGTGTGTTGAAGTCTGTGAGAAGTTAACCACCAGAAAGGTTGCGCGCTCATCTCGCATTATTGCCCGAGGGAGCCGGCGTATAGCTTCCAGGTCATGTGGCCAGCATGACAAAGCCACTTCTGGCAAACCAGAGCAGCACGCGGAAATGCCGTTTACCTTCCCGCTGTAGCGGTTCCTATTTATCTACTTGCACTTTGACGTGCTTTCGAACTGCTAGGTTGGCAGGAGCTGGGACCAAGCAACGGGAGCTCACCCCGTCACAGGGATTCGAACCGCCGATCTTCTGATCAGCAAACCCTAGGTTCAGTGGTTTAACCCAAAGCACCACCTGGGTCCCCCATTCTTCCTTAGTGGGTGCTATACCACTAAGTATATTATTTAATTCATTATATATAGTTTCCCAATATTCCTTAATTATTTTACAGGACCACCACATGTGAATAAAAGATCTCTCAATTTCATTACACTTCCAACAGATACCTTTTTTTTTTTAGACATTTTTGCCAATCTGGTGGGTGTTAAATATCATCTGTGGACCATCTGCATCCTATTTTCTTTTATTGCATAGCAAGCTGTAAAATTCATATTTATTTTCCACAACTTTCCCCATAATTCATAATCAATATTGTGACTCACATCTTGTGAAAGTTCTGGGCAGGTCTGTTGCTCCTCATCATAACCTTCTGCTCCTCTGTGGATGTGCATTGTATATAGGACAATCAGTAACATTGCAAAACAGTCGTTTTCGGGGAAGTTGCCCACCATTGTTGAGTTTCTGATTGGGGACTAAAGGATCTAAGGCAGTAGAGGGTCAGAACTCCTCTATGAATGGAACATCATAATGGAGCATTTCACACAAACAAACAAACAGCTCATTCTTATTTAATAACTGAACCAAATTCTTATCATTTCTTCTCCTTGTTTTCAGTCAGAGGGAGTTATCTTGTTTTTCTTCTCTGGAGGTATTTAAACAGAAGCTTGGTGCCTTTCAAAGATGTCCTGGTTCTATGTGACATTTCATATCTTGCATTGAGAGTAGATGACCTGTGGGTACCCTTCCAACTCTCAAATCAAATGAAACAAATGCCTGCGTGATTTCAATCTTCTTCATCTTTGTATAGAGATCTTGTTGCTAGTTTCCAAGATGTCATATATGAACAGGTTATGTCTCTCCCCCCCCCCCCCCACACACACATAGCAGGATGTTTGGAAATGCCACCTTTTCAAAGTCACTGTGGGCCGCTTCACACTGACATGCTCATAACTTGATGGCTGTAGTCATTATAAGTTGTAAATGAGCTAGAGGTTTTAGATCTTCCCTGCCCATGTCCTCAAACTTTCCCCAAAACGTTTGGGAAAGACTCGGATTATTCCAAATTGAGACCACTGGCTTTCTCTCCTCATGACTGGAGACTCAGTAGAAGAACATTATCCAGCAAGGTTATTGAAAAGCACCCAGACATCTCCTCAAAATGGGGGCAAAATAAGAAATGAGGAAGGTACCAGAAAATAAATACTGTTCCAAGTAAATTATGGGTTATTTGGAGAACATGGTAGAAGATGGGGAATAGCCATGCATATATTTGGAGCCATGGTCTGATAGGATTTTATAAATCTGTATTCTGTGCAAACACTGTTGCTGGACCTAATAATGAACCATTATCATTTGCCAATACCTACAAGAAGACACTTGGTGTTGATTACACTGCCTTTTCTGCTCTTCTCCCCCACTCCCAGAGAAATTTCAGTTGTTTGGCTGTGCTCAGCCAAAAAGAACCAATAACAAATCTCTCCAAAGTAGGCCTTCACAGTGGAAGGCATTCAATAGAGAGGTCATTATCACTTGTTTCCTTCCAGCCAAGCAAACTGCTACAGTCACAGAAGGGATAATAGACTATATGGAGTTATTTATTTATTTGCCTTTCTGTTTGTAGCATAGCCTTCACTAAACAAGCATACATCCTGAAATGAAACAAAAAAAAAGAGGTTTTCTTTACAGGAAATGGTGACTCTTTTTTTTGTTATTTAACGGTAGCAACACAGTTTGCTTCAGTACTTCCTTTAGACTCTGTGATAGTCAGAATCCGAAGATTGAATGCATGAGTTCTCTTGGACGTAGATTGATAAAAGTGTGTGGCTGGTTCATGCCTGCCAAAGGCCAACACACAATCTCCTCAGCAGTGTGTCAGGCCACTTCATGCCAGGAAAGGGGAAATAACAAGAAATCTAATGGCTAGCAGCAAATATCTGTGCTCTAAAACAGGGAGGGGGCTCTTCAGGTGCTGTTGGAATCCAACCTGCATTCAGACCCTCCAAGTGTGGCTTTTTTCCAGGGACAGTCCCAGATTTACAGAGGTCACCCCAGTTTCTGATCCCAGAATGCCTCATTTGTCCTTAGGATGTCCCTATTTTCATCAGAGGAATGTCAGAGGGTATGTGGAGTTATTCGACCCCAGAGTCATCTGAAGGCAGCCCGGTATAGGGAAGGTTTTTTTTATGTATATATAAAAGATGTTTAATATGTTATTATGTTTTTATATATATTGGAAGCTGCCCTGAGTGGTTGGGGCAACCCAGTCAGATGGGTGGAGTATAAATAGTAGAATGATAATGGGGATGGAATAGGACGTCCCTATTTCCACCGGATAAATGTTGGAGGGTATGCCTGCCTCAGCCCCAGCCATCATGGTAGATGGTCAAGGAACGATGGCAGCTTCAGTCCAACAACATCCGGAGATTCCCCAAGTCATTATCACTTGTTTCCTTCCAGCCAAGCAAACTGCTACAGTCACAGAAGGGATAATAGACTATATGGAGTTATTTATTTATTTGCCTTTCTGTTTGTAGCATAGCCTTCACTAAACAAGCATACATCCTGAAATGAAAAAAAAAAAGAGGTTTTCTTTACAGGAAATGGCGACTGTAAAGAAACAACAACATCTGGAGATTCCCCAATCATGCTCTAAAACACCAAAACATTTGTTTGTGCAGCAAGCCAAATGTTTATTCTCATTGCTTCTGCCTCCGTAACAAACTATTGTGTCCCAGGCACCACTGAGAAACAAATGACTGTAATGTGATGTTTCAACAATATCTTCAAATAGCTAAAGAGCTGTCATGCAGAAAATGGAGCTGACTCTGTGGGTGGTATTCAATGGAGTTTTACACAAAGCATACCCACTGAAATGAATGAACATGACTAAGTTAGGTCCATTAATTTCAATGGAACTACTTGGAGTACACTTAGTTGAAATCACTATCTTGTTCCAGAAGGCAGGACTAGAAACAATGGGTGGGAATTGAAAGGAGATACGTAGTTTTGGTTAACCAGAAGACACAAATTCCCAAAGTTCACAAAGCTGTTGGGCTTTCTGTTGAATCTGCCTTCTGTCAGGCCACACCCACACCATACATTTAAAGCACTCTTATACCACTTTAACAGTCATGGCTTCCTCCTCAAAATCTTGGGAATTTAAGTTTGTTAAGGGTCCTGAGACTTGTTAAGTGACCCCTGTTACCCTCACCAAGCCACAATTCCCAGAGTTCCCTGGGAAGAGCCATTTATTGTTAAAACACTCTTGTTACTTAGATCCTCATCCTAAGCATCAGTCGCACACTACTTTGAACTCTCTGTCCCAGTTTTATGCTAGAGCTTCACTAGGTCGATATCCCTCTCCCCACTTTTCCTTCATTGTAATCATACTGGGAGCTTTGTGGCTCCCTAGGTATGAATGCAGTCTTTTAAACCCTTGTTTAAATGCCAGGTTTCTGCTTCTTGCAAATCTGAGTTATATATAATCTGTCTGTCAAAAGAGGATTAAGATTTTTTCATTAACAAGGCCACTATTGTGACCACATTGACTTCTTTAGCTTGAACAATGGGGAAATGATGTTAGGTCATCATGCTTCGTAAGAATAAGAGTCGTTGCTAAATTGAAATTGCTTTCATTCATATCCATGGTCTGATACAGGCATGTCCAAAGTCTGTTTCAGGGGTCTAATTCAGCCTGCCGGCCAGTTTAATCTGACCCCTGTGACAGTTTATTTCCTGGAGTAAAATCCTAAAAAAAACAAAAACCTCCACAACTTCAATCCTAAAAAAAGGTCAACAACCTGGTTGGCCCTTTGGTCGGCCCTCACGACCCTTCACATCATCAAATCTGGCCCTCTTTGAAAAAAGTTTGGACACCACTGGAGCCTCTGATAAATTTTACCACCCGTCTCTTCTGATCTCTTCTCCAAATAGCTTTTAAGAAGGCCTGGCCCAAAACATTTTGGTGCCTGGGGCAGAAAATCCAAATGGCACATGTCCCAGTAGTAAACATGAATCTCTAATAACAATTAATAACAATCAATCTTCTAATCTGCAGGGAACTATCTTATTATGCACCTCTCAATGGGAATCACCATTGTGCAGTGACTCAAGATAGGGCCTTCTCTGTGTTGGTGCCCTGCTTGCTGAAATTGCTCCCTTTGGGTGTGCACCAATCAGTCTTATTTCATCACCAATCTGAGATAGAGCTCCAGGCCTCTGTGAGATATGAATGTTTTGATGTTCGATCTGTATTTTTCCAATTATTTGGTGCGCTGGCATGTGGATTTGTAAGCTCTCAATTTCATCTGCGCTCCATGGCTAGTATTTTCACTCTTTTATTCTTATTGTAATCTTAACTGGATAAAGGACCGTCTATAAATAAGTCCAATAAATAAACCAAATGATATTAAAGCTAAGGCAGGTGACCCTCTCTACCGCATGATAGGACTAGTTTGGAGTTTATAACGAGGAAAGAACAGATGCAAGCACTACTCAGGTATTCATTCCCACATGTGATTACCGTTGCATGAGAGAAACAACAAGGGTGCACTTCTGCAATGGGGAATGTGCTCTGTGTATGTAAGGTCATCTCACAATTTAGAGCCCTGAAATATCAATGTTTGAGATTGCATGGGGAACCTACATTGGCAGAAAGGATCCCTTCTGCAGAAGTTCACTCCCGGCATTTGGGGTGCTGCAAGAACAGTGACAGTGACCCACACAGATGGGATGGAGCATGGGGGACATGATGATAATAATGTGTGAGAGAAATCTGAAAGGGATAGTGATGAAACAAAAGAGACAGAATCAAGGCTCACAGCCTTACTTATTATTATTTTTCTATTTATAAGTACAGTCATACCTCGGTATAAGTACGCCTTGGTTTGAGTACTTTTAGTTTAAGTACTCCGTGGACCTGTCTGGAACGGATTAAACCACTTTCCATTACTTTCAATGGGAAAGTTTGCTTCAGGTTAAGTACGCTTCAGTTTAAGTACTCCATGGACCGTCTGGAATGGATTAATCCACTTTCCATTACTTTCAATGGGAAAGTTCACTTCAGGTTAAGTACGCTTCAGTTTAAGTACTCCACGGACTGTCTGCAACAGATTAATCCACTTTCCATTACTTTCAATGGGAAAGTTCGCTTCAGGTTAAGTACGGACTTCCAGAACCAATTCCACTCATACTTCAGGTTAAGTACGGTTCAGGTTGAGTACTCCGCAGACCCGTCTGGAATGGATTAATCCACTTTCCATTACTTTCAGTGGGAAAGTTCACTTCAGGTTAAGTACACTTCCAGAACCAATTGTGTACTTAAACCGAGGTACCACTGTACACCAACATGGTTCTCCCCCTCATCATTTTATCCTCACAGAAACCCTGTGAGGTAGGTTAGGCTGAGAGGCAGTGATGGGCCCAAGGAAAATCCGGTGAGCTTCATGGACAAGCTGGGATTTGAACCCAGGTCTCCAAGGACCTAGCCTGACACTCATATCATTACACCACATTGGATGACCTTGGTGTCAATTTGGTTTTCTATGACTTAAGTCATTGGACGGGATGACAGCTTCTTTTAGAAGTAGGTTGTGAGAAGGAAGGAGGAATTGTCCCGAAGAATATGAGGGCTCATAATGGCAGTCCTTGAGTAAATTTAACTTTAGTTTGTGCAATGGCAAGAGCTTTGTAATGAGCACACATTAAAAGATGCTTTGAAATAGGATTCTGCTCTTAATGAAGGAAGTGGTAAAGTGCGAAAATGTGTCTAATGTAGCCAGAGGCGGTGAAGTAACAACTCAGTTTCAGATTTAGAGGCTATAAAAGCTTCTTGGTGAAGTTAATGATGTAACCATTCTGTCAAAACAAAATAAAAGGCTGCCAGCTTTGTTATGGATGTCCTATTTACTTCATAAGACAAAAGGAGAACTTGAGAGATTTTCAAGTCATGACAACGAATGAATGGTTTTCAGAAATTCAAATACCATTTACACATTAATCTCCTTCTCAAGGGGCTGTGCTTGCAAACTGGCATCATTTCACATTCTCCTAAGATAACACTCAATATTCTACAATGTTTTTACAGGTATATTGTCCTGTAATTACATTTCCTACCATTTAAGATCATACATCCAATTTCTCATGGGTTATCGTGAAAACTTGGGGTGGCCATCTTCTGTGTTATCCAGGCATCTGTATTCTCGTAAACCTGATCATCCCTGCCAACATTTCTCCAATGAAAAGAGGGACATTTCTCAGTTGCAAATGAGGAAATCCTATTGCATCTCCTCCCCTCCTTGGTCCTCGGAGCCCTCGCTTTCACTCGGGGCAGGAACATTCATGAAACTAGCTCATTGATTGAACACATGCTTTTCATGGAAATTTCCTGGAAATTTCCTGGTGAATCCCAGTAGGACTGGGAAAGACCTACATGAAACCATGGCAAAATACTGCAAGTCTACCTATGTTGATCTGACAGTACTCAACTAGATGGACAAATTTGACCTGACTTGGTAAGAGAAAGTTTACTGTGTTTTCACCTGTGCTTGGGTGATATGAGGTCATTGACTAGGGTGGGTGGAAATTTTTTCATGAAACAATCCCTTTTGGATATAAGATTTGCAATATTTCAATTGCCACGAGACAGTGTTACAATAATATCCCTATGAAAGACACACAATAGAAGTATTATTGCTTCTTATCCTTGCTGGGGAAATGGCAAGGAAGATGTTTTACTATACCTTGTTTAAAATGTGATAAATGAGGGAGGTGGGGAGGCAGATAAAGTTGGCTTGGGTGGCAGATCAATACTGAGATAAGCACCTTCAGCTGAGTATCCCTATGGATCTCATCCCTTTCACATTAATTAAAGGATAAACATTAGGACTGGGGAGACCTGAGTTTAAATCCCACCATCATGTAGTTCACTCCATGGGCTATACACATTTGCATCCTATACACATTTACCAGGTTGTAAACTCAATGGAAGTCAATGTAGCTTTACTTCTGAGTAGACTTGCGCAGGATGGCACTGTCATTCTGCCTGTTGCTTAATTGTTACTTGTTTGGGGAATTAATTTGATAAATTGAACAGGGTGCTACAAATTATTTAGGTTTATTGAATTTATGAATCATTTCCCACAACAAAAAGTCCCAAAGTGTTTTACAACATCAATAAAATACAGAAAGTCAGAATGAAAACTTCCAATCTGCCCACATTCCCCAGAAAACACAATTTTTTGGGGTGCCAAAACGATGACAAATTTGGAGTCGGTGTCCCAATCAAAGGAATTACTTTATTATTTCTTGTGAGGTGGCCCTATATCTAGGGATTCTAGTCTGGCAGAATTCAGTTTGGCACACAGATGAGTAATGTTTATATAAAGAGAAAAAAGGCCAGCAAAAAAATATTTTGATATGTTAAGGTATTGATTTTCTAAGTAAGATTAAAAATTGCACTAAATTAAATTCATGCATGGAAGTCGAAATTTTATAGAAAACTACAACTCATTCCAAAGATGAAAATTAACTGCTTTTGATTCTCCTTCATACTCACGGATGAGTAAATGTTGATTAACATGTACAGCTTCCTCAAGGGCATTCATACTGAACAGCAGGATACCAATCCCATAAACAAATAATGGCATAAATAAAGCTAACCAGTAATTCTGATGTAACTTCTGAGTTTTAAAACCAATCTATCTTTTACACATATAATTCCCAATGCAGCAAGCCCCTTATGCATTGAGCATTTAGTTTCCCAAAGCTGTAGCTTCCCCACTGTTATGTCTTATCTATTGTATATAATTTTACCAGATTCATACAAATCACCCCTCCCCTCCTCTCTCTCACACACATCTTCCTGGTAGTGCAATGTAGATCTAAAGTTTTTCGCATATAGCATTCAGTTCAGGAACAGATCTATAACATCAATCAGAACATTATTTTCAGGAACAAAAAAAATCAGATTGGCCCTACTTAGGGTGTGTTCACTGCCTTTGAGGCCAGTGGAGTTGTTGTTTTTATGCTTTTCACTGCTCTCCCCCAAGCTGTTCACATCAGCACTGCTTCATTGGTGCCGATTCATTTATGTTTTTGTACACACCAAAGGGCATTGGTGCCTTTACTCTGGCCTAGGCAAAGGTGTTCACACCTTGACAAGAGATGAATTAGGAACGGCTTAGGGCAGTGATGGCGAACCTTTTAGAGGCCGAGTGCCCAAACCACAACCCAAAATCCACTTATTTATCACAAAGTGCCAACTTGACAATTTAATCTGAATACCGAGGTTTTAGTTTAGAAAAACAACAACTCATACATTAACATCTTTTGTCTTAAAAGAAAATCACAACAACAGAGCTTTCAACAACTTTTTATGGAAAGGCAAAAGTTTGCATTATCCTTGTTTGGGAAATCATGAAAAAGTGAATTACAACGTGGCCATTTTTATAATATCCCCATCAGAGAGGGGCTTACCATGTTTTGCTATGCACAGTGAAATTTGACAACTGGCAGCTGTCAGATGATTTGTTCTAGAAAGATAGTTGCAAAAACTAAGATACTGGGAATGATATTTCCTCAATTTCCCTTCAAGAAACTCTTCTTTGGGAGATTTCAAAGTGAAGCTGAATAGCCATCTGCCATGGGTGCTGTAGTTGAGATGCCTGCATTGCAGGGGGTTGGACTTAGATGACCCTTGGGTTCCCTTCCAACTCCCCACAATCCTATGATTTAATGGCTAGCCCGCTGGCCTGCACTTCTGGCCTGCGGGAGGGAGCAAAATGCCACTGGACTTACTGGCAATTCTGCACCGAGGTGCTTTAAGACAGCAAAATGAAACATTCACCTTTTTTTGCTGCAGCCCGTGGGTGGCAAACCAGCTACTCACGTACGCATGGCTCTACTTGGTGCGCGCGAACTGCCCCTATGAACTCTGTGCTGGGGCATCAGCATGTGTGCTCAGCACAGAGAGGGCTCTGAGGTCTCATTGGCACGTGTGCCAAAGGTTTGCCACCACTGGTCGTTAGGGTGTGTTTGAGAAGCTGGTTTGAGAAAGAACACTTCAAACGGTAGTATTCTATAACAAAGTACAGGATACGTATGCATTCTGGATAATGTCATATGAACACAGATAAGAAAACTCAGCTCTGGAAACACAATGTCCGCTCCATACATCTATGTGGGGCGCTTTTTGCATGGACGCGCACAGCCACCTGAGCCCAGGGGGCGGCTCCCTGGAAGTTCAGGCCTGGCCCACCTTCCCAGGTAGGATGCCAGTGGTCTCCACCTACCAAGCCTGGCATCCAATCCTGCCTGGGGAGGTGTAGCCAGGGGATGGCCAGGTAAGGGGAGGGACAAACCGGCTCGGACAATAGCATTTGAATCTTACCTCCAAGCACCAGTTTGGTTCCAGAGCTTCTCCCACCCTCCACACCCTCATGCAATTTCCTTTTCCTTTGCAGGCTAACCTTTTCTCTACAGGTTCTCAGGCGCTGCTACGTCAAGGCCGCTGTTGAAGGGTCGGAAAGGAATTTCCCTGCATTGGCAGGTTTCGCCTTTCCCGTAGCAATACGTCACAATTTGGCGGTGTCAGGCCTTGGGCGGAATTCTTTGGCGATTTTCCTAGAAGGAGGGGCATGAGGCGGAGACCTCACCCTCTTGCGGTGACAAGATGGAGGTATTGGGGGAAGCCTTGACCATGCCAATAGGCGTCATCACTTCCCCCTAAAAGTGGCGGCGAAGAGGGGGCGGGCTCTCTCTGCTTGAACATATGTTCTCCAGAGCCAGCCCCAACCCCCATACATGTGGATGACCCCAAAGCCTCTCAGAACCCCAGGTGGGGACTTGGAAGGATAACGCCCAATGCCTGAATGCCAATTTGAATCCCATAGCACGTTGTATTGTGTATTTATTCTGCTCAGGGGGCCGCCTGCGCACTTGGGGGACTCCGCCTGTCCACGCAATGAGAGCATCATAATAAACAGGAGTGTCTTACTGTGCCTGGTCAGAAATCCATGGTACCAAAGTTAAGATGTTCTTCAGTGCCTGGTAATACAATAAAGGCAGAAAGCTTATTGTTTTATGTAAGCCACAGGCAAGTTGGCTTATGGTGACCTCTTTTCACTCACAAACTTTTCCAAACCATGCATTTCACAGAAGTGATGTGGGTAGAGCCCATGAGTTTTATTGTCGGTGATAGACAAAACTGTTTTAAAGTAAGGATTCATCAGAGCATAGTATTAACTTCAAAATCTCTTCTCCCACCCACACCCTTTGTGTAAAGCTTTCCTTCAATAGCCACAACTGAAGAAAGGGGTGGGGGGAGAGGGACAATGAAACAGTTAAATAGACCTAGAGTGCCTTAGAAGGAGAGCTGAGGTGCATAGAGTCTAAAGTTAATGTGCCTCAGAGAAGCTAGAAATTGGATTAATATTGCTTGCTCATGCTTGAAGCACAGAAAATTGCTCAAAGGCAGATGGAGGGAGAACTAAATTCTAAAAATAAAATTCCCAGGAGAAATGAAGATTTTCACAGTTCAAATTGGAGTTCTTTCCCCCCTACTAGGTTACATGTCTCTGAACACTAAAACAAATAAGTTACAAGTGGAAATGTAAGAACATTATGTAACTTGTGTATATACCTGAAGAAAGAGCACATGATACCTTGGGGGGGGGGGCAAGCCTGTTGATTTTCTGTCTCTTAAAAAAAAAGGCAATCAAGGATAACAAAAGCATAAACCAGTTATTTTAAAAGGTCAGTTTTGCTGACTAACTGATTTTTAGTTTGGATTCTTGTAAAATGCCAGCATACAAGAGTCGAAGGAAGGAGTAAGTGACAGATTCTTGGAGCAACTGAGCAAAACAGAGTGTCTAATATTTCACAGCTCAACATGAACTACCCAGTGGATATTTGATCTGTATTCCCACCAACAGTCGTACCCAGGAATTGTTTGTTGTTTTGTCGTCTTAGTCGTGTTTGACTCTCTGTGACCCCATGAACCAGAGCATGCCTTGGAAACTCTCACTTGCTTCTCCTTTTCATGTCCATGGGAGTTTTCTTGGCAAAATACTGGAGTGGATTGCCAGTTCCTTCTCCAGGTGGATCACATTTAGTCTAAACTCTTGGCTATGACCTGTCCATCTTGGGTTGCCCTGCACGGCATAGCTCATAGCTTCTTGGAGTTATTCAAGCCCCTTCGCCACAACAAGGCAGTGATCCATGAAGGGGTAGCCAGGAATAGCAGTTGGCAAAATATCAGGTAGTTGATAATGTGTTAGGTGAATATAGGAATTACACATGAATTCATTCCCCGCCCCCCGCCAATCATCTCTAGCATATATTTTTACAGCCTGATTTTGGGTGTAAGGACAACTCCACACAGTACACAACAATTTCTACTGCTATATATACCCCAGTGATTTCCACACATTCATGTTGGAAGTGTCCATCTATCTATATATATAACAATGTAAACTGGACATGTGTGTTCCTCTCCAATGTTCAACAAAACCTCTTGACCGATTGCATTCAAATTTTAACACAAAGTCAAATGCGACTGCAACAGCAAGCCCATACCGTTTTCAAAGACAAATGTCACACCTGGGCCACATAAAACCCCCAAAACCCCGTGTTCAAAAACACACAACTCATCCTAAAGTGCATGCTGGGAAATAGAATCAGGAGACCTTGCACAACAGCAGCCTCTAGTGGCGGCTACACTGGTACTGCAGGTAGAAAAACTTCCCACTCCAAAGCAGCTCGGCTCGGCTCAGGCTGAGTAGGGGTTTGCAGACTAGGCCAAATAGAGGTGGGGGCCACTCTGAAGTGGGGCTCTGAGAGCCCATTTAACAGACAAAGCCACAGCAACACGTGGCAGGGCCAGCTAGTAGAATCATAGAATTGTACAGTTGGAAGGGACCGCAAGGGATCTTTTCCCCGACATGGGGCTCAAACCCATGACGCTGAGATTAAAGAGTCTTCTGCTCTACTGACTAAGCTATGCATGTATCTTTTAACTGTGTCACAGCTCCTAGAGTCCTCATTTGCCTGGTGGTCCCAGATACATGCACACAGGTCAGTAAAGGCACACTTAATGTGATAAATGATTCCCCCCTTGATAACACTGATGTAATGCCAAAGTATACACTTCAAAATGATTTACCGCATTGTATGACACTGCATCACTCTCCTGTTCGCTTTCCTGGCGGCGCAGACATTGATTTAATTACCATGAAATATCAAGGGCAGAAAAACAAGTTGTGAGCTTTATGAGACCCAGAATTCTTGTTCAGCTAAAGCCCACAGAAGAGCTTCTGGCTTAACCAGAAAGCCCACCCACCCACCTACGCGCCTTGTTAGCTTTAAAATTCCCCGAAAGTTTTTCTATTCCAATTATACTTACCATACAGTATGGCAGTAGTAGCAATGGCAGCAGCAGTGCCCCAAACATGGTAAGAGAAGAGGGAAAGTAGAGAAAGTCTGTGGGAGTTGTAGTTTACCTGCAGCAGCCATAGCCACTGCAGAAGAAACTATAACTCCCTCCTGATGTGCTAGAGGGAATGCAGGGAGAGTTTTTTTTCCTGACAGATTGGCTCAGTATACAAACTATTCCCAATTTTTTTCGGGGGGGGGGGGGAGGAATAGTTTGGCTTATTCTGAGCCCCTCTCATTTGGGCTTGTGAGAGATCTCCCATCTTCACTACTGTACTTCCTTCTACTATCATCTAATTTCAGGTTATTCCTCTGCATCTTTTCTCTCAGCTTGTCATAAATTCAGGAGAAGGAGCCATGCAAATACATAAAAGAGTCTACTGGCTCCCCTTTAATTCAGCATCCTGTTCTCACAGTGAACAACCTATGGGTTTTCTATTAACTCCTGACATAGTGCCTGGTTCAAAATGGCCTTAGATTGTTTTCCAGGAATATAACTCTTCACATTTTCTCTGAATATTCCCCATTTTGTGTGTGTGTGTGTGTGTGTGTGTGTGTGTGTGTGTGTGTGTGTGCGCGCGCGGTGGTCACCCTTCCCCACTCACAATCCCCCAGCGTGAAACTGTCAAAAAAATGCAAATCCTGGGGAATTTCACAAGCTTTCCTCAAAATTCTTGAGACATTTCATTATGAAAGAACTTCCCATTTCATCTTGAATTATTTAACAGTTATTCCATAAATAATTTATACTTCTGCTCTGGGCAAATGATGTATAATTCTGTTCCGGACAACATTCAGTGGCAATTCACTAAGTATTTCCATATAATATACAATTTAGCATCATCAAAAAGAAGGGTATTTTCCAAGTGCGAACTTTTACAAATTATGAATTTGATTTCCTGTTGTGCCTTTTTAAAAAATAAAAAAATAGACTGCCTCCACTTTGATTCTAAGCATTTATAACTGGAAGTTATTTCAATTCTAAACTAGCTTTCCAGGATGTAATATGGTTGGAATGCTGTTTAGGACAGTAATGGTTTAGGAATGGGGTTTAGGGACGCGGGTGGCGCTGTGGTCTAAACCACTGAGCTTCTTGGGCTTGCCAATCAGAAGTTGCCAGTTCGAATCCGCGCGTCGGGATGAGCTCCCGTTGCTCTGTTCCAGCTCCTGCCAACCCAGCAGTTCGAAAACATAGCAGTGCAAGTAGATAAATCGTTACTGCTGCGGCGACAAGGTAAATGGCATTTCCGTGCGCTCTAGCACTTGTCACGGTCTTCCGTGCACCAGATGTGGTTTAGTCATGCTGGCCACATGACCCGGAAGGCTGCCTGTGAACAAACATCAGCTCCCTTGGCCTTAAAAGTGAGATGAGCACCGCAACCCCATAGTCGCCTTTGACTGGATTTAACCGTCCAGGGGTCTTTAACTTTTAACTTTTACCTTTTAGGACAGTAGTAAGTGGGTAACATGCATCATAAAGAAAGCATTCAGGTAACAATTAAGTTAAAATATCCTTTCAGGAGCATTATCTAAGGAAGCAGTCCTATGCAGAAGCTGACATAGAGCAAGTCAGTTTAAGTTCATGTAAAGTTGCGCCAGATCCAAACCCCATTCAACAGTGGGACTGTTGCTGCTCTGCTTGAGCCTGGCAGAAGATGGGCTCATCCTAGCTGGATAAGGAAGTAACCCCAGTGGATCTGTGGCTTTGTTGGGGGTGAAAACTTAATGCTTGCTGTGCCCAACTGAGCTGGAATTTAGCTGGCTGAGCTGGAGATCCACTGTATCCTAAACTAATGCTGGCAAATCTGAGACAGACGTACCCAGTGCCCCTATTTTCCAGGGAGAGTCCTGGATTTGCAGTAGCTGTCTGCTTTCTGATTTGATCCTGGAATTTCCAACTTTTCCTTAAAGGTAAAGGTAAAGGGAACCCTGACCATTAGGTCCAGTTGTGGATGACTCTGGGGTTGCGCACTCATCTCGCTCTATAGGCCGAGGGAGCTGCCGTTTGTCCGCAGCTTTCAGGTCATGTGGCCAGCAAGACTAAGCCGCTTCTGGCGAACCAGAGCAGCGCACGGAAACATTCCTATATTCATTGGAGAAATGTTGGAGGGTATGGAGGTATGAGACCCCTGAACCCAGGAGATCCTGTACAACTTTCAGAAGACATCTGAAGGCAGCCCTGTATAAGGATTTTTTAATATATGATTAGTGTTTTATTATGTTTTTATATATGTTGGAAGCCACCCATACATGTTATGTAACAGGAAAGGCACCCCCAAACTCAGCCCTCCAGATGTTTTTGGACTACAATTCCCATCATCCCTGACCACTGGTCCTGTTAGCAACGGATGATGGGCATTGTAGTCCCAAAACATCTGGAGGGACGGGTTTGGGAATGCCTGGAATAGGACGTCCCTATTTTCATCAGAGAACAGTTGAAATGTATGGATCTGCCACAAGAATAGCCCCTTAAAAATTTCACAGAATTACCAGAAGGAATAATAAGCTATAGGAAAATATGCTGCCCAGGTAGAAAATAACTCTTGACATAGAAACTTGGATCTGAATGGGGTTCTCAGGGATAAATATATGGAAAAACAGATAATCTGTCTTTTAACATTAAGCCAAGATACCCAATTTTTCAAAGATGTGGAATGTATGGTCCCTTTGGTCACCTCTGTATTACTATTTGTTGGATTTACTGGTTGCCCGTTTATGATAACTTTAAGCAACAACAAAAGCAACAATAATTTGGTCACCTCTGTATGAAAGGTCTCCTCAGCACTTTTCTATTTTATTTTTGCCAAAGTTCTACAGGGAATAAGTCGTATTTTGCTGAATGCTTGTGTTATTTATCTCGAGGGTTACTTTTCTCCTCTTTCAGCACTATGGCGTTTTCAGACAGGAGACAGCACTTCCCTAAGCTAAACTGCTTGTTACGTATTAAGTGGAATTTAGAATCTCACAAACACACCTTGCCGTGAAAAGGAACATTCCTAAGCTACTGCTTTTCTAAGCGACATGACTGTTTTATCTCCTGAAACACCCAGTTTGTTATCTTCTCCGGTTGAAAACCTGAATATTTTAGGTGCTGCCAAGCAATCCTTTTCACCCATAACCCGTAGCACAACTTCAAGTTATTGTGTAAAATGAAATACATTACTACAGCAAGTGCATTTAGAAAAAACTACTACTTGAGTGTTCTATTTTTCCATTTCTGCACTTAACATGTTTTTGTCCTCTCCATCTTCCATACATTTGTAAAGCACTGATACATTATACTTATTCTATGGCAATTTTAAATGTGAACTGGAAGTGTTTGGGTATACACTTTCTAAAATATTCTGCTTTTCTCCCCCCCCCCGCCTTTTTTTAACAAAGCAATACCATTTCTAAAGACCAAAAGGTTATGAGCAGCTCAGCTAAGTGGCAAGAGATATAAAATGATGAAATACAGACTTTTATTGGGTCCAGCACAGAATAGGTTGTGGAAAGAAGGTATGCGCTCGCTCTGCGACTTTTATTCCAATTGTAATCAATTGAGGATGGGAATATGGAAAGGCTTTGGGCTTTGCAGCTTGTCTGCTTCTACACCTGCCCATAGCTGCCAAGTCTCCCGTATTCCCTGGAAAACCCCCATTTTTCCGGCTGTTCCCAGCCGAAAAAATGGATTTTTTTGTTTTTCCCCAGTTTATTCTGGCGCGACGGCCATTTTGGAACTGGGCGGAGCATGCTCAGAAGCAACTTTTGTTGCTGCTCTGCCCAGTTCCAAAATGGCTGCAGCGCGACTTCTGGTGTGGCGGCCATTTTGGAACTGGGCAGAGCAGCATCAAAAGTCGCTTCTGAGCATGCTCCGCCCAGTTCCAAAATGGCGGCAGCGCTACCTCCGGTCTGCTACTTCCGGTACGATCCCTTATTTTTCAGACAGGAACTTGGCAGGTATGCACCTGCCATCCCCACCTGGTAGGATTGTCTAGTGGATCTTGAAATTCACAGCATTTTGTCTTCCAGAATGTGAGCAACAGCCAAAATCCCCACAGAAACATGAGCATACTGTATCCTCATGTTAATGAATGCACAATGGTTAAAACATATACCGTGTTTCTCATATTTTAAGACATGTCTTATATTAATTTTAACTCAAGAAAATAAGCCTATGGCTTATTTTCGGGGGTGCCTTATTTTTTGCCGAGCCCCGACTGAGCGGGAACCAGCAAAGGCAGCAGCCCGCTGGGCTGGGGTTTGCCTTCCTTGTGAGTCTGTTCTTTTACCTCTTGGCGTCGCTATCACTCACTCACGTCAGTCTCTCTTTCTCCTCCTCTCCTCCGCTTTGCGTCGGAGATCTAGGCTTCAGGGGCTTCTCCTCCAGCCGCGCTGCAGGCTATTGTTTCGCCCTGGTTCACCCCAGGGCTTTTAGGGGGTCGCTTAGCCTCGCGTTGCCCCTAGACCCCTTAGGCAGCAGCTTCGTGCACGGAGCTTTTCTCAGAGCTCCCGCAGAGCGCGTCCGATGCGAGCGCGAGGAAACTGGAAGTCGGCTCCCGCGCGCTTTGCCGAGCTCCAACGGAGCGGGAACCAGCGAAGGCAGCAGCCCGCTGCCGGCTTGGAGCTCGGCAAAGCGCCCGCTGCTGCCTTTGCCGGCTCGAGCTCCAAGCCGGCGGCGGGCTGTGCTTTTGCTGGTTCCCGCTAAGTCGGGGCTCAGCAAAGCGTGTGCTGCTGCCTTTGCTGAACCCCGACAGAGCAGGACTGAGCGGGAACCAGCAAAGGCAGCAGCCCGCCGCCGGCTTGGAGCTCGAGCCGGCAAAGGCAGCAGCTGCTGCCTTCGCTGGTTCCCGCTCCGTTGGAGCTCGGCAAAGCGCGCGGGAGCCGACTTCCGGTTTCCTCGCGCTCGCATCGGACGCGCTCTGCGGGAGCTCTGAGAAAAGCTCCGTGCATGAAGCTGCTGCCTAAGGGGTCTAGGGGCAACGCGAGGCTAAGCGACCCCCTAAAAGCCCTGGGGTGAACCAGGGCAAAACAATAGCCTGCAGCGCGGCTGGAGGAGAAGCCCCTGAAGCCTAGATCTCCGACGCAAAGCGGAGGAGAGGAGGAGAAAGAGAGACTGACGTGAGTGAGTGATAGCGACGCCAAGAGGTAAAAGAACAGACTCACAAGGAAGGCAAACCCCAGCCCAGCGGGCTGCTGCCTTTGCTGGTTCATGCCGGGTCCAGCATGTCTTATTTTTGGGGGATGCCTTATATTTTTTAGGCTTCAGAAAATCCTGCCATGCCTTATTTTGTAGGGATGCCTTAAAATATGAGAAACACGGTACACAGCCCAACTGATCATTGGTGGCTTTCTTTTTTCTTTTTATAATATATTTATTGATTTTACAAAATGAAGCATACAACACAAAAAAGAAAACACACAAAGTGTACCCAAAAACAAATTACAAACACTACAATAAAAAAGCATCAATAACAATTCTTCTATCAAAAAAATCTCTCTTTGTCGACTTCCTCCAATCCCTCCCTCCTGCGTTTCATTATATTACTTCTTCTTTTTTTCTTTTTTTTTTTTAAATTATTTTATTTATTTATTCAAATTGTACATCACTTTAAAAACATTTCAACAATAAATCAATAGAAATAAAATACACTTATAACTATGTGTTACAAATGTCTTATCTATATATTCAAACCCTTCCCTCCCTCCTCCCCTACCCCACCCTGGACCCTCCCTCCCTTCCCCAACGACTTCTCAGCCGTAGTTGAGTTTTTTCCTATATTCTTTCCTACATAATCTCTACATACCGTTTTTCTAAATTACCAACATTTACCATTATATATACCATAACTTCTATTATTTTCATTCATTGCATATTGTAGAACTATAATTTGTCCGAATCTTTAAATTAATTGTAGAGCTGTTAAATATCTGAAATGAGAATTGGTTTTTCAATTTTACCTTTTATATAATTTAAAAAGAGTTTCCAATTGTTATTTGATTCTTCTGGTTTAATCCCTTTAATTTGTTCATACTTTGATGCCATCTCATAATAATTATATAACTTTTGTTGCCATTCCTCTAATTCTGGGACAGTTGCTGACTTCCAGTTTTTCGCGATTAATATTCTTGCAGCAGCTGTGGCGTAGCTTATACAACATCTGTCTTGTACCCTGATGTCATCTGGTATCATTCCCAACAAAAACAATTCCGGCGATTTCTTGAATGAATATTTCAGAATTTTCTTTAGTTCTCTATATATCATTTCCCAAAACACCTTGATTTTATTACACGCCCACCACATATGTATATGGGTACCTATTTCTATATTACATTTCCAGCATATATTACTAGTGCCCGGATATATTTTAGCCAATCTGGCAGGTGTTAAATGCCATCTGTTTTGCATTTTTAATAAATTTTCTTTTAAATCGTAATTTGGTGTATAATTTGCATCAATCTTCCATAACTTTTCCCACTTTTGCATTGTAATTGGATTTCCTAAATCTTGACTCCATTTAATCATGGAGTCTTTAGTTAATTCTTCTTCTGTATTCCATTTTAATATTATTTGATAAAGATTTTTCATATATTTATCCTTTCTTAACAATAATATTTCTTCCAATTTAGATACTTCTTTTTCAAAACCGGTTTTTTTATCTATCTGCAATCTTTGGTTAATTTGGAAATGTTGTAACCAGGTACTTAAATGGGGTTTTATTTCGTTATATTCTTTTAATTTTAAGATTCCCTCTTTTTCTTCTAATAATAATTTATATGTCGGCCAATTATTTCCCATATTCGTCCTACGTACTGCTACAATTTCAAGAGGTGAAATCCACCAAGGTGTCTTGGGTTCAAAAAATTTTCTATACTTTAACCAT
This sequence comes from Zootoca vivipara, assembly GCF_963506605.1. Lineage (NCBI taxonomy): Eukaryota > Metazoa > Chordata > Lepidosauria > Squamata > Lacertidae > Zootoca > Zootoca vivipara. Next base: position 13,187,220 of record NC_083279.1, read on the forward strand.
ATTGAATATAGAGATCTTCTAATTATGTTTAACATAAAAACATTCTTTCTTTCTATTTTTTCCCTCATTAGGTAATGATGCCATCCGAAACCAAGCCCTTGACCTTCTAGGTCCAACAAATCACTATCTTTAAGTTCCATCCATTTTTTACACCATGTTAAAGCAGCTGCATCATGGTACATTTGCAAATCAGGCCTGACTTGCCTTGATTTGCCTGACTTGCCTCATTATATTACTTCTTTAGTACTTCCATATCTTGATTCCAGTCTTTTTTAAAAATTTATCTAAACAAATTTATCGCTTACTATCTTATCAATCTTATAATCACTTATAATTATCTCATAATACAGTTCTAATCTTAATAAATCCAAAAATTCAATACAATAATAACACTTAACTAAATCTTAATATATAAAATAACTCAACTAATACTCTTCTACAAACTCTTTATCCTTCCAAATCTTTTAGTAAATACTACTAATCTTACCATTCCTTTCTAAATAGACTTTAAATTTATTCCAATCTTCTTCCACCAATTCTTCTCCCTGGTCCCAGAGTCTCCCAGTCAGCTCAGACAGTTCCATGAATTCTATCAGCTTCATCTGCCAGTCGTCCATCGTAGGTACATCTTCAGTTTTCCAATTCTTTGCTAATACTATTCTTGCTGCTGTCGTGGCATACAGAAAAAACGTATTTTGCCAATTTTCTGAATGCACCTGTTGATTTGTCTGACAAAACAATAAATAGAAAAACCTGTCTTTTAAAAATTTTGCTGCCTGAACTTTTCATTCTGGTTTGTAAGTGGGAGGCTTGGGACCCAGTCTAACAAAAGCATGCCTTGGTTTTGGAACAGACTTCCGGAACGGATTAAGTTTGAGAACCAAGGTACCACTGTATATAAGAACTCGGTTCTCTCACCAACAGCAAGGGCTCCACATCCTTTATCAGATAAAATGTTGCAGTGCTTTCTCAGTGCTCAAGTATGAACACCAGCAATAAAGATTCTCTCATTCATTCAATGGAGATGGCTAAACCCCAGTGGATCTTCATTGTGAGAGAAAGCATGACAGAGATATTTTTCATTTCAGAGAGAGAGAGAGACTTAGGAGCCCAAGTTTGTGGCTACTTCACCCTCAAACATTCCATGGCTATTATCCAAGTGCTGTAAAAACAGTGCTCTTTTTTTATCACCCACCGACCCAATTCCCCCCGCCTTTCTTTTCTGACAGGTCCTGGACTTCACATCGAGTAAATTATGCAAAATGATTTCTTGAGTGGCAATAAAAACAAAATTGCCTGCTTGTGATAAACAGAGACAAAAGGAATTAACAAAAGGGAATTTAGTCCCACTGTTCTTTTTCGTTGGTATTTATCCCATTTCCATGGGGAAATTGCAATAATTAAATCAACTCCCACACACATGCAGCTGGGTTTGTCTATGAACAGAGGTAATAGATGCAATTCTCATTACTACTACTTCTTCTTTTTTTGCCAGTAAGTGGGTCAAGTGGCTATTCAAAGTCAACATGGGAATACTTTTGTCTTGATAGGTATGTGTTCTTTTAAAATATTCATGTCACACAATGTTGCCTCGACAAGATGTTATTCAACATCAGTGTCTGTTAAACAATCCCTGCAGCGCCAGAGGAAGGAGAAGCTGCAAGAGATTTGGCCTTTTTTATGAGTACTCCATCACCTTGTCTTTGACGTGCAACTTTCTGTTCAGTAAATGCTACAGGCATGTTTTTAAATATTGCACCTGTTTGTGATGTATGGTTCCATATTAAATATGCACCAAATTTATTAAATCCCAACTGGCAGGCAACTCAGTAGGCACATTTCAAGGTACCTGTGTTCCATAGCCATAGAAAATCTAGAGTTTCAAACAGCTCCCAACTCTGCAGGCAAGTTGATTTGGTAAAACAAGGTGATCCAGTTAATTAAAGATTCATTTTGTGGATGGCCGAACCACTTCTTCAAGTGTCCTTTTTATGAAGTTTTTAGTTATTGTGAATTTTATGAATTTTGTAGCACTCCCTTCCAGTTGAGGTCAGCTAGGCCCCTCTCTACTGACCTTCTGGCACCAAACTGAAGTATTATTTTTTTATATATTCCAGCAAACATTTTAACTGAAGTTTGATTTTATAGTTTTAATTGGTTGTTGTTTTTTTGTACTGTATCTTTACAAACCGCCCAGAGATTGTCATAGTTAAGTGGTATATAAGTTGCTTGAATAAATCCATAAAAGTAAGTTTAAAATCTGTTCCATAACTCAAAAAGGAGAGCTGCTTATGGGTTACATCTTTTTCCTCTAGAGAAATCAGATTCAGGCAAGAAAGTTCATTTCAATGCACTGAAAGGGCAAGGGGTTCAGAGCTGGGTCACAGTGTTGTTATTTTGGTTTGGCATTTCATAGTGACAACTTGGTACAGTTATGCAGGTCCCAGGGAGAATGGCCTACATGCAACTGAGACATGCAAAAGATTTTTTGTGGGATGGCAGAGAACATGACCTCCAACATTTCTCCGATGAAAATAGGGACGTCCTATTCAATATTATTATTATTGTTGTTGCTGTTGTTGTTGTTTTATTTATACCCCCCCATTTGACTTTGTTTCTGCAGCCACTGGGCAGCTTTCAACATATATAAAACAATAAGACATTAAAAATAATTTTTTTAAAAAAACTTCCCTATACAGAGCTGCCTTCAGATGTCTTGAATGAAATGAATGAAACAAACTTTATTTGCATCAGCCATCAGCCATCAGCCATAGCAACCTTCAGATGTCCTCTAAAGATTGTATAGTTACTTATCTCCTTGGCTTGATGAAAATATGGACATCCTACCATACCCTCCAAAATTTCTCCGATGAAAATAGGGACGTCCTAAGGAAAGGCATCAGAAACAGCTTCTGTAAATCTGGAACTGTCTCTGGAAAATAGTGACAGAGAGAAATCAAGAGAAAGGGGAAAGTAAAAGAGGGCATGAGTAGCCTGTGCAACACTACATAGGGAAATAGGTAATTGGGCGGGCAGGCACAGCGCAGTTGCCGTGGCCACAGCTGCGCGGCGGACCAGCGGACTGGCCGGCCAGCGGGCGAGCACAGATCGTGGCGCCCTCCTGGAGGGCTGGCACCGTGGTGCCCTGCGCCACCTAGCCTGGCCGTAGGGCCGGCCCTAGTTATATACAATCCTTGTAAGGTGCCCCCCCCAGGTGCTCTTTTCTTTCTCAGCCTAGAGTTTGGCAGTTTCTTTACAGCCTACTCAGAGCCTACTGCTCTATGGCCATGAACACAATGCTCTTTGAAAGCACAAATACAAGTCCTGCCTGCTTTTGTGATTCAAGGGTGAGCAGCACATGCTGTCAAATTGTATTTATAATTTGAGAGCATGTACTGCTCATCCTTGTATCACAAAAGCAGGCAGGTCTAAAGGGTTTGTTATACGAGTGGCAAAGGCTAATCTCATATAACAAACCTTGCTGTAAAAGAAGAGGCATATGATTTCACCCTGTGAAGTATATTTCTTCTTTAAGTGGGTTAAAGGCTTTGGACTTATCCCTTTTGTCAGGAGCACAGTGTTCGTTGTGTGCAGGGCTGGGAAACCTCAGGCCTGGGGGGGTCAAATGAAGTCCTCCCAGCATCTTAACCTGAACCTCAAAACTCTCCCCTGGCCACTACACCTTTCCAGTCTCACCCTCTTGTGGTTCAGCTTCCCACAATCTTTGATTGATTGATTGATTGATTATATTTCTATACCACTTTTTATTCAAATAAATTCCAAAGCTGCTTACAAACAAAAGATAAAAATAACATAGTGGAACATCACGAATGCAGCATAAATCATATAGAATACTTAACAAATCTTAAATACTTAACATTGAGAAAAGCAATGACAAACCTAGACAGCATCTTAAAAAGCAGAGACATCACCTTGCCGACCAAGGTCCGTATAGTTAAAGCTATGGTTTTCCCAGTAGTGATGTATGGAAGTGAGAGCTGGACCATAAAGAAGGCTGATTGCCAAAGGATTAATGCTTTTGAATTATGGTGCTGGAGGAGACTCTTGAGAGTCCCATGGACTGCAAGAAGATCAAACCTATCCATTCTGAAGGAAATCAGCCCTGAGTGCTCACTGGAAGGACAGATCCTGAAGCTGAGGCTCCAATACTTTGGTCACCTCACGAGAAGAGAAGACTCCCTGGAAAAGACCCTGATGCTGGGAAAGATGGAGGGCACAAGGAGAAGGGGACGACAGAGGATGAGATGGTTGGACAGTGTTCTTGAAGCTACGAACATGAGTTTGACCAAACTGCGGGAGGCAGTGGAAGATAGGAGTGCCTGGCATGCTCTGGTCCATGGGGTCACGAAGAGTCGGACACGACTAAACAACTAAACAACAACAATCAGTAAAACAATCACAAATCATGAATCAAACATTTACCATCTATGTAACACTCTTAACAAAAGAACTAAAAAATAAGCTAAATATCACAGGTACACCGAAGATCATATTATAGGATACAGCATTCATATCTATAAAAGACTATTAGCAACATTAACAAAATAGCAACAAAACAAACAAACAAACAAAACCTTGTTGAATTTGTAAACGTGTTTTCTCCACTGCCATGACTCATAAACTTTCATTCTATTCAATGCATCAAAATACACCTGCACATAATGTTCCTGCCAGCAACTCCCTTCTGAAGGATCCTTGCAATGGAAGTAGTCAGCATGTTTGAATGTCTTTTCCTAGCTGGAATGTGTCCTGGAACTCTCGCTTGCCTGGATAGATTATTGCATGGGGTTGTGTGAATGTGCACAGAAACTAGCCTACTGAGTAATAGCTCAGTAAAGCGTGAGAGTCTTAATCTCAAGGTTGTGGGTTCGAGCCCCATGGTGGGCAAAATATTCCTTCACTGCAGGGAGTTCAACTGGCTTTTCCATGTGGTCCCTTTCAACTCTACAATTCTATGATTCTATTTATTTTATTTTATTATTTTATTTCATGGAATTTTTATACCGCCCTGTATCTGGGGGTCTCAGATATAAAATCAAGATATAAAACCACAAAATACAACAGCAACCCAATAGCCCCCCACAAAAAAACCTATTGTACATTGCTTGGGGGTCGCATAACTAGTTAGCATGCCAGAGTCTCACTTGTTATCAGAATTAACCAGACAAATCGCTCCACCAACTTAGAACACCCATGCATGACCATCCACAGAATCAAGAATCAATCCTTTCCATGTCTGGGCCGGGTGAGCTTTCCTGTGTTCAAAGGTAACATTTGGAACCAGTGCTCCACCCATTTTGTCTCCAGCCCTGCCCAGCCCTTGCCCCTGTCCCCCAGAAGGTGCTCAGAAGGGAATGCCATCAACAAGCAGGAAAAGGGTTCATCACTCCAGATTGGTGTCTTCTTCCAAACTTCTGCTGGTTTAATGGCCATTCTGCAAGGCTACATTTTCTGCATCACTTTACAAAATGTTAGGAGAGAGCACTGATCAAATTGTAGTAGTAGTAGTAGTAGTAGTAGTAGTAGTAGTAGTAGTAATAGGCATGGACATTTAGGTTAGTATGAAATTCATCTGCATTTGATGATTTTCTAGCATTTCAAAATCTGATGCATGAAAACCAGAATTTCCAAATATGGGGAATGTTGTCCAAGGTCCCCCTTCCCCCGCTCTAGTGGCAGAATTCACATTTGGGTGATCTAGCGGTCAAGCAGATCTTGGTTAAAGTTTGCATTTTACTCTGTGCCACTCCAAATGGCATATACAATAGGATTTTTTGTGCTGATATTGCAATCTTGTTTCCCATTATATTTGTCCCAACCTACTATTTAGCGGGAAGAAACTCCAATGAAAACCCTCGTTATTACGCATTTTACATGGCTGCTTATTTGTATATATTTTAAAATTTTATATATGGGTGTTTTATGATAACCTATATTTGTGATGCCTAATAAAGGTTCGGCGAAGCTAAGTAAGTATATTTGTCCCAGAGCTTTATTTCAAGGGGACAAGAGAATACTGCCCACCTGGATGGTTTTCAAAGAGAGTGAACATGAACTCTGGCTGTTGTTGTTGTTGTTGTTGTTGTTGTTGTTGTTGTTGTTGTTGTTGTTGTTGTATTATTATTCCTCAGGAGTGGGTCCAAATGCTATCTTTCCCCACTAGTATTATTATAATTATGTATTTGGCCATAAGCCATAACAGTTATTAATATACTGCTTTATCAATGCAGAATAAAATCCCATTTCATTGTTACGCCATGTATAGATTATTCAATTATACAGGTAAAAATAAATGACATAAGGAACCGAATGTATTTGACATTGCTCTGCTGGAGCCATAATGAAAACACACACAGCTTGTATCATGTCCGTATCACCATTTTCCAACAGAAAATCAATTTATTTACTGTGCAGATTGTGCCTGATCCGTTAAATAAAAATTGATACTTTTTCCATTGTGTCTTTCAGTAATATGACAACAGTAAATAATAGCAAGGTTTCCACATTACTTCCACCAAGGAATTCAGGAGGTTGTAGTCGCCATAATAAAATGCCTGCTTCCTTCTTTAAAATCTAATCAAATCATCCAGATATTTCACACAGGGATATTGATAACGGATCACTGACTGCTTGGGTGATATATGCATATTTGAAAGGCACAGAATATATTTAACAAGTGTATATGTTAGAGATCAAATTAGGAAGTGTCTTGTTTTGAGACGCCATCCAAACTTGTATTCTGATGCAGCTAGAAATATCTTTGTGTTGAATCTGTGTTGAATCTTTTTTCTTTTTTTGCATTGCATTGTACAGTATTGCATTGCAAGCTCTATATGGTAAATCTTCTTACCTGCTACCGTTTTAATTCCTTGTAAATAAATTGCAGGCTTGAGTGCTGAAATGGTTTCCTTTCATATCACCAATTTCCCCCTTCATGGTTAGCCAGTATATTACCCCTTCTGAAGGAAATCCGAATGTGTTACAGGTTCTGCCCCAATAACCCCTCTTTCCCCATGCCTTCTAGTTCAGCCAATAAATATGTTTAGTGCAGTGATATATGATATCTAAAATATGCCTTGTCTGTTGCTGGTTTTGTTAGTCCTCTAATGCATAAGGGTTCTTTACTTTCATCCATGTATGGTTTATGATCCAGAATCTATGATGATTGCGCCTGACCTTGGGGGAGCAAGAACCTGAGATTACAGCTACATAAAATCCTTCTATAGAAGTAAACACTAAGTGCTGTCGCTTTTCTCAATCTGCTCAGGGAAGCTTTTAAGCAGGGAGGAAATGTGGCTTAGAGCTTGTCAAGTCAAAGAAAAGAAGGGAGAGGGAGAGGGAGAGAAAGAAGAGGGGAGGGGCAGAGAGATGGGTGAGCAGAAAAGGAATATGAGATCAGCAAGTTACGTTTAAGGGTTTCTTCCTGCTTGCTCCTCTCCAATGTCCTTTGGACAAGAAGCCAAACATAGGGCTCCATAAAGAGGTGGTGGAGCTGCTACAATGATTCAACTTCAGTCCGGCACTAACACCCTGCAGACAGATGCTGCCGAGTTATTCTGACTCACCCTGACAAATTGATGGATGTTGTCTGGTTTGCTGTAACAAAGAAACGTTCTAAGTGTGCAAATGACTTGCAACAAACAGCTTGTTTAAGAGGTTGCTGAGAAAAAAAAGTTTAACTTTTAAAAGGTGAAGGATGATTTAACAGCACAATCCAATCCCGAGACCAGCCAGGATGAGATAATTTAGATCTGGTGGATCTTGGGTTGAGCTGGAGATTATTCCTGCGTAAGTTTCAGTTGCAGGCCGGCTGGAAGAATTTAAGCTGACATAAATTCCAAAACGACATTGTGGATGTATGGTGAGGGCAGGGCAAAACAAAGAGAAACTTATACCTATTCCAAACCCCTTTCGGCTCAGACACATGATCTAGCAGGATTTAGCCAGCAAAAAGGGTTGTGTTGTAAAGGTATAGAGGTTGTAAGTTGTAAAGGTTGTAAATTGTGAGTTTGGAATAGAGGAAACTATAGTTTGGTTGGCTCTGTGTGTAATTTCCATTCAAAATGTTAATGATGCCTTCCATCAGAACAGTATCAGAAAAGAAATCCAGTAACAATCATTCAAAATGTTAATGTTGCCATAAATTAATCAAAGATGCCACAGCAGAGCAGCATCCCTTTCATAGTATCGTAGAATTTTATGGTTGGAAGGGACCGCAAGGGTCATCTAGCTTAACCCCCTACAATCCAGGAATCTCAGCTAAAGCATCCATGACAGGTGGCCATCCAACCTCTGTATAAAAATATCCAAGGAAAGATAGTACACCACCTTCCAAGGGAGTCTGTTCACTGTCAAACAGCTCTTCCAGACGATTTTCTTGCAACTTGAAGACATTGGTTCATGTCCTACCCTCCAGAACAGGAGAAAACAAGCTTGCTCAATCCTCCATGTGGCAGCCCTTTCAAGATCTGAAGATGGCTTTCATATCTCCTCTCATTCTCCTCTTTTCTAGGCTAAACATACCCAACTCCTTCGACCGTTCCTCATCAGGCTTGGTTTCCAGACCCTTTATAATCTCAGGTGCCCTCCTCTGTACATGTTTCAGCTTGTCAACATCCTTCTTAAATTGTGGTGCTTAGAATTTTGCACAGTATTCTAGGTGTGGTCTGACTAAGGCCTAATAGAGTGGTACTATTACCTTCTTTGATCTGGGATCTATACTTTTGTTGATGCAGCCTAGAATAGCATCAGCCTCCCGCACCCTTTCTTTCATTTCTTATAACGCCCTTCTTAAAAATCAGCTCCTTTTCCAACACCTGTTTCTTTACATTCATCTCACTTTTCTTTCTTGTTGGAATTGTCTGCAATTGTGCCTTCAATATTTCACCTTTAAGAAACTCCCATACACCCTGGACTCCATTTTCTTTGTGTATTTCTGACTACAGGATTCCCACTCAGTAGTTCCTTAAGCTTTTTGAAATCAGCCTTCTTAAAATCCACAATGCATGTCTGACTACACTCAGCTTTCCATTGCCTCTGTATCGTGAAACCAAAGAGGACCATCTTTCCTCCCAAGGTTCCCATTTTAGCTCCTCCTTGTTGCGGAGTACCAAGTCCATTCCTTGCAGTGGTATTCAGAGGCTCCTCAAGTTTGGTTTTCCAGCAACAAATGCACTCCAGGCCACTTCATTTGAAACCAGTGTGTCTTCTCAAAACTTAATGGACTCTCATTTGCCGATAAATGCATATATCTATATATGTTCGCTTCTCTAATATGTTCCAATCACCGTCTCATGAGAGCAGATGGGATTTTCAAGACACTGTGATAGCAGTCAGCTGTGAAACAACTAATGCAGATTGTCAAAAGGGGCAAGTAATGAAGCTACATGCATAGAACCATGTCTTGAGAAGATTTACATGATTATATTTTTCACATAGTGCTTGTAGTGATCCGGGTGTTTGAAGATTCCATTACATGGTGCTTCCGTGATTGCTCTTTCATGAAATCTGCAACACATCAGGTGTAACGATAGGAATGAATAATCAATCATATACAAAGAATTGTATTTAAACTGTTGTTTTTTATTATGATTTTAAAAATCCATCACCACCGATCTGTTTCTATTGGCATACAGTGGTACCTCGGTTTACAAACACAATTGGTTCCGGAAGTCTGTACTTAATCTGAAGCGTACTTAACCTGAAGCAAACTTTCCCATTGAAAGTAATGGAAAGTGGATTAATCCGTTCCAGACAATCCGTGGAGTACTTAAACTGAAGCGTACTTAACCTGAAGCGAACTTTCCCACTGAAAGTAATGGAAAGTGGATTAATCCGTTCCAGACGGGTCCGCGGAGTACTTAAACTGAAAATACTCAAACCGAGGCGTACTTAAACCAAGGTATGACTGTATTGCATTTTGTGATAAAATTAGAGATTATTTTGCCATATTGCGTTCTCTTTCTTCATCCGTAATATTTAAGAACAATCACCATATTGTGACATCATATTTTGTTTGCATTTTCTCTGCCCTTCTCCACAGAGAAACCTACCACATTATGATGTAATGGTTGGGAATGGAGAAGTGAAAGCTCAGATGCAGCTGTTTTCATGCCTAGCCCTGTATATAAAACCTCGTTTCACCCTCAGTATTCAAATATTCTGGTCCAGTTTGTGGAGGATTGGACATTGGCCAGTGAGCCCTCTGTTCAACTATCATGTCTGCCCCACATTCATTGTGGTACCTTGGACAAGTCACTATCTATCTTCCTCTCTTACCTTTTTGTAAAATTGAATCAGTGGTAGCATACCTCATGGTTTGGCTTGGAAGTGAACACAATAGACACTGCAAATTATCTGTTGGAATCCACCCAGAGTATTTAGGGCAACTCAGTCAGACGGGTGGGATACAATTATTATTACTGTTGTTGTTTATTAGTATTGATTTTATTTAGGAAATTCATCAACTATGATCCATCAAGATATATAATTGAATCTAAGTGGCATACAAATCAAAAGTGAGGTGCAAGCAATCACACACACACACACACACACACACACAAACGTATATATATTCTCCCCAAAACTTTTTTTTATTAGCTGCTTTCCAGTCAAAACTCTCAGAGCAATTTACAGATGAAGAGAGCAATCGAAACCCAAGATCTACTGATATGGGTTGAATTTGGAAGAGGAGTCTCTCTGGTCGAGTCCAAAAAGATCATGTACTAAAAGGTGGTCTAAAACCATTTAAGCCTTTAAAATAGATTTTTACTTACAACATCCTTTTTGCCATTGTAACTTACTCTAGATTGCTAAATCACCTTAGCAAACTGAGTGGACTTTGAAATAAATATATCTCCCCCGACCCATCTAGCCCCCATTTCTCAACTCAACCAGATATCCTCCTATTCCAAACTGCACTCATCCGGCATATCATGGGCTTCGATTTCTCCCTGAGTGAGCCAGTACTTTGGTCATATCTCATCAGATCCAACAGAACTCTATTTAAAACTACTATGCCCTGTCAGTGAGCTAAAATATACTTTAAGTAAGGAAAGGATATTATCAATCTGTTTACCAAACATTCCACAACATTGGTTTTTGCCCGCCTCTATTTCATGGCTTGGCATCTGTTTCACATAGAAGTAAAATATATTTTTCCCCCTTTGACTCTGAAAAAGACAAGAAGTAGATGCAGGAACAAATAGGTGCAACTTTTCATTACTTTCTGGGTCATATATTACATGTGGCACTTTCAGTTAGATCAAGCTCAGTGGACTCCCTTGGAATATATTAACCTTTTCTCCTGCCGAACTAGCAGTTTGAAAGCACGCCAGTGTAAGTAGATAAATAGGTACCGCTGCAGCGGGAAGGTAAACGGCGTTTCCGTGTGCTCTGGTTTCCATCATGCTGTCCCATTGCATCAGAAGCAGTTTACTCATGCTGGCCACATAACCCGGAAAACTGTCTGTCGGACAAACACCAGTTCCCTCGGCCTAAAAGCGAGATGAACACTGCAACCCCATAGTTGCCTTTGAGTGGACTTAACCATCCAGGGGTTCTTTTAACTTTTACCTTTACCTTTATATTAACTTTATAATATATATATATATGTTAGTTGTTCTAGCAAAGGCCATGGCAAACCTGCATCAACAGTGCCAATACAACAATACAGATTGTACATCCATAATACCGTGTTTCCCCAAAAATAAGACACTGTCTTATAGTTATTTTTCCTCAAGAAGACACACTATGGCTTATTTTCAGGGGATGTCTTATTTCTTTATAACGCGTCCAGCCTCGCCTCTTCCTTGGCGCCCTCCAGAACTGCGCCTATCACTATGTCTTATTTTCGGGGTATGGCTTATATTGGGCAAATGCTTAGAAATCCTGCTACGGCTTATTTTATGGGTATGTCTTAAAGAGAGAGATTAAGAGACACCAACACTTGTTGAAGGAGTAGGGAATCTGTGGCCCTCCTAATGCTGGGCTCCAACTCCCATCGGCCAGCATGATCAATGGGAAGTGTCAATGGCCAAGATCTGGAGGGCCACAGCTCTCCCACTTGTCCTTTATCAGATAGCAAACTGAAGCAGCGTCATTTTAGTACAGGCACCCCCAAACTGCGGCCCTCCAGATGTTTTGGCCTACAACTCCCATGATCCCTAGCTAATAGGACCAGTGGTCAGGAACGATGGGAATTGAAGTCCAAAACATCTGGAGGGCCGAAGTTTGGGGGATGCCTGTTTTAGTACTTATATGCTTTCTTTCCAAATTTCACACAACTATCCCCCACTCTCACCCCACCCCACCCCGGAAACATGCACTGCTTTCTCTCAGGCTTTATTAAGGGCAGGTGAAACATACAGAACTAGCAGATTTCATGAAGCCTGTTTACCAATTTCCACGACTGACTGCAACATGGTAGTGTCATTCTCGTGCAGGCCCAATTTTGCATTAACTCAATAAAAGGCTTTGGGCCGTGCACTTTGCGAAAAGGTTGTAGCCAATCTCTTATTCCTGACCCTGTGAAAACGAGTGCAGAGATGGAAACAGCCACTGTTGTACATTCCATCTGAGTGCAGCAGTACTGAAATGCTTCAAATGGAAATTACGGGAGGAGAATTATCCACTTATCACATTATGTGATATCCACTTCAGTTTGTGCCACTACTATTCCAGGGAAGTTGGCACAAACCTGGCGGTTGGAGCTAAATGTAAGGACAAAAATTGTTTATGCACAGCGGCAGAACAGCACTGGATCATTGCCTCCGACCTGCCAGGAATAGGATGGAGTGGAACAAGCTACTGTAGAATTTTTTTTGGGGGGGGGGGTGAAACAGCTTTGCAGGATAAAGTCTTTGATCTTCAGCTATTACTGTTGCCATTAGAAAATATAGCATCTTATGGCCACAGCAGAAATGGTGGCTAGGAGGTCTTCCACATTTCTGGAAGCTGAAAGAAGAGGCAATAGGCAGTGATAAATGGATACACTTCATGCTGGGAAAGAAAGACAAGGAAGCGAGCAGTTTCTGAGCAGGAATGTGGTACAGTATTAAGAATAGAAAAATAATACAATTCCTCACTATATCAAGATAGAAAAAGTGGTGAAGAAAATGTCATATCTGAACATAATGCAACTAGCACACAGGAGAAAACCTGTATAAAATGTCACACATTTAAAGCAATTAAAAAATTATGTACATCTATTATTTAGAATGGAGTGTGAGAGGCAGAGGGTCATTGAATTCTGGGGTCACACAGGGTGCCAGTGAAATTTTAGATCCCAAGGTCCGCCACTGTGGGTAGTGGTCACATCCTCACCGCATTTCATCCCAATGTACCGTTCGATTTACAATGCTGAGGAACAAACAGCAGTAGCTAATTTGGACAGCTCATTAGTTGGAGTCTCGAGGACAGGATAGAGATTCACAAAGGGTTACAAATACATTGGAAGTATAACAATGCTTCTGGTTTCTAGAAGAACGTAGCCTTGAAATAGTACTGTGTTGGCCCGAATATAAGCTACACTCCCCCCCCCCAAATTCCGGTCGTGAAAAGTTAAAGTGTGGCTTATATTCACGACATTACACCACAAGCAAAGCGGCGTGGCTCCCCCCCCCCGGAGCATCCCAGGAGCGCAGGGCAATGGCACCCATCCTGTCTGCGGCTCCCAAGCCTCCCCAAAGCCACCAAATTTTAAAGGTTGTGGCTTATTTGTAGGTGCAGCTTATATTCAGGCCAATACGGTATTAGGAATGGAACAGCACTCTCTATGGCCATATCCAATTGGGACTCCTCAGCTCAGAGATGGGGAACCTGTGATGTCCTCTTCATGCTGTTGGGCCGCAACTCCTATAATCCCTGAGGGTTGACCGAGCTGGTTGATTATTATTTATTTATTTATTTATTTATTTATTTATTTATTTATTTATTTGTACCCCACCCATCTGACTGGGTTGACAGGAGTTGGAGTCTACCAGCAGGATTCTTATCCCTTCTGCAACTGAGCAGCTAATTGATTTGCTGATGGTATGTTTGTCTGCTATGTCAATTGCAAACCTGAGTTGCTGAATTCACACGGATTGAAGGGATGGAGAACCAACTGCAACTCTTAAAAACTGCAGTCAGTTTTTGCCATTGGAAGAACAATGCAAAATGCCAACACGCTCCAAGATGATATAGAGACATTCCACTGCTGTTTTGGGCAGAGATGGGCTGCTTTGCATGAAGTAGGGGCAGATCAATATGGTGGGGAAAGACTGCTTTATGCCACTTTGTGTAATGTGTGAGTCATCAAGTTTAATTTGACATTTTAGAAAAAGTTATTGGGGAGAAAACTGGGTTTTATCTAAATCTGATGAAGCTGATTAAAGTTTAAAACTAGGGGATAACATGGAGTCATTATAGGAAGAGCTTGAAAGACAGAATCCATTTTGAACTTGGTGTGTTCTCAGTTTTCATTGCCAGCAGTCACTGCTAACAAGAATAACCTTGCACAGTATAGCCTGAAGAAAGGACATACTATCCCTGAGGTATCATTAATGGTATGATTGGGACTCAAATGAACTTTTAAGAGACTCTGTATCCTCTCAATCAAGACACGCAGAGAAAAAGAAAGACAGCTCTCTGAAGAAAGGGAAATAACCGTCTAAGAAGAACACAACATGGCAGTGAACACTAATTATAAAGGAATGACAGTACGTGTTCTGTAACTCTTTCTGAAGCAGAACCTCAGCGGACAGAGCTCTCTCAAATTAACACTGCCTCAAAGTTAAAGCTCTGAAGCTTAAGACTGGACTTTGATTGCTGAACTTGAAATAGCACTTGGAAATAGCACCGTCAAAGTAAGTGGGTTCAATTTTGTTCTCTCTCCATTGCCTGGGTTTTGTTCAACAACATAGATCTGCTGTTATTAAAGGACCACACACAAACACATTTATAGCACAATTCTCTCGTAAACAAGACCTACAAATGCCCTTTGTCCTGTATGGAAAGGAGCTCAAAGGCTTTTTAAAATGATGGGTGATGGTTGATTTTGCCCTAAATAAGCATATTGCACAGTTCACCTCTATGTAGTTTTTAATCCGCCAATGCAATCATATGCAGGAATGCTCAGAGGTCCACTGCCTTCATTGTGTCTTGCTATTAGGTAAGCGAACAGAGGATAACAGCCAAAGTTGTATTCTAAGCCTTTATATGTCTTATTTCCTTTAACTTTATCTCATCTGCCTTCTTACTTTTTTTTTAAAAAAAATAAAGCAGCCAACACAGTATTTTAGTAGCATAACAAGAAGGGAGAAGGGAAATAGCACCCCCCCACACACACACACGTTTAGACTGAGGTGGCCAAAACAAACCTTGGTTTATTGTATAGGCTTCTATAAAATGAACTTAAAAGCTTTGGGCAGGAGATGTGGCTGGCAGGCATAAGGCTAAGTAATTCTTGCCTTCACCTTGGATTCCTCAAAATAAGAACATTCACAATTCTCACAGATTGGTCATCCACAGAAGGCAATGTATTATGTGGCAATCTTAGTACACATTCATTACAATTACTGGGTTGCAGAGGTGCTGTTCTTTTCTAGTGAATAGTTAGTACTGCAAAGTACTATAAAGTACTCATGAGGCCCCATTTGGGAAAGAGCGTCCAAAAATCCAGAATTGAAGCCTACTTACTGATGTAAACTCAAGTCAGGCCCAGATAGTTTGACATTGTACTCACGGGTGGCACTGTGGTCTAAACCACTGAGCCTCTTGGGCTTGCCGACTGGAAGGTTGGCGATTCGAATCCCCAGAAGAGCTCCTGCTGTTCTGTCCCAGCTCCTCCCAACCTAGAAGTTTGAAAGCACACCAGTGCAAGTAGATAAATAGGTACTGCTCTGGCAGGAAGATAAATGGCATTTCCATGCGCTCTGGTTTCCGTCATGGTGTCCCATTGAGCCAGAAGTGGTTTAGTCATGCTGGCCACATGACCTGGAAAGCTGTCTGTGTACAAATGCCAGCTCTCTCGGCCTGAAAGTGACATGAGCGTCACAACCCCATAATCACCCTTGACTGAATTTAACCATCCAGGGGTCCTTGACCTTAACCTTTTTACCTTACCCTACTCAGCACCTATGGCTGTGAGAGAAGAGAATAAGAGGACTGGTAACCTGCAAAGGATTGACTTTTTCTACCCCTCCATTGCCTATCACCCTTGGTGAGCCTTTAGCTACAGTTCTTTTTTCGGGGGGGGAGCATTGGAATGCATAGACTTCTACTGCTATTGGTTGCATTGATCATTGCATTGATCACAGGTGGAGCTGTGGTCTAAACCACTGAGCCGCTTGAGCCTTCCGATCAGAAGGTTGGCAGTTCGAATCCCCATGATAGGGTGAGCTCCCATTGTCCTGTCCCGGCTCCTGCCAACCTAGCAGTTCAAAAGCAAACCAGTGCAAGTAGATAAATAGGTACCACCACAGCAGGAAGGTAAACGCTGTTTCCGTGCACTCTGGTTTCTGTCATGGTGTCCCGTTGAGCCAGAAGCAGTTTAGTCATGCTGGCCACATGACCCGGAAAGCTGTCTGTGGACAAATGGCGGCTCCCTCGGCCTGAAAGCAAGATGAGCACCGCAACCCCATAGTCACCTTTGACTGCACTTAACCATCCAGGTTAAAGAAGGCTGATCACCGAAGAATTGATGCTTTTGAATTATGGTGCTGGAGGAGACTCTTGAGAGTCTCCTCTAAACCTAGAAGGTCAAACCTATCCATTCTGAAGGAAATCAGTCCTGAGTGCTCACTGGAAGGACAGATTGTGAAGCTGAGGCTCCAATATTTTGGCCACCTCACGAGAAGAGAAGACTCCCTGGAAAAGACCCTGATGTTGGGAAAGAAGGAGAAGGGGACGACAAAGGACGAGATGATTGGACAGTGTTCTTAAAGCTACGAACATGAGTCTGACCAAACTGCGGGAGGCAGTGCTCTGGTCCATGGGGGTCACGACTAAACGACTAAACAACAACAACAACAGCCATCCAGGGGTTCCTTACATTTACCTTTTTACCTTTTTTTACTCCAATGACATCAGGAGGGCACCACATAAGCAACTCCTGGGTTACTGTATCTCCTGAAACTGAAGAAATGTTGATGTGGGGCTTAGATGACTGGAATAGTTATATTTCTGATCAAAGTAAAGCATGCAGCTGTACAGGGGGCCTGGCTCTACTTATATTGGTCATATATCAATAACCAGAACAATCCTACAAATGCTTAATTAGAAGTAGGCCTCACTGTCTTCAATGGTGCTTCCTGCCTTATAAATGTGTTTAGGACTGAGTTCTAATTGTATTGTACTGTATTAGTATTTCTTTTGGCTGCTGCGCCGTTTACGTCATTATGGTGCTGAAGGCGAGACTGTTTTGTAAAATGATTCTGGATATTGTATATTGGTGAGGCTTCTTATAAAAAGACATCCCTAAATCCTCTCATAAAACTATGGTTTTCAGAGCCCAGTAATATCTTTGAAGCATCCATTTGGTAGAATATACTTTTGCGAGCTCTGTAGTATTTTAATCATTAAGTGTCACCTTAGGGAAGAAACACTGCATTATGTGACATAAAGTCATTTTTCAGTCTCTCCCCCCCCCCCCGTACACCTAATATTCTTCCATGACATTGCAAAGCACCATTACATCCAATAAATGTAAATCGAATAAGAATGTGCTGTAGTCCTTATTGTTTTAGTTTACTGTTGACTGGCTGGATAAAGTAAGGGTTTTTTATAAAAAGAAAAGACAAGAATGATGATAGGAGAAAGCAGATAATGCTAATAAACATATCTCGAGGGGCTGGGAGCTGGGGGGCACTGTTATACAGAGGTTCCACTCCTTCTCCTGGGTCGTGTCCAGAAAGTGGTGATGGGGGGCGAGTGTTCAGAGCCCTGGGCTCTCACTTGTGGGGTGCCTCAGGGTTCCGTCCTCTGCCCCATGCTTTCTAACATCTATATGAAGCTGCTGGGAGAGATCACCAGGGGGTTTGGGCTGGGTGTTCATCAATATGTGGATGATACCCAGCTCTACCTCTCCTTTAAATCAGAACCAGTGAGGGCAGTGAAGGTCCTGTGTGAGTGTCTGGAGGTGGTTGGAGGATGGATGGTGCCTAACAGATTGAGGTTGAATCCTGACAAGACAGAAGTACTGTTTTTTAAAGGACAGGGGGCGGGTGGGTTTGCAGGACTCCCTGGTCCTGAATGGGGTGACTGTGCCCCTGAAGGACCAGGTGGGCAGCCTGGGAGTAATTTCGGACTCACAGCTGTCTGTGGAGGCACAGGTCAATTCTGTGCCCAGGGCAGCTGTCTACCAGCTCCATCTAGTATGCAGGCTGAGACCCTACCTGCCCGCGGATTGTTTCACTAGAGTGGTGCATGCTCTGGTTATCTCCCACTTTGACGACTGCAATGCAATCTTCGTGGGGCTACTTTTGAAGGTGACCCAGAAACTACAACTAATCCAGAAT
Source organism: Zootoca vivipara (assembly GCF_963506605.1). Classification (NCBI taxonomy): domain Eukaryota; kingdom Metazoa; phylum Chordata; class Lepidosauria; order Squamata; family Lacertidae; genus Zootoca; species Zootoca vivipara. The sequence goes on from NC_083279.1 coordinate 13,205,738, forward strand.
GTGGCAACTACACTGGTGACTGGGAGTGACCACTGAGATCATATAACACTGGTCCTGAAAGACCTACATTGACTCCCAGTATATTTCTGAGTACAATTCAAAGTGTTGGTGTTGACCTTTAAAGCCCCAAACGGCCTCAGCCCAGTATACCTAAAGGAGCATTTCTACCCCCCCCCCCGTCATTCAGCCTAGACACTGAGGTCCAGTTCCAAGGGCCTTCTGGCAGTTCCCCCACTGTGAGAAGTGAGGTTACAGGGAACCAGACAGAGGGCCTTCTCGGCAGTGGCCCCCACCTTGTGGAACACCCTCCCACCAGATGTCAAGGAAATAACAACTATCTGATGTTTAGAAGACATCTGAAGGTAGCCTTGTTTAGGGAGGTTTTTAATGTCTGATGTTTCATTGAATTTTTAATATTTTGCTGGAAGCCGCCCAGAGTGGCTGGGCAAACCTAGCCAGATAGGTGGGGTATAAATTTATTATTATTAGTAGTAGTAGTAGTAGTAGTATGAAATAAAACATACTCCCCCCTTTTTGATGCAAAGTACACCTATCATAAATTTAAAGAGTCATTTTTTTCTATAGCTTTTGATTATTAAGGGAGTGGCTTGATTTATTATTTTTTAGCCCTATCAAAAATGTTGGAATGATTCGAGGGGTGGTTTACCTTCTTGCATTTGACCAGGGTTCTTCCGGATCTTAAAAGCTAGAAAAGGGCTAGTCTGCCTTACTGCTGATATCCCCAGGCTCCTCCAGTTTTATTTCATTTTTAGAGCTTTAGAAAAGTACTTTTCCATGAAGATAACCTTCATAAAAACCATCTCAGTAGTGAAGATTATATTCGGCAGTAGTTCATAAAGAGCGGTGAATGGCTCTGTTACCCAAATGGAGTCTTCATTGGCAGGGTGGAGTAGGATAGGCAATAATGCATTCCCATCAAGCCTTCCGCTTAAAAATTGTGATAGAGCCATATGTGTGGAAAATGCACATAATACTTCCTCATGTGCAGGAAGTGAGGAAGTATGTAGAAACCTCAGAGTTTTGTGTAGCCTACTGTACAAAGATAAAGGTCAGGTATGTTGCTCCATCTACTTTTCCCTCTAGCTAGGCTGCCCATAAAGGAATGTGGTGGTTGCAGGGAACCAGGCAGAGGGCCTTCTCGGTGGTGGCGCCCGCCCTGTGGAACGCCCTCCTATCAGATGTCAAAGAGAAAAACAGCTACCAGATTTTTAGAAGACATCTGAAGGCAGCCCTGTTTAAGGAGGCTTTTAATGTTTAATAGATTATTTTATTTCATTTTTCTGTTGGAAGCCGCCCAGAGTGGCTGGGGAAACCCAGACAGATGGGCGGAGTATAAATATATTATTATTATTATTATTATTATTATTATTATTATTATTATTATTATTACCTGCCCATCTGGCTGTGTTTCCCCAGTCACTCTGGGCAGCTTACAGCATATATAAAACCACAACAAAACATCAAACATTAATGAACAGAATATCCTATGCAGTGGTAACCTTGGTTCTCGAGTTCAATCTGTTCCGGGAGTCCGATCAACTCCTGAAACCATTCAAATACCAAGGCAGGAGCTTCCTGCACTCAAACAGAAGCCGTGTCGGGGGGTTGACTTGCCAAAAACGTTCGCAAACTGGAAAACTTACTTCCGGGTTTGCGGCATTTGGGAGCCAATTTGTTTGACAACAAAGCCATTTGAGAACCAAGGTACAACTGTACAGGAAACAAACAAACCAATAAATCAATAGAAACCAATAATGTCAATGACAACAACAATAATAAACAGTTTACAGTTATACCCAAATTAAAATAACCGCCAAGACTAACCCTTGGACTGGAAAAGGAGTCTCCACTCCTGCCACAGCTCAGAAGCATATATATACATGGGATCAAGCACCCAATATATTGGAAATACTTTCATTTATTGTATTTTAGGAGAATTGATAACACTATTTTGTGAAGATAATTAGTAGTGCCTATTTTAAACTATTCTTCCTAGTTCATGCGTGCGATATATCATACCAAAATAGAGAACTAATTATAAGCTTTTAAAGATTCTTAAGAAAAATAAAAGCTTGAGATACATTGTCATTTCCCAAGCAATCAAGTGTCATTGATCTGCTATTCGTGGTCCAGTAGGAAGCTTGGAGCCATACATGAACCAGCTATTAATTAAAATACACTTCATAAAGAAACAGCCTTGCCAGTGTTTGCTAAATCAAGAAACCATAAGAAAATTTATAATTAAATGAAAAGAGCTCCTGGGAATACTAAAACACAGTGATGGACATATTTATATGAGCCAACCTTATTTGGGGTGTGTGTGTGTAATAATAATAATAATAATAATAATAATAATAATAATAATAATAATAAATTTATTTATACCCCACCCATCTGGCTGGGTTTCCCCAGCCACTCTGGGCGGCTTCCAACAGAAATATTAAAATACAATACTTTATTAAACATTAAACATTAAAAATAGCATTTCCCGAATCACAACTACATATATGACTAAACTGAATTCTTCTTGTTTTTATTTTGATTATGTATTATCTGTGTTTTTATATTGTGATTTTATCCTAGTCTTGCTGGATCTCTCAGCAGCTTTTGACACCATCAACCATAACATCCTTCTGGACCATCTAAAGGGTTTGGGAGCTGGGGGCACTGTCATACAGTGGTTCCGCTGCTTCCTCCTGGGTCGTGTTCAGAAAGTGGTGGTGGGGGTTGAGTGTTCAGACCCCTGGGCTCTCACTTGTGGGGTGCCTCAGGGTTCCGTCCTCTCCCCCATGCTTTTTAACATCTATATGCAGCCGCTGGGAGAGATCATCAGGGGGGTTGGGCTGGGTGTCCATCAGTATGCTGATGATACCCAGCTCTACCTCTCTTTTAAATAAGAACCAGTGAAGGCGGTGAAGGTCCTGTGTGAGTGCTTGGAGGCGGTTGGAGGATGGATGGCGGCTAACAGATTGAGATTGAATCCTGACAAGACAGAAGTACTGTTTGTGGGGGACAGGAGGCGGGCGGGTGTGGAGGACTCCCTGGTCCTGAATGGGGTAACTGTGCCCCTGAAAGACCAGGTGCGCAGCCTGGGAGTCATTTTGGACTCACAGCTGTCCATGGAGGTGCAGGTCAATTCTGTGTCCAGGGCAGCTGTTTATCAGCTCCATCTGGTACGCAGGCTGAGACCCTACCTGCCTGCAGGCTGTCTCGCCAGAGTGGTGCATGCTCTAGTTATCTCTCACTTGGACTACTGCAATGTGCTCTATGTGGGGCTACCTTTGAAGGTGACCCAGACACTACAACCCAGAATGCGGCAGCTAGACTGGTGACTGGGAGCAGCTGCCGAGACCAAATAACACCGTTCCTGAAAGACCTACATTGGCTCCCAGTACGTTTCTGAGCACAATTCAAAGTGTTGGTGCTGACCTTTAAAGCCCTAAACGGCCTCGGTCCAGTATACCCGAAGGAGCGTCTCCTCCCCCATCGTTCTACCCGGACACTGAGGTCCAGCGCCGAGGGCCTTCTGGCGGTTCCCTCGCTACGAGAAGCCAAGTTACAAGGAACCAGGCAGAGGGCCTTCTCGGTAGTGGCACCCACCCTGTGGAATGGCCTCCCACCAGAGGTCAAAGAGAATAACAATTACCAGATCTTTAGAAGGCATCTCAAGGCAGCCCTGTTTAGGGAAGCTTTTAATGTTTCATGGATTCTGTATTTTAATATTTTGTTGGAAGCCGCCCAGAGTGGCTGGGGGAACCTGGCCAGATGGGCGGGGTATAAATAATATATTATTATTATTATTACTATTATTATTATTATTATTATTATTATTATTATTATTATTATTATTATCCTGTAAACCACCCTGAGACCTGCGGGTATAGGGCGGCATAATAATAATAATAATAATAATAATAATAATAATAATAATAATTTTAAAATGCAAATTTATGCAAAATGTGGAGAATTGACTTTAAGAGTTGAAAAATAAGAACATGAGCGAACGAAACATGACAGATTCTTCCACGCATAGCTACACCTCAGTGTTTCCTTTCCTTCATGCATACTTTTGAGCTATATTGAAAAGCTCCCAAAAGCTTCAATCTCTGATTAATCCTCTGGATTTTCCCTAACCGTTACTTCTCTCCGATTAACACTCGTTCTTGGCTACACTCCTATTCCCTGGACCATGGCCCTTGGCTTCTCTTTGATACGTTAACGGTAGCCTTACAGATTTGGCATGAGTTGGGCAACCCCTTTAGGCAAGAGCAGTTGATTGCTGGCAGAGAAAAAAAAATAATTTACAACTTTGGGATTGTTTTTGTTTCCACCAGTCTCCAGCTAGCCTAGAAGCTGAGACTAAACATTAGCACATTTTATGTAGGACTCTTCTGATATATTTAATTTTTTTGTTCATAGTTAAGTTTTGGGGAAAGTGTCACTTAAGAGAGAGGAGAAGGCCTACACTAGATGACCTGCTCTTCTCAAGCTTTCAAAACTCAGAAGCCAAGCAGCTGTAATAAAAAAGTAGAGCTGTATTTTTATGCATCCTCAGCCTCCACTGCCAAGAAGAAGACAGTAGTGAGCTATCTACCAGTGGTTTGTCCATTCAGAACTGGAAGGAAACAACATATATTTGGAGAAATACGTACATTTTTGCAGTTGTTACTCTTCTTGAAGGTAAAGCAAAGCACACAGTGGGCTGGATCCAGACAGAGTTGAGCTGTACAAATCAGTGACTAACTAAGGTCCCATTGATTTCAATAATCTACTCCAAGCAAAACCAAGGACTCACCTGCACTTTATATTCAAAACAGTATTATACCACTTTAAACAAGAATAGCTTCCTTCAAAGAGTCCTAGAAACTCTGGTTTGCAAAGGGCTGCTGGGAGCTTTTAGCTCCTGGGGACCAAAGGACACATAAAGATCCTTGTCCCCTATAAAAGAAAAACTAACAGGCAGACCCCAATCAAGCAATAAAAGCAATTAAAAAGATGGCCTGTGAGAGCTCAGCCAAATACCTCGGTGCCATGTTGACCAGAAGTATAGAATGCAAAGGGTTGAAGGTGGCGCAGTGGTCTAAACCACTGAGACTCTTGGGCTTCCCGATCAGAAGGTTGGTGGTTTGAATCCCCGCAACTGGGTGAGCTTCTGTTGCTCTGTCCCAGCTCCTGCCAACCTAGCAGTTTGAAAGCATGCCAGTGCAAGTAGATAAATAGGTACCACTGTGGCAGGAAGGTAAACGGTGTTTCTGTGTGCTCTGGTTCCCCTCACGGTGCCCCATTGCGCCAGAAGTGGTTTAGTCATGCTGGCCACATGACCCTGAAAAGCTGTCTGCGGACAAACACTGGCTTCTTCAGCCTGAAAGCGGAGATAAGTGCGGCACCCCACCATCAAATTCAACTGGCCTTAACCATCCAGAGTCCTTCACTTTTACCTAAAATGCAGAGGACCAGTCCTGTTGTGAGATCAGTGATTTCCACTTCAAGCTATTTTGGAGAATTAGTTGGCGGTTGGGGATTTAACTGTAACTTTTGTTACTTACCTGTTAATCTGAATGGTTCAGTGTCATTTTATCCATGTGTTGCCACATGATGCTGTCCTGGTAATGTTTGTTCTTTATCAAATAAACATGTTAATAAATAAATTAATAAAAATAACTACACCATCAAAATGGATCAAAGGTCAGGATTGTTTTGTAAATGGTGCACAGCCTAATTTAATGGGTTATACCGTATCAACTTTTCAAAAGACTAACAAAACCATGATCTGGTCCCTTGCACAGGAATTTCATTTTGGTAAAGGTAAAGGGACCCCTGACAATTAAGTCCACTCACGAACGACTCTGGGGTTGTGGATCCCATCTCGCTTTACTGGCCAAGGGAGCCGGCGTTTGCCCACAGACAGTTTTCTGGCTCATGTTGCCAGCATGACTAAGCCACTTTTGGCAAAACCAGAGCAGTGCACAGAAATGCTGTTTACCTTTCCGCCGGAGTGGTACCTATTTATCTACTTGCACTGTGTGCTTTTGAACTGCTAGGTTGGTAGGAGCTGGGACTGAACAACAGGAGCTCACCCCGTCGCGGGGATTCGAACCGCCGACCTTCTGATCGGCAAGCCCTAGGCTCAGTGGTTTAACCCACAGGACCACCATAGAACTAAACCTAGTTTTCCTACAGCTCTGGCTAGCTGGATTTTCCTCCCTTGGATTCCAATCTTTGTACCACATGTGAATTCCACAAACAGTTTCGACACTTGTGACAAAAGATGCCTCCCCGAGTAGCGGAGGAATAAAAGAGTTCAGCTCTGAACTAGAAGGGAAGACAGAAAAGTTGTTCAATTAGAAACTGATATTCAATCAATCAATAAGCTTTATTTGCATAGCTGACAGCTATAGCAACAGAATACACGCAATATACAATTAAAAACAACATGGATAAAATGATATTCATGTACCATTGTGATTAAAAAAAACCCCTAAAAGAGTTAGTTTGACATTCAAACAGTGAAAAGCTGATAATTGCTTGTTCGGTCATATTCTTGGTCTTGTGTTTAATGTTTATATATCTTAATTTTCGTAAGTGGCAGCAGTATGTAGGGTAGCACTGTTTACCCAAAATTATAGTTTGTGTTAGATTTAGCAGAGCGATAATCTCTCTCCCCTTCCACCATGTATCACTAGAAAATGCAGCCCCATTGCATTTTAGAGGGAAAAATCATTAAAACTGTTCCATGTGAGTGTGAAGAACATTGTGACTGCTTACGAAGATCTTGCTTTTCAATTAACAAACTTGTACCCTATGAAACTTCAAAGGGAACATAGGCTGCATATCTCTTTCAGGAAGCTGAAAGGAAAAGAGGACAGTTTAGGCCTGTGCTCTCTCATACCTCATAGGTTATTTCCAGGTACCATTGAACCCTTCAAAGCCTTTTCTGCAGCAATGACTTGCCTGAGTTCAATCTGTCAGCTGCACAATGATGTATAAAATTTTAATGGTGGAGCCAACTCAAAGAGTGTTACTGGGAGGCCTTCCAGGTGAACTCTGGGATGAATAAATCATATGAGCCATTGAAAGGCTTTAGCAAGGAGGCAAATGGGGGCGACTGGACTGCTGCGAATCTGTCAAAGTTTCAAATGTAAAATGTACGTCTCTTGCCTGTTCCCAGTGTTTGTGCAACAGCACTCGAAATAAGGCGGTTGCCATATTGTGATGAGGCAAAGGGAAATGCTTAGAATTTATATCAGTAAGTGAAACGGGGATACAGAAATCCTTATCAGGAAATGAAAACGTCAGGATTTCTGGATGCCAGAGGTAATATTGATGATTGGGAGACATCTGCATCAAACAGTATATTAAACGCTGACATTAATGAAAGTAAAATGCAAGGCTGAAGATGTTAGGAGGAAGTAATGAACAGAGCAATCCCATACCCTCCAAATGTCCCAGTTTTCCAGGGACAGTTCTGGAATCATGAAAGCCATCCCAACTTCTGACTTGATCCTGGGATGTCCCCATTTCCGCTCCCAGTGCTGCTACCACTAAACTTGAGGGGTGGGGGGTGGGGGGTGGAGAGCCAGCACTTGTCCCAAGCAACATTGTGTTGCTTCTCCGTGGCTGTTGTTGCTTGTCTCCTCCCTTGCATAGTTCATAGTGGCTGCTGGAGAGCAGGCAAGCAGGGGGAGAGGCTGTCGCCCCTGAGGCCCAGCCCCACATGCTCTGCCGGCTCTGGGGGCAGACAGAGGGGAGGGCTGCCTTGGGCAGGAAGAAAAGGGAGCAGAGAGGAGATATAGGAGTCTTGATTTTTTAAATAAAGAAATTGTGGGTCTGCATCTAAAATTGCCGCTTTCTAATTTTTGTGTTTGTGCATTGTTCTTTTTGTATATTATTATCATCATTTATTTATTTTTATTTATTAAATTTATATACTGCCCTACAGCCAAGTTCTGTGCTAGAGCCATAAAAATTTGGGCTGACCTTGTTAGTAGTGCTCATAAAATTACAGGACAGAGCTAAAGATGCTCCAGTGCCATTGTTTGCTGTACCCGCCCAAGTAGTGATACCTGCTTTTATTTAATAATTTTATAATGGTGAAAGTTTAGACATATTATTTTTATATGTACCATCCCAAGTAGTGATAATTTCTATTGTCTAATAATTTTTATAATGGCTATAGTTTATATTTATTGTATATATTTTAAGTTGTATATTGGATTGTTTGATGTATAAATGTGTGTGCTGGTCGAGAACCGTAACAATAAATTAACTAACTAACTAACTGCCCTATACCGCAGTTACAACATAAAAAGACAATATGAAAACACAAAATACATAATAAAAACAAAACCAACCAAGTAAAGCCCACTCCCTGCCCCAACACATTTTAAAAGGGCATTGGATGTCAGTCAGCCAAAGGCCTGGTTAAGGAGGAACCTTTTTGCCTGGTGCCTAAAGGTGTAAAATGAAGGTGCCAGGCAAACCTCCTTGGGGAGAGCTTTCCATGAATGGGGAGCCACTGCAGAAAAGGCCCATCTACTAAATCTACTAAAGAAAAATAAAATAAAATAAAATAAAATAAAATAAAATAGGGATTAAGAGGTTTTCTCAGGATGGTGGAGGGCGTGTGTGCTGTGGCCTGTTGGTGAAGTGGTGGAAATGCTCTGTGGGTAGGGGTCAAAAAAATTGGGGCTCGGGGAGGGTAAGGTGGGGGGGGAGTGAGAAATGTCTCTATACGGTCCAGTATACCTGAAGGAGCGTCTCTACCTCCATCATTCTGCCCGGACACTGAGGTCCAGCACCGAGGGCCTTCTGGTGGTTCCCTCATTGCGAAAAAGCCAAGTTGCAGGGAACTAGGCAGAGGGCCTTCTCGGTGGTGGCGCCCGCCCTGTGGAACACCCTCCCATCAGATGTCAAAGAGAAAAACAACTACCAGACTTTTAGAAGACATCTGAAGGCAGCCCTGTTTAGGAAGGCTTTTAATGTTTAATAGATTACTGTGTTTTATTTTTCTGTTGGAAGCTGCCCAGAGTGGCTGGGGAAACCCAGCCAGATGGGCGGGGTATAAATAATAAATTATTATTATTATTATTATTATAAAATTATTATTTTCATCTGAGGAATGTTGGAGCACATGGAACCCAAGGCCTTCTTAGATTGGGAGGGGTTGTGTTGGGCAGAAGTGCCTGCCCACCCAGCTCTGCCAGCTAAGTTGCAGTTTGTCAGTGCAGTGCACCCCCTTCCACTCTCTGAATGGTCATGCATGTATGATGTCGGCAGGATCCCAGCTGGTGGTCAACAGCCGAAGGCCCCTATGAAGGAGCCAAGGGAGAGGATGAGCCACTCTATCATGAGCCACTGTTGCTGCCATTCAGAATGACATTCAGCCTCATCCAGGCCTGGTTGTTGCACCAACTTGGGGTTGGGGAAGCTAATGGCTCCCTATTCCACCTTGCACCCTGGCCACCAAGAGTGGCAGAGCCGTAAATTACATGAAAATGATGTATAGATGGTATCTAAATCTGGTTAAACTAGCAAAAATGTACAGATCTGAGGAAAGCAAGTGTTGGAAATGTAAAATCGCAGAAGGGACAGTAATTTTTAATGAATGGATAATAGGTGACTTAAACATGTTATAATTTTCACAATGGACACACAGCATCTCGATAAATAATGGAACTAAGGAAGGGACTAGAGGGAAGTTTGTTTTGTTTTGTTTTGGTTTTGTATTGTTGTTGTTTTTATAACTGGAAAATCAAAACATGTTATTTTTTTTAAAAAAAAAGACTGGCAGAGCTGTGGATGTGGAAGTGGCCCTCAGTCCAGCCCTGCTAAGGAAGGGAGATTGGACTGTGCTTCTAGTAGAAAACTTCCTGCTTCCATCTTAGAGAGATTGACGCCTGAATTTGACATATCCATATGTATACTAATAGGAGAGATGCAGGTGTTATTATTTTGGATATTAATTTGGACATTACAGCAGATGTGTGATAAAAGAGATGCATAAGTTGTTCTCGCATTATCTCCGGGTGCATTGTAGGGATAGGAGGAAAATCAATTCAGTTCACATTTTAATGCAAACCCACCCGATCCATGCTTCATGAACCAATACATGAACCGAAACACAGCTATCCTTTGAAATCTGTGCTTCTCAAAATTTTACAATGCAGTTCTGCAGCAGAAAAAGAAAATGGATGCTAGAAAATGGTGCGCACAAAAATGTAGGCAATATTGAAATTTATTCAATTCATCGTTCACTCAAGCAGCATTATACTGGAAAGTAAAATCTCCCTCTAATAAATTGTATTGCGAAATATGCCCAAACCAACAGTAAGGTATAGACTGTAACAAAGTTGCTGTGGCAACATGATGACTGACCACATTGTTGCCTGGGAAACAGATAAATATTTCCATGGTGACAAAGCGAGTGTCTCTTTTCATTGAAACATTCTTATCCAAGAGGAAGACACAAAGGAAAAAGCAGCTGTTGATGAATTAATTAATAGTGCTGTCATTTGAGTTGCTGTTCCTGAAAGCTGTTAAGTAATGTGGTGCTGTAGAAAAAACCTTGTCTGGGGGTTCTGCTCTTAGAAAAATGCTTTGATGCCAATTAAGCCACGAGGTTACATGATATCTATTTCTTCTCACTAAATGATACTTTGAATGTTGCATTTTACCTGTATTCATATCAAGAGTTATAACCTGCTTTTCTAATATGCATATATTGCGCAAAGTGGCTTACATAAATTAAAACCAGCATATAAAAATATTTACTTTTTTATTTCATAAAATTTATATACTTCTTGATCGTAAAAAAAACAACCCCACACAATCAAATCATTTTTCATAACAATATCCCACAGCAAAACAACAATATTGGTAAACTAAACACTTAGCTAAAAAACTAAACAGGTACAATAGATAAAGTACAGTTTCCCACTCAAAGCCACTCAGCCAAGCAAATTAAAAACTTGCTAGAATAGTCTTCTGAAGAAGCCAGCAAAAGGCAATCAAAAATAGAGCCATCCAAATCTCATGGGGGCAAACTGTTCCATGATGTGGTGCTCCACTGATGTAGCAATAGGGACGGTCCTATTTCTCTTTTATTTTCTGTTTTAACCCTGTGGAAGGTAGAAACATGTAAAGAAACAGGACCATCTCTTATCAGGAACCATGGATCGTCACAGCAATGCAGGGATAAGGCAAAGAGCATGGAGAGAAACCAGAGGTTCCCTGACATTTTGTGCTCTGGTTCAGATGTTCATCAGATGATGAATGGGGTATGACAGATCAGATGCCAACACAATTGCAAAATTGAAAACAATGGGGGGGGGGGTTTAGCGCTAAATTTTGCACTGATCCTGGGCATAAAGAGTAACCCAGGAAGGCCTGGAGAAAAGCACAACAACAACTGAATGTATGTTAGGTGCAAATAAAGAAGACCTCTATAAGTTAGCCAGAATCAGAAGAAACTTTATTTCAGGCTTTCTCAACTTCGGCCCTCCAGATGTTTTGGCCTACAACTCCCATGATCCCTAGCTAACAGGACCAGTGGTCAGGGATGATGGGGATTGTAGTCTCAAAACATCTGGAGGTCCAAGGTTGAGGAAGCCTGCTTTATTTGCATCAGCCATAATAATAATAATAATAATAATAATAATAATAATAATAATAATAAATAATTTTTATTTATACCACACCCTCCCCAGTCAAAACCGGGCTCAGGACTAGCCGTATCAATAAAATAAAATAAAATACTATGTACTGATGATGGAGGTAAAAACTTAACCATACAAAATACATTCTGGAGGTTTACATCAAAAATCAAATAATTGATTTTTTTTTTTGCAGTTTTTTCCTCTCTAAGTTAGCCAGCTATATACCAAATGTGGGCTTAGAGTTGTTGTGTTTTCATGTAACTCTCAGAAAATACCAAATGCTGGCCAAGAACACAGTATTTCTTGATATCTGTCTCAGTCCCATGGAATTCAAAAACATACAAAACAACAAAGGGTCTCGTGGCATCAGAAAGATCAATACATTTACTAAGATATAATTGCTAAGAGATTTTGTAGGAAGAAGTCTAATTTATCAAACACATGAAACAGACAGCTAATACACTGTTCTGCCTATATACAAAACATTGCCCCCACCTATATATCTAATTCCAGCACCTTCATTGTCATTGCACCTGATTAAGTCATTTTCCCCTACAAAAGCTTATTCTATGTTAAAATTGTTAGGGCTATATTCAATGAAAAACGCTTCTGCTCATGCAGTTGTGGTGCCTAATGCTTGGCCAAACCCCTACCTTTTGCAATCCCATGCAATAGGTTCCCCAACCATTGGGGACACCATTTGGGATAGCTTAAACAGGGGAGATCAGAAAACTTTGGGTGCCCCCATTTGCATGAATGGAAGTGTCTTCTGCTAAGGTGCAGTCACCATTAGCTACAGCAGTATCACAAGACAGAGCAATCCCAACCCCGCGTTGGGCCAGGCTCAGAGGCAGGTGGATTGGGGGCATTGCCCTGCTTATCCAGCTAAGCTCGCCTTCCTCTAGCTGTCACTGCCCAGGTAGTAATGGAAATCAATCCAGCAAATATGATCATTATTCACTGCTACTGTTTTCATTTTGCAATTGGCAAGTAACTGATACCCCCCCTTGATTTTGCATTGTGTTTCCTTTGCACTGAAACAAATGAAATGAAATAGCATTATGCTAGAGCCATTAATTTCATCATTAATTATGGGAACCACAGTGGACAGCAAGATGAATGACTACTTTTTGTTGGAAGCAGAACTGCAGTGGAACAGAAACAGTGCTGCATAGAACAGAGCAGAAATTGATGCCTTCCTACATCCTCATGGCATGGTGCACTGAAACAATCTAGAATGTATTACCCTACATACAGGTGGCATGGTTGTGAAGCACAAAAAGTAAAGTGAATTCTGCTGTCTGATCTGATTAGTGAATGCCCATTAATGTATTCATTGCTACTCTCAGAGTAATGTTAGCATTTAATCTGACTTCAGTTTAGCTCTCTGCATTTTTGGCCTTCTGGTAGTACTAGCATGGATTTATGATACTGTCATTTTTGCAGGGCCATTGACATTTTAAAAGTTGAGAAGTAAAAGCTTTGCACACACTGCATCATAGCCGATTATTAAAAAGAACGCATGACAAAAGGTATACCCTAATACAGTTCAGTATGAATACTGTTTCTGCCTAGGCTAGGGAATTTAATAACATACTACTGTGCCCACAAGTTAACAACCTTACAACATTAAAAACACCAAATTAGAAAAAAGTCATTCATGGTGTGATGGATTAGCTAAAAGGAGTCATTATAAATATATGTAAGATTTATAATTCACTTGTCATTTCCCAGCATTTTCTTTGTTCATACATTCAGGCAGAGGAGCTCTGAAATAGCTTTGTGGAAGAAAACGCTTCTCTCTTCATAACCATGAAGATATATTTCCTTTTGAACTAGTGTACTAGCTTTGGTGTTTGTATTATTATTATTATTATTATTATTATTATTATTATTATTATTTATATACAGTGGTACCTTGGTACTGGAATGGCTTGGCTCCCGAACAAATCAGCTCCCGAAATCCATAAATCCAAGAGTGAGTGTTCCGAACGTTTTTCGGGAGCGTCAGATTTAGAAGGCGATTGGGCCACATCTGGCCCCCGGGCCTTAGTTTGGGGGCCACTGCCATAGGATGTCAATCAACCCAGCTGAAAACAGGGGAAACACTTGAAAACAATTTTTTTTATAAAAAAAGTGTGTGTGTGTGTGTGTGTGTAACACACACACACACACACACTCTTTTAAAAAATGTTTTAAATTGTTACACACACACACACACACACACAAAATTTAAAACCAATTTAAAAGAAGAAGCAATACTCTCTTCTGGGTAGCAGCAGCAGCAGCCCTTACAAAGCCTGGGCCTGGTGGAGAGAGGCAGGAGCAGGGCCTTCAAGCTCTCAGCAGGGTCTGTATGAGTTTATTAGAACTCAGCTATACAGCTGCAAATAAAACATGTTAAGATTGTTTTAAGTGCAATATACCTTGTGACACTTGATGGCAATGGTGAGCCTTGTGGAAAATTCGGTGTATTTTCAAAGACACTTTTTTTAAAAAAAGCATTTTCAGAATGGTTTGTATATGTTTGTAGATTCCACCCCAGTCTTCATCTAGCCCATCACTGCCTCCAGAGATTGATGCTGAGCTGGCACCGTCAAACCACTTTCAGGTGACACATTGCTACAGACTCCAAATGACCACAAACAATGGTTTCATGTAGATGTTAAGCAGCAGAGAGGCAAGATCTCTCTGTGCAGGATCTCAGGGCACTGTTGCCAGGATCCAACAGGCATTGATCCAGTGCTGCACTCTGAAACCAATCCTGCAAGTAAAAATAGAACCATAAGAACAGTGCTCCCAATTCTTAACTGGCAGAGCCCGCCCACGAAGATACCATGCTTGGTGGTATCAAAATCTGCTGAGAGATTAACTAAGTGTGTCACATTCCACTTATCTCATTCTTAATCAAGCTCACCCAGCAGGGCAACCAGCAGGGCCGGCTCTAGGTAAAGCCCTGGTGGCGCGGTGCGCCAGGGCGCCGGGCCGATAGGCAGGGCGCTGCGCGACAAAGCCGCGTGGAAACCATGCTGCGCCCTGCGAGGGCGGGGGCGCCGGAGCGATCTCCGCCCCTCAGTGCCAGGGCGCCGACCTGCTTGAGACTGCCCTGGCAACCAGTGTTGATTCACTCCCATAGCCAGGTCAGAAACCAGACAGAACTTTGTCTGGATAATCAGTATTTTCCCAAAATGCTTGCATTTGTGCCACTACAACCCTTCCCATCACCTAGCTCTGAAAAGGGATGTTAGACACTGGGTGGTGGTTGTATAAAACCTTATGATCCTTTTCTGTGAAATTCGACAAGGAATTTCTCCTTTTCTCTCCTTTTCATTGTCTATAAAAAGCCATGAGATGAGGCTGTGAAAGCAGTCTTGATGTATTTATTTCTGGGAATAAACTGTAAATATTTAAGCTGCTCCAACAAAGTTTCATTATGGAAACCTTAAAATGTATTTCAAACCACGTTTGTCCTTCTTAATTTATGCACGGACACAATTTTAGTTCTTACGGGCTTTTGTTTAAAAAGCGAAAACCAGACCATAAACAACTTGATATTTTTTTTTTTTGCCAGTGTTGATGTCTTTATGGTTTGACACAAGCTCTCTGTTAGTTCTCTGCATTATGGATGCGTATCCTGAAATATTAATTGCCTTCCAGGAAAATTCAGTTTGACTATTTCGCTGGCCCCTTCTTACTCACCATGAAATGAGCTAGCTTCCATACCTCACATTTATTTATTTACATTTTGTGGACTTGGTGTTATAGGCATTTCCAGATCTGCTAGTGTGCCAATGCAAACATTTACACAAAACATATATCGTATAAATTTGTTTGCTAAAAGGTTAATTTTGGGGTGCATATTGAAACAATGGATGAGCAGAGCTGGTCCTCACCATGTGCCATAGGCACACCTCTCACTGCTGATATGCATGGTATCAATGCCTTGCCACCGTCCATGCACACAGAAGCCATGGGAACATGCTCTTTATGTACACTGCATATGGGTGGAACAAGAAGACCACTGATTGGGTCAGAGTCCCTGCTCACGTGAAGGAGCTCTGTTTGCACATCTGTACACGTGGGAAACTCCTTCTCCCCACTGAACATGCAAGCAGTGGCGAAACACTTGAGCCATGCATAGCAGCAGTCGGAAGCATGGCTGTAGTGGGTAGCAGCAGGGCCGGCGCTAGGGTTTTTTGCGCCCTCGGCGAGATCACCTTCTGGCGCCCCCCCCCCCCATTTCCCAGAGTTGTTGACCTTTTTTAGAAAAAAATAAAAAGTGGAATAAAAAATAAAATAAAGAAATAAATGAAAATAAAAATGAAAGAGAGAAAAGAGAAAAAAATTAAAAAGTAGAAAAAATAAAATAAAAAATAAAAAGAGAGTTCCTTGGTTGTTGGTGAGGGGAAGGGGTAAAAAGCAGTCTCTTTACCTTGTCAGCTAGCAGCCTTCCCTGTTTCTGGCGCGGCCTTCCCCTGCTTCCTCTGGAGCCCAATCTCGGCGCGCTAGCTGCTGAAGGGGTAGGTCCGGCTCGAGCGAGCGGAGAGGGCGCCTCCAGGGCCATCCGTAGGCCCGGGCTGGGTGGCACAAGGTGCCAGGGCACCTGGCCATCAGGGGCACCAAACTCAGCGGCTTCAGGTGGGCGGCGGGCAGGCTGGCCAGCACCCCCTACATTTTGGCGCCCTAGGCAGCTGCCTAGTTCGCCTTAATGGATGCGCCGGCCCTGGGTAGCAGTGGAAGCAGGCAGGGCTGGCCTTGTCTCAGCACAATGAGAGGTTTATGAGAGCCTCTCTTAAGCTACAATCCACCAGGAAGTTCTCCTGTGCTCACCTCATTAAAATGAATGGCGCTACTATCCCATTCATTTTAATACAACTCACACAGTAAAACCTCTCATTGCGAAAAGAGTGCCTGAACAGCTTAGAAAGGTTACAGAAGTAGTAACTTCACAGGGGTTTTGTTTAACAGACCAGGGGGGGCACTTTATTCTGGATAACGTTAAGGGCACATAAAAGCAGAGTACATGAAGTTTTAATTAAAGTTCCATTTCTGAACATGAAAATCATTGATTGATATCTTAATGCGCAGAACATGCTTTAGAAAAGCTTTCATTTAAAAGGTGTCATGCTGCAGCAAGTAATTCTTAAAGCTTTTTGTTTCTTTCCCTTGGTATAAATGAGTGATTTCTTTGCTCTTCTGATTTGTTAATTCCCCTTCAATCCAATTTAACTTAGGGATTTTACAGTAAAACACCTCTGTTCATGCCAGAAATATACAATGTTTAGTGAAACATTCTCGGGATATTTTTAGAGCGGTGCTCTACGCCAGGATTTTGTGGGCTAGCCTATCCATAATATATGAAAACCTTAAATAGTTAAGAGCAAAAGGAGTAACAATGGAAGACGAATCTACTCTCATCAGTTATGTAAGAGGAAATTTAGCAAGCGAACTAAATGTGCCACAGAAAATTAGATTGTAGCATACATAAGAAATGAAAAGGGTGCAGTAACCAATAGCCAGTGACAGCATAGAGAAATAAAATGCATATCAAATGAATAAATGCTCATAATCCCATTAATATCTTAATGCAGGCATGCAGTGGGGGCTAAAGGGGGAGTTTGTCCCTCTTCCCTTAGGGAACGTCCCTGCCCAGACTATGTTTTGTTTTGGTTAATCTGGCTAATTTCCCTGCAGATCCTCCAATACCTTATATGCAATAAAATAGAACCTTTCCCCCAATTTGCTTTCCCAGAGTCTTCTTTGAGGTATGATGGCAACACTTCTTGCTCTTTCCCCAAAATGCCTTTTAAAAGCACCTTGCGCTCTTGAAATACGGAACGGCGCAAACAGAAAGTCACATTAATGCTGCCAGCTCTGAAAGGCAGTTTAGAAGCTGAGGCAATTAGTTGCTCCAAAGCAAGTGAAAAGAGACGCGTCATACCTTTGGAGCTGAGGTTTTATTGCCGGCAAGTAAAACTGCCAGGTAAGGTAAATGTCAACTTTAACACTACTCTTCCAATTTAAGGTTGTATGTTTGCCTCTGTTGTTTCTGGGGGAAATGCTGATTCTTTTAGTTTTACTTAACCACCTCAGCTTGCTTCCTCCCTGTGACTTGCTGACATCACACACACCCCCTCTCAGCTGCTATATTGGGCAATAATGGGATTTATTACCTCAAAGATTACAGCCTTATTTTGTTCCGATCACTCTCCCTCCCTCCCTCTCTCTCTCTCTCTCTTTCTCCCTTCCTCCCTCCCTCTCTCTCTCTCTCCCTCTCCCTCCCTCCCTCCCTCCCTCTCTCTCTCCCTCTCTCCCTATGCCAAAACAAAAGCTTCATTTCTGAACATCCCTTTCAGCTGTTGTTCAGGTAGGAGTACAGGAATATTATTTACATAAGTATTGCTTTGCACCTGTGAATGCTGGCCCATTCAGTTTCTGAATCAAGCCCCAAATCACAGTTGGGTACAGAAAAATACTTCCAAAAATGTATTTCAGAACACACCAGAAGCAAGTTTGTCACATCATTTGGTTTAATAAAGTGGTTTCTGCGGGGAATTTCATCTACAGAAAAAAAAAATGGGTAGAAGTTAAGAATCACCTTGGTTGCCCTCATAGATATTTAGAAAGAAACCAAGAAGAAATAGATTCTTTTTTTCAGTAAATGGAAATAAAGAGGCCCAGTATGTTTTGATAGTAAGAGTATTGTGGGCAAGAATAAATCAGGGCAGAGCATTCTAGGAACTGACTCACTGAAGTTCTCAATGGATACTTAACTTGATGTTTTCCATTGATAGCCACTGCTTGGTAGACAAAAATAGATTATTTTCAACATATAGATTCTGGTAATCAAATATAATTTTGAAAAGGTGGAAATTGCTAGCAGAGATATAACTAAAGCTACAATCCTAGGCATCCTTGCATGGGAGAAGAAATACACATTTTTCTGAATATATGCCAGATTTGAATGCAATGGTCTGCTTAAGGATATAGGGCAATGCTGATGCTTAAAAAAAAAAGTGTGATTCGTCGGCCAATCACAAATAAGCTAAACATCCCAGAAATAGTCATCTCTATAGATAGGTGGGAGTAGCCAATGTGGTGCCTTCCAGATATTTGGAGCCTCAGCCACTCGAGTCAGTGATTGTGCATAATGGAACTTGTAAACCAAAAGTATTTGGAGGGCACCATGTCATAAGGTATGAAAACATGACGACTGGTGTTCTTAAAATACATTGATTTTTCCTTTTAAAAAAAATAACCACTCACCTAGGGCTCTGGGTGGGTGACTTTTGCCGCATGGTGTGGCCACGGTGGGTCCAAAGAGGGTGCCATCTTCTGGAGCAACTGGTGGGAAGGGTTTTCCACCAGTCCCTGCAAGGTCAACCAGGGGAGGGGCTTGGGCGCTGCGACCAGCCCACCCTGGTCTATTTCAGGGGGTTGCCTGATTGTCACTGGATTTTCCACCCACCCAGTCCATTAAGGCCTGCTCAATGAGTGAGCAGGCAAGAAGTATATAGACCTTGCCATGGTTTACTCAGTCACCGTATCTGGGGCCAGGGAGGAATTTTCTCCTCCAAGCAGATTGGCTGGGTTGCTTCCTAGCAACTGTCACAACTTTGGCAGATAAGGCTGGATCCTTGGTCTCAGGGATACCCCGTTAGAGAGGGTTCTGGAGGGGTGATTCTGTCCAGGAGTTCACAGGGGAAACAATGGCCCAACATATCTTGCCCAATGGTGGCCTCCTATAGGGTTGTGGCACCCAATCTATGTCAACACAAGGTTGACCCTACCAGTTTCCTACCAGGTAGCAGACGGGCTGTCTAATGCTGGATACATGTCCAATGCCTTAGCCAAACCTACACTTTCATGTAATCAATAAAGTTGTAGCCTAATTCAACCCAATACCAGTCTCCTGTGTCCCCATTGCTGTAGCCCTCCCTGCACCTGCAGTGGACATTATGCACCCGTGCTGGCAATATTGTAATCTTGAGTAGATCCAAGAGTGAGCTAGAATCTTCCTCCCCATTACTGAGATCTCCTTCTCTCACCAAACTATAATTTGAAATATTGCTCTTTTATAGAACTTTAAGAGGGGAGCAGCAAAGAATATATCAAAGGAAGTAAATAACATTCAGGAGCACAATCATAAAATGCTCTGACTTTTATAATTATAGCACCAGCCCTTTCACTTTTCAGGATGCACTACATACACAAATTAGAGATAACTATTAAGGCTGGAGTCTGGATAACAGGTAAGGCCCATCGAAGGCTGGGAGAATGATGCCTTCCCCAACCCTGCTTGAGATACACTGCTGTATGATCTGGCTAATTCATAGATTTATGAGCTGACAACAGCCTCAAGCCTAACATAAGGAATCCTGGCAGTATCACATCTCTTAAAGCTGGTTGTGCTCTGGTGGGGGAGAAAGGCAAAAGGTAAGATTCGGATTGGAATTGCTGGAGAACAGGTGCCAAGCCTGTGGCACTGAGGCAGCTCTGAGAGAGGATATGTAGAAAACATTTGGGAGTGCCGCTGTACTAGAACCAGCTTCACAGTGTCTTGAGGCTACTGGCACCAGACAGCTTTGGAGATGAGGGAATGACTTGATGATGGAACCATTTAAGTAGCAAAGGTAGGGAGAATGATGAACAATGATGGTGGTATTTGCTCCCCTTTGGAGGGGGAGGTGAAGGGTCATGTGGACATAAGGAATGCTGGGATAAAATCCGAGAAAACTGGTAGATTAACAACATGGTTGTTGAAGCTTGAACACATGATCAGGAAATATCCTCTCTATAAAAATTGTGTCTAAATTCTCATTTTGACATAGCTTCCAGGAGACACTTCATCCTATCTATTATAATAACTGTGACATTATTGCAAGGCCTCTCTCTCTGTGTGTGTTTGAATATCAATAACATAGCTTTTAATGGAGAAAATGCCTGAATCATTTTTCTTCCCCTCTCACCAAAGTTAACTAATGATCAATGCTAATAGAAGTCTATGCATTCCAATCCCCCCCCCCTGGAAAAAAAGAACCGTAGCTAAAGGTTCACCAAGGGTGATAGGCAATGGAGGGGTAGCGAAATTCAATCCTTTGCTGGTTGCCAGTGCTCTTATTCTCTTCTCTCACAGCCATAGGTGCTCAGTAGGGTAAGATAAAAAGGTAAAGGTAAAGGACCCCTGGCTGGTTAAGTCAATTCAAGGGCGACTATGGGGTTGCAACACACATGTAGCTTTCAGGCCGAGGGAGCCTCTGTTTGTCCGCAGACAGCTTTCTGGGTCATGTGGCCAGCATGACTAAACTGCTTCTGAACTTCCAATCAGAAGCCTCTCCTTGGTTTTCAAACGGTTTCGGGAATCAAACAGACACCCGGAACAGATTAAGTTCGAGAACCAAAGTACCACTGTACATAAAGATAAAGTAAAGGGACCCCTGACTATTAGGTCCAGTCGTGACCGACTCTGGGATTGCAGCGCTCATTTCGCGTTATTGGCCGAGGGAGCCGGTGTACAGCTTCCAGGTCATGTGGCCAGCATGACAAAGCCGCTTCTGGCAAACCAGAGCAGCCACACGGAAACGCCGTTTACCTTCCTGCTGTAGAGGTACCTATTTATCTACTTGCACTTTGACGTGCTTTCGAACTGCTAGGTTGGCAGGAGCTGGGAGACCAACAGGAGCTCACTCTATCATGGGGATTCGAACCACCAACCTTCTGATCGGCAAGCCCAAGAGGGAGGGCACAGCTCCCCAATATTTTTCATGAAAGAGCTGCCCCCCCCCCCAAGTTCCACGGCAGCCATGCATATATTCCACTGGGTGTGCTTGCATCACACGCACAAGCCACAGGGCATTCTGATGCCATGCACACATGTTGCGGAGGTGTGCACACCACATGACGACATCATCCAGCCCCAGGTCCCCTCAATTGTGGGGGCAAGTCAGCAGCCCTGCTCACTGCCGACTCTTGTGCACATCACTGAGGCACTGAATCAGGCACACCAAGGGGCAGGCAAGGTCTGCTCTACCCCCTGTTTAGGTTGTGGGGTGTTATCTCTTTGTACAGTAGACTAGTCTTTGCACATGTCTGTGCATCCTCCAGCCAGGCCAGCATGATTATATTTAAAAAAAATGTTCCAGCCAAGCAAAAATATTCCGTACAGGGTGTGGGCTGAGGAGAGAGTGTTTGGCTTGAGACAGAGGGTGACATTAGAAGGGTCCCATGGGCCGGAGCATGAGGTTTGGAGACCTGCTTTTGGCCACAGGGTTTTAACTTTTCTATTCCTGCTCTAGGCCATAGCAACAGCCTCCCTACACTCCCCGTAGTGTGGAAGCATTACAACAGTTACAGTGTACAGTTGTTGTTTAGTCGTTTAGTTGTGTCCAACTCTTCGTGACCCCAAGGACCATAGCACGCCAGGCACTCCTGTCTTGCACTGCCTCCCGCAGTTTGGTCAAACTCATGTTCGTAGCTTCGAGAACACTGTCCAACCATCTCCTCCTCTGTCGTCCCCTTCTCCTTGTGCCCTCAATCTTTCCCAGCATCAGGGTCTTTTCCAGGGAGTCTTCTCTTCTCATGAGGTGGCCCAAGTATTGTAGCCTCAGCTTCACGATCTGTCCTTCCAGTGAGCACTCAGGGCTGATTTCCTTCAGAATAGATAGGTTTGATCTTCTTGCAGTCCACGGGACTCTCAAGAGTCTCCTCCAGCACCAGAATTCAAAAGCATCAATTTTGAATTATGGATCAATGCCTTGTCATGGCGAAGGGGCTTGAATAACTCAGAGAAGCTATGAGCTATTACCATGCAGGGCCACCCGAGATGGACAGGTCATAGTGGAGAGTTTTGACTAAATGTGATCCACCTGGAGAAGGAACTGGCAAGCCACTCCAGTATCCCTGCCAAGAAAACTCCATGGACAAAGACAACAGTGTACAGTTATCCCTGGGTAAATGCCATAAAACCTATTGTGAGCACAAACTCTTAGAAGAAGACATCCTTATTAGGACCTTAGCAAGTTATGCAAACACATTCTGTCTGATTTTTCTTACCTTTTCTAAACCAGTAAGAATATCATAATACCTCTTTTAGGTCACTGCAGCTTACTGAGAACTTTATTGCAATGCAGCCACAGACCAGCATACTTAGAATTCTTTTCCTTGAAGAGGCTACACCTAATTCAGAATCCATCAGTAAGTGCTGGCAGTCTTAAATTGCTCTTTCCAATGTACATTATCTCAGGCTTATTGAGAGGCGCTTCAGCTAAGTCAAACTGCAATTGCTTTTTTGAAGACTCTAGTATTTGCATGCTACAAACTGTCACTACAAGTGGAGAATAAAAGGAGCTGGAAATCATATCAGTTTACAATCAAACTCATCCTCTATTCAACTGTGCAGAGGTTTTCCTTTCCTTCCTTCTGATATCCACTCACATTCAATGGGTGCAGGAGAAATGTCATATGGCGGCTTTTCATTTCTCTCATTTGAGATTGGGTTAGCAAGGTGGAGGGCAGGTCTTGGCAACCTGTTTCCACCTAGATGTTGCTGGACTTCACATCCCATCATCCCTGACCTTTGACCATTCTAGCTGGGGCTCGTGGGAGTTGAAGTTAAACAGCATCTGTATGGAAACAGGTCCCTCTTCCCCAATGTGAGGTAAGGTAGAGGTAGAGTCGAGTTTTGATGATGGTAGCACTGTAGTTGTGGGCCTCCTATCAGAAATAAAGAAGGATCGTACTGAATTGGACCAAAGGTTTACTGCATTAAAAAGTCCATCAGCAATATATTAAAACAACAGCTTTCCCATCTATGTTTTCCAAGCATTGTCCACAGCACCAGTCATTCTGAGGTAAGCTGCTTCTAAACATGGAGGCTTCACCTTGCTATCATGACTAATTCTTCCTGGCAAAACAGTATCTTCCATGTTTGTGTGTACTCCATATCAAAGCCATCAAACGCAGTGATGTAGCAAGATAATTCCCACCCTTGGACATTTTAGGAAGAACATATCAATGCCCCTCTTTCAAAAATAGAAAAGTTGTATGAAATTGCCTTAATGTTATATGATACATTCTTATGCTAGTTTTGGAGTGCACAAGGTTGTTTTGTTTTTTGCCTACAATTGACCTATGTTAAATGTATTTTTACGGTAGTTTTTACTTACTTGGGTCTTTCCTGAAAAAAAAGACAGTGAGAACATGAATAGTTGAAGAAGCGAAAATGGTTACCTTTACAGAAACTTTTGCATGGACAGGCAGAGTCCCCCCCAAACCCCAGGCGACCTCTGAGCGGAATAATGACTCGACAACGTGTTATGGGATTAGAATTGGCCAGAAGAAGAAGAAGAAGAAGAAGAAGAAGAAGAAGAAGAAGAAGAAGAAGAAGAAGAAGAAGAAGAAGAAGAAGAAGAAGAGGAGGAGGAGGAGGAGGAGGAGGAGGAGGAGGAGGAGGAGGAGGAGGAGGAGGAGGAGGAGGAGTTTGAATTTGATATCCCACTTTATCACTACCCGAAGGAATCTCAAAGCGGCTAACATTCTCCTTTCCCTTCCTCCCCCACAACAAACACTCTGTGAGGTGAGTAGGGCTGAGAGGCTTCAAAGAAGTGTGACTAGCCCAAGGTCACCCAGCGGCTGCATGTGGAGGAGTGGAGACACGAACCTGGTTCCCCAGATTACGAGTCTACCGCTCTTAACCACTACACCACACTGGCTCTTTATTAAGATTCAAGTGTAGGAAGACCTTGGCTCAGGCATTGGGCGATATCCTTCCCCAGTCCCCAGCTGGGGATCTGGGGGACTTCAGGGTTATCCAGAATGTATGGGGGTTGGGTTAGCTCTGGAGAACATATGTTCAAGCAGAGAGAGCCTGCCCCCGTTTGCCACCGCTGCAGCGGGAAAGCAATGACAACCATTTGGTGTATGGTCAATGCTTCCCCCCAAGACCCCTTTAATGAAGGGAATGGAGGGTGCAAAATCGGGGTCTCGCCTACACCTGAAAAGATGCTTCACCATCCGCCAATCATTCCACAAGGCCATGCCTAATGTTGCTGAAACGCTTTATCATCTGTTGTTGTTTTTTTTTAAAAAAAGGGAGCCAACTGCTGCTTGCAGGTAAGATTCAAATTCTATTGTGAGTGCTGGAAAGTCCCTCCCCCTTACCTGGCCAGTCCCCTGGCGGGATAGGATGATTGGCTGGGGTAGGCAGAGACCCCAGGTATCCAGCCTGGAGAGGTAGTGGCCAGATCCGAACTACCAGGTAGCCACTATGTGGTCCAGGGGGCTGCGCACGACCACGCAAAAATCTCCCTCCATTTAATGTGGGGAGCAGTCATTGTGCATTGTTCTGTTCAGGAAGCACTACATAGAGTACCTTACTGAAGAAGGTACATAATTGTCCCTTAAGAGTCATGGCAGGAGGACTGGATTGGCTCCACCACGGTGCTGCACCAGGCTGAGCTCAGTGATGAACCACTGAATATTTTTACACTTTGCTGTTAGATGGTGGAAGGGGGCCTCTAATCCTTTTTAGCTGTGTACTGTAGAGAAAATCCTGGCAGTTCAATAATCTAGTGCAGGGGTTCCCAACAAAATTTTCTCGAGGACCCCTCATCGAGCCGCTATTGTGACAAGGACCCCCATTAATTCCTAATCCTAAAATTAAAAAGTAAGAGCCAAATTAAGAGTCTTTTTATATTTTATATTTATACGTTTTTTACAGTTACAACAGAGTACTCCATTAGTATACAGTTAGTTTTAATTTTCAGTTCTTAATGAGATGAGTTAAATCTGTCCTTTGAGTCCATTATTTCTGAAATATTAGGTTCCAAACTTGAAACTTTCACTCTGAAATCCGACCGCATGTCGAGCCGATTCCTATATTTGTTTTTCATCAAACACATGGAAGAAAATGCTTGCTTTGTTTACAAACACTACTGTTTTGCAAAGAGGCAGCACGCGCCAGGGAGGAGGGAGGGGAATGGAGAAGACAGGGTACCTGCGCAGTAGCGCACAAATGAAGCCGACGCGTGCAAAGCATCTTGGGGAGGTGAGCGTTAGTAGAATGCGCACGCTGCCTCTTTGCAAAACTGTAGTGTTTGTAAAGCGCCACCTAACGGCATACAGCAGAACTACTGCCTCTATCTAATTCTAGTTTTGCGCTAGACTCTGCTCATGCAGGAAGCGGCCAAAACAAAAATCTGTTATCATACGAAATATATTTAATATATTTTTTATTCTAATAGCATCTTGCGGACCCCTCTGGCATAGCTCGCGGACCCCTGGGGGTCCCGGGACCACCTGTTGGGAACCACTGATCTAGTGAGTATGTAAAATGCAGTTTAATAGAATCCAGATCTCTGCCAAATGGGATATATCATGCCTGTTGGGCATGATATACCCCAGTTTTTGGTGTATTGCTGTCATAAGAACATGTCATTTCCAGGGATGAGCAGACCAATAGCTCATCTAGTATTAAATAAGCCTATTACTGAATGTGATAGGTGCTTTATGCCTTAATGGAAGCTGGCATAAAAATGTAACATTTTGCTACAAAAACTCCACCTTCTTGAATGCAGCTATTCCTGTTAAAGGTAAAGGTAAAGGGGCCCCTGACCATCAGGTCCAGTCGTGTCCGACTCTGGGGTTGCGGCGCTCATCTCGCTCTATAGGCCGAGGGAGCCGGCGTTTGTCCGCAGACAGCTTCTAGGTCATGTGGCCAGCATGACAAAGCTGCTTCTGGCAAACCAGAGCAGCGCACGGAAACGCCGTTTACCTTCCTGCCGGAGCGGTCCCTATTTATCTACTTGCACTTTGATGTGCTTTCGAACTGCTAGGTGGGCAGGAGCTGGGACCGAGCAACGGGAGCTCACCCCATTGCAGGGATTCGAACCGCCGACCTTCTGATCAGCAAGCCCTAGACTCTGTGGTTTAACCCACAGCGCCACCTGGGTCCCTAGCTATTCCTGTTAGAGCATAATAATTTGTTGCCTGTTAAGGTTATTTCATAATACAAAACTAAGTAATACAATACCTGGTACAGTAATTTATATATTTCAAATTATTCTGTAGTGTGGGTTAAGCAACATAGTCCACACATTGGTGACCTCGAGACTAGATTACTGCAATGTGCTGTATGCGGGACTGTCCTTGAGCCTGGTCTGGAAGTATCAGATGCTCCAGAATGCAGCAGCTAGACTTCAGATAGGATAGATGACTGAGAGTATGCAACACTTCTGCTATAATATCTAACACTGGCTGCTCATATCCTACCCACCCAAGTTGTGGGTGGATATAAAAAGCCTTTAAAAATGACCACCTGAGCCCTTTTACCTTTGCTGTGTCACTAAGATGGTGGCTATCAAATTATTTTCTCTGGATTTCCTATGTAGTCACAGTTTAGGACCAGATTCTGTTGCTGCCAACAACTTTCCTATGGCCCTTCAG
Source organism: Zootoca vivipara (assembly GCF_963506605.1). Taxonomy (NCBI): domain Eukaryota; kingdom Metazoa; phylum Chordata; class Lepidosauria; order Squamata; family Lacertidae; genus Zootoca; species Zootoca vivipara. The sequence goes on from NC_083279.1 coordinate 13,232,854, forward strand.
ACTATTGTCTTGACTATGTCCCAGACATTGTTGGACCCCATCTCCTATCAATCCCAGCAGTCACAGACAATGGTCAAAAATGGAAATCCCTGCAACGATGCCATATTAAAAGTTCATACTGCCTCAGAAATCAGCCCTGAGTGCTCACTAGAAGGACAGATCGTGAAGCTGAGGCTCCAATTCTTTGGCCACCTCATGAGAAGAGAAGACTCCCTGGAAAAGACCCTGATGTTGGGAAAGATTGAGGGCACTAGGAGAAGGGGATGACAGAGGACGAGATGGTTGGACAGTGTCCTCGAAGCTACGAACATGAGTTTGACCAAACTGCGGGAGGCAGTGCAAGACAGGAGTGCCTGGCATGCTATGGTCCATGGGGTCACGAAGAGTCGGACATGACTAAATGACTAAACAACAACCTCAGAATGGGACTGATTTTTAAATTGACTCACAAGGCTTTGGAATTTTTGTTCCTCCCGCCCCTCGTTTCTGAAGTACATTGCACATTATTAAGTTGTAAGAAAGAACTTGGTTACAAAAATGGCTTAAATATCTTCCCTGTTTTGATCATTGTAATTTTAAAATGAAAAATTATAAGCTAGTATGATTTGTACTGTTTTAATTAACTACAAGGCAAGGTTATTGTAAAGGTTAATTAAAATCTGCTTCCTATGACTGTGGGGAAAACACTTTATGATAAGTACTTCAAGAGGTATTGTAGTTTTCTGTATGTGCACTGAAGCATAACTTCCATTGCTTTAACATGTACAAAAAAGGGTTGTGTTTTTTTGTATGTGTGGTTTACTCCGAAAGCCTGATAATCAAAAAATATAATCATATTGCTGAAACTAAAATATAAGAAAGACCGGGGGGGAATGTGTGTGTGTGTGTGTGTGTGTACTTGCAGATTAACTAGCAATTTTTTGTTTTGTTTCTGAGCACTTTGTCACATCAAAATGCTGGTGCATGTTAAAAATATGTCAAGATTATTATTACTGAAGAGACAAGATCAAAATAAATCACTGTGTGCTCCTCTGGTACTCAGCTGAGGTGGTAATGTCAAGTTACGGGTTTTCCTCTTTGATTAAACTCATTCTCAGAGGTGATTTGTTCCACAAAGAAAACAATAATTAATCAGTTAATTACACAGCTGGCTTACCTTATGAACTTGGGAGCAAATGGAATTTAATTTCTAAAGAATATCAAGACTTTCTTTTCACCTTTTTTTCTTCATCTTCAAGTAGTGTCAGATTACTTGAGGGAAATAGCTCATATAAAATACAAGGTGGTGTACTTTTTAAGGATTTCATACAGCAGTATAATATTAGGCCAAACCACGCTTTCTGTGACATATCCAAATTGGGGTTCAGTTGAATAGCCATGCCTCAGCAGGATAGGGTTGGTTTGCAACTGAGAACATAAGAAGCTCATGGGAGCTGAATTGGCCTTGATTGTTCTGATGGAATACCTTTATCAGGTGATGGACAAGGAAAGTTCAATCTTGTTCCTCTTACTTGTATAGGGAAATTTTTAAAATATTTGTGGTTTGATATTTTATTATGTTTCTGTATGTTCTGAAAGCTGCCCAGAGTGGCTGGGGCAACCCAGTCAGATGGTCAGGGTACAAATAATAAATGTGTTGTTATCATAGCTGCCAAGTTATCCCTCATTTTAAGGGATTTTTCCTTATGCTGAATAGGCTTCCTTGCGAGAAAAGGGAAAACTTGGCAGCTATGGTTGTTATCATCATCATCATCATCATCATCATCATCAAATTAGGATAACTGTGTGTTAAAGGTAAAGGTAAAGGACCCCTGACAGTAAAATCTAGTCGCGAACGATTCTGGGGTTGTGGTGCTCATCTTGCTTAACTGGCCAAGGGAGCTGATGTTTGTCCACAGACAATTTTTCTGGGTTGTGTGACCAATATGACTAAGCCGCTTCTGGTGAAACCAGAGCAGCCGCTGTTTACTTTTCTGCCGGAGTGGTACCTATTTATCTACTTGCACTGCTTGCACCTATTTATCTCCTTGCATGTGCTTTCAAACTGCTAGGTTGGTAGGAGCTGGGACCAAGCAACGGGAGCTCATCCCTTCACGGGGATTCGAACCACCAACCTTCTGATCAGCAAGCCCTAGGCTCAGTGATATGAAACATTTCCTCATAGAGGAGTTGATCATTTTGGTTGCCCTTTTTCTCCAACAACCTTTTTGAGCTGAGATAACCGGAATAGTACTGTACACAGTATTCAAAGTGTGGTCTTACCCTAGAGGTGTATAATGACACGTTGATATTGGTATTTTTAAGGCCCTTTCCTAAGAATTACGTAGTATAAGTCTATAAATGACTTCTGCAGCCTTCCCAGATGCCTGCACCCCATGATATCAGGTTGTTCATTTTTATTTGCTTTTGGTTGCAGTCTCTCTCTCTCCCCCCTACCTTTAAAGGGTATGGACTTCTGTAAAGTAAAATAAAGTTTTTCATTAAATACCAAAACAGTGAGCACACAGGTATCAGTAACATTGCTCCCCTGGCTCCCCAACATCAAGCAACTCTGACAATTGCTGTGACATATGGGCAGCTCAGTGCAGAGAGCAAAGCCAATCTGATGCCACTGCTTATGTGTTCACACCATGCCTTTATCATCACACCTCTCCCCTTCCCCATTGTCAGGAGTATAGGCAGGAGTCAGGCTCTGGGGCCTGTAGTGCTTTGCAGGACTGGGGCCTGCCTCAGCTTGTGCTGGAGAAGCAAGGAGTGGCCACTCAGGTGAGGCCACTTGATTACTCACTGCACCTGGTGGCAAGAGCTGGGAGGGATAAAAGCTCAGCATTTCCCTTCAGCTCTTTGCCACAGCAATGCTATCCCTGCCTTGTTGCATCTGGCTCCCTGTTCCTTGATCCTTCGCCTTGCTCCTTGGACCTTCACCTTGCTCCTCGACCCTTGGACCTTCGCCTTGCCGACGCCTTGCTCCTCGACTCCCACACCTTCGCTTCCGCCTTGCTCCTTGACCCTTGGGCCCTCGCCTCCGTGACGCCCTGCTTCCCAACCTTCGGTTCCTTGACCCTGCGACTGCCTGCTGCTGGACCCTCAGCCCTGCACCATCCAGACCCCATTCCTGCTTCCACAGCATCATCTTGCCCCTGGTCTTGGCATCCTCAGGCGGGCCTGCTACCTCCCACCGACCAGACCGTGATACCCATAGTAACTGGCGTTAGGAAGCCAGGTGAACCACACTGCCCAAACTGCCCTTCCCCGCTGATGGCTGTTGATAAACTCAATCTGCGCCCACTGAATTGCTAAGGTGATTCTCAACTTCCTTGTCAATGAAGCAGAAAAACAAATGCCTTTTTCACAGGGAAAGAAAACTTTTTTTGAAAGGCGGAAGGCAAGTTTTGGTGCAGTGCTGATTGTGGTATTGGCCAAAAGAGGGACAAGGATAGCCATTTTTAAAATGTTCCTCATTAGAGTGAATGAGAAAAAGCCCACAGTGCTTCAGTCTACAGAGCAGCTCAGGATCTGCAATGCAGATCAAAGCAGGCAGCCCACAGAGTGACTCTGAAACAGATCAAATTTTATTTTAATTGCATAGCTACGGATCCAAGGCAAACCATGAGATCCATACATACCCCTATTATATACATAGCCCTAACCCTCACTTGCAGACATAATTGCACAATTTGGGACGCGTTACATGAAAAATAGGACCCAGGTGGCACTGTGGGTTAAACCACAGAGTTAAACCTCGGCCTATAGAGCAAGATGAGCGCCACAACCCCAGAGTCGGACACGACTGGACCTGATGGTCAGGGGCCCCTTTACCTTTACATGCAAAATAGGAAACTGAACTCCAAAACCTTGAATTCAACATGAGATACAATGAATGCCTCTGTAATGTGTTATCTGCCCCAGCTTTACCCTCTGTATAATAGGGGTGGAGTCTAAGTTCATTTTAGTTGGCAAGAAATTTTTGTGTGATAATTGCTGCTTTCGGACTGGTGGCATGAATGTGTGAAACAGTTACCTGATTTGTGCTGTTCTCTTACAGCCATTTCTCTCTCATATACTGTCTCTGGAAAATGAGGGAAAGCAACCCTGAGACATGATTAAAATAGTGTCATCCATGATAGCAGAGAGGCTTCACACATTGCGGCTACCATCCTAAACACACTTACCTGGGAGTAAGGTTAATTGAACTCGATGGGACTTCTGCAGAGACGTCCATAGAACTGCTGTGCCAGACAGTCAATTGATCTTCACAGCTATCATGTGGGAAACCAAAATGTGTTGCTACTTAATTTGATACAGTGAATCGAGTCTCCAACTCCTGATGTCAGGAATTGTTGCAGACAATGTAATAGCTCAGCAATATAATACCTGCTAGTAAATGGCTTATGAAGATGGAATTTCTCCCAGAGCTTCCCGCTTCAAAATTAGTTGCACTCTACTACATTATTTTGCAAGTTCTGTTTTAGAGCATTTTGTTTCTGGTGCAACTTTGTTATAAGGAAATAAGAACTGGGCAAAAAAGTGGCTCTTTTCCTGTTTATTTTTCCCGAGGCCTAAAATTGAAATAAAAAAAGGAAAAAAAATAGGGGTGTGTCTGTGAAACTAAAAATTTCGGAACAGTTTGTCTTTCAGATATGAAATACTTCTCCATGTAGTTAGTATGGCTTCAAAATATCAACGATTCAAAGGCAGTGGTGATGTTGGCAGTGTTACTGTATTTGCCTGCATTGGCTGGCATGAAGCGTTCATTGACAATGACAACTGAGTGCGACAAGAAAATGATCAGTATTGTGTTGCTCTTAGCCAAATCTAACGTGCATCAGCCAGAGGCGTAGCAAGCCCAGGTACCTGGTGCAGAATTTTTGTCACACACCCCCATGCGGCTTTGGCTCTGGCTCTGGTGAAAAGTGAAAAACATGAATTGCAAAAAAACTAGAGCTGACAGAATAAAACCTACTTCAGATATGAAATCTCATGCAACAGAAAATATACAAAAAATGTTCCCCAGTGGGGGGCACCGAGTGTCACCCCCCCCTCCAGGGTGGCACCCAGGGCAACCCGCCCCCATCGGCCCCCCTTGCTACGCCACTGGCATCAGCATTGGGAAAAAGGACATCACAAAGTAGGAAACGATGGTGGAAATGGCATTCAAAATGACAAAACGGTTTGATTGGACTACCTTCTCTTAATGGAAATGCTAAACCTTCTGGGTCTTGGTGTTTTTTAGTTTAGAAAAAAAACAACGACTAAGGAGAGACTTCAAAGAGGCTTATAAAATTATCATGGTTTGGAGAAACCACGTGGAGATACTTGATGTTCTCCGTCTCTCCTCTTATGTGAAATTGATGCCATCTAGTAGATACACTAACTGAAGCAAGATGTAAGTCGCTGCCTTTACTTAAGGCCAAGTGCATGATGTTCTTTCTTTTGAAGAAGTCATTGCAAGTCCATCACTAGAATCCCAATTAACCCTGATGTATAGCTCTCATTTTTACCTTTGTAAAGATTATCTGAGATGTTAAAATTTGGGGAGAGATGCTTTTATGAAATGAAATAAGCTCCATTTTTATAGGAGTGCCAATCTATAGAAGTATAGAGGTGTCAGAGTTGCCCCCCCCCCGGACTCACTTTCATATATACTGTAACGTAGATTTTGATGTAACAGGGAATGCCTCTCCTTGTAGTTTTGTCTTATGGGTCCCTCACTCTTTTGAAATACAGCAAAGAAATCAGAGGTGTTTGAGGAGATCAAATGTACATATATTTCAGATGGAACTCAGTGTTAAAAGTTATATTTAACTGCATCAGGCACCAGTTGGGCTAGGCTATACACAGCTTTCTTTTTATTCCATACATTTCACTAAAGTTCACTTGAGACTTGACTGCTGCATAAAATGAATATAAGTTGTGAGAAATAGAGATTATTATGATGGTTAGGTATTTCCCATGCATGTGAAGACAGGCTGCAGTGGAGCGCTGGCGGAGGAAGAGGAGTGGGGGAGGGAGTGCACGCCCCCGGCAGTGTGATCCCGGTGGGGTGCCATCGCGGCTGCCCCCCTGCCCGCGTTGGGCACCCCACCCCTGTGGGCGGTGCGTCACGCCCCCGGGACACGTGCCAGCATTGCCCCCGCCTGCTCTCTGCCCCCCGGTGCTGGAGCATGAACAACAGAAATAATAAAATGCAAGGGAACTCAAGAAAATATAAGAAATTCTGACAAAAGGTTGAATGGTTTGTTATAGGAGCATCCATATAATTTGACTCTCAGATATCTGATTCAATGAAGTCCTATTCATGTATTGTTCACATGTTGTGTTTAATCTGCACACGTGGTTGTGTTTAATCTGCAACAGGTCTGCAATTGTCAGCCCTGCTCAACATGTTTTAGCCTTGCTCCATATGGTGGTGTATGGCATACCATAAGGAGCGAGGCTGAAGGTTCCAGATTAAATGTGGCAATACTTACTTTTGAGTGAAAAAGGCTACATTTGTCTTTATAATACATTCTCTAATACTCAAATCAATCTTATGATGTCATCAAGGCTTTTGTGATCAAAGGGTTTGTACTGCAAGCTGATGTACTCTGCAGTACTGAATGAGGTCCATGCGTCTGAATATGACCATTCAATTATTGGAGTTTCCTACAAGCAAACAATCCTTCAAAAAAAGCCCATGTGCTCACTACGTTTTTGGTTATTATGGATTAATCCATAAACCACTGACCTCCCACAAAGACTTAAAACTAACAAGTCAATAAACAACCCAGACCTGCACACAAAGTAAATCCCTAATATTCTCATCTACAAGTGAATGCAAGTCTAGAGTGGTATTGATTATGTAATTCATTCTGAAGTTTCTGCATGAGAGATCACTAAAAGCACAGAGGCTACCATGAGCCATCTGATATTGCATCTGCAATGCAACAATCCTGCTATATGTTAAATTAAAGAATCCTTTAAAATGCCCATTAAGCAACTTGACACTAAAGCTATGATCCACAAACTCAACTGTACTCCTCCCCTATGTGATCACCTCAAGGAGTGTCTCCTGATATCCCACCCACTCTGCAATGCTGCAGAACACAGACCTGGACATAAAGAACTCTGGAGTTTTTGTTAAAGTAGGCTACAAATAGATTGTGGCAATTTCATTATAACACAAATTGAGCTTGTGTAATGCAACATACTTCATGTCCAAGAACTCTCATCCAGTCTGGTGTAAAAATAAATAGTAGAGATGATCCACACCACCCTTTGCAGACCTGGCGCTCTCCATATGTTTTCCAGTCATTCCTAATCATTTACCAGGATGCCTGGAGCTGATGAGAACTGAGCTGAAGAGAGGTGATGTGCCTATTTTTAAAAAAACACAACCACAACCATTCTCACAACAGCAAAAACATTCAGCTCTACTCATCAGATTATATCATTCAAATGGGCAAATTTGTGTTAGCTTTGCCTTGCCTGTTTTCCATTTATCACGTATGTGGGTAAGGGGGAAATCACAGCTCCTTTGATCAACCTATTTGTTTATATGAACAGGGCTGTGAGATGTTTTAAGTGTTCAAGCAGTACCTTTTTGCTGAGCTTATTTTACAAGCAGTTGCCTCTTGTGACGTAATATAAAAAAAATGTCTTATGAGAACTGCTGTGTCTTGTGCTGTTCTGTTGTTTTTGTCACTGGGTATAATTTGAATATTATTATAGAAGAATATTGTTATTCTGCCTGGTTCCCTGTAACTTTGCATCTCTCAGTGAGGGAACTGACAGAAGGCTCTCGGCACTGGACCTTGTAGTTTCCAGATCACCTTCAAAGGTAGCCATGTAGAGCGCATTGCAGTAGTCCAAGCGGGAAATAATCTGAGCATGCACCACTCTGGTGAGGCAGTCCACAGGCAGCAGGTAGGGTCTCAGCCTGCACACCAGATGGAGCTGGTAGACAGCTGCACAGAATTAACCTGTGCCTCCATGGACAGTTGTGAGTCCAAAATGACTCCTAGGCTGCAGATCTAGGAGAAGGAAAACTCTGGTCCTAAACCTCCATTGCCTTGTGGCTATACTCATTCATGAAAAAGACTTTGGGAGTAAACACTGAGTAAAAATCTATACCTACTGCCTTGTGGGATATCTTCAGGACAAGAAAAGGCTGAGGAGTAAACCCTACACATATCTGGAGTGGAGTCCCTAAGGCTGTTGGATGGTGTCTTCTATGCCTCTTTCCACCAACTCATGCTGCCAAGTTGGTGCCAAATGTTTTTCACTGCTTTCCATTGGACCACATTGGTGAGGCCAACAGGGGCGTCTTGTACACTGGGCAGCCCAGGAACTCCATACACACTTGTCCAGGCTTACACCCCAGAGAGGTTACTCTGGTGCTGCTAGCACAGCAAAAAATATCTGGGAGGCAGCAGTTAGAAGTTACCAGTCTCTGCAGCCACAGCAGACACTGTGATTCCCCAGTGGTTTGACTTCAACCCCGGAGGTGCACTGTATAGTCTCTTGAGACAGATGGATGCCAACAAAATGTTCTAGAAGTGTTGGGGGGCAGTGTATCAAGCAACGGAAGGAAAACAACAATCACTACTTGAAAGGGCACCGAAATAGTTCTGACTTAGACCTCCACATGCTATGCACAGAGAGCTTTATTTCTTAATTACTGTGATGGCATATTCACCCATGCAATCCTACATTTGCATAAGTTGTACAATGCACATTATTTTCTCTGAAATTTAATCATTGCATTGAATAGCAAATGGCTACGCATTTTTTTTAAGTATAAGCAATTATTGTGCTTGGTTGCTCAAACTAGGCGCTTACTCTTCAAGACAGGGGTGGTTAACCTGTAGTCTCCAGATGCAGTTAGGCTACAGGGTCATCATCCTTGACCACTGGGTGCACTAAGGGGGACTGATGTGAGCTGAAGTCCATCCAACATCTGGAGGGCCACATTTCCCATCCCTACTGCAAGGGATCTCCAGTATCTCTTTTATTATTCTTTTGTACAATTAATTGTAGGTTCAAGGATTTCAAAGAGCAAGACAAATACAGAAAAGGGGGAAATTGCTTTTGACATCTTACAGTACTTAAATGGATGCATAAAAATAGTAATTATAATATTCCATCTTACAGTGCACGTTTCCCTATATGAAAAATCACTGTTTGCTATCCCAAGTGGGAAATGGAATTAGTGTGGGAGATTAGTCTGTTCTTCTAAAACAGCACATATAATTTGTTTACCTCTTTCTTCACAATTTTCAAGCAGTTTGTGACAATAAGATATGTCACTGGGAATTAAATGAGAGTCACAGGTTTGAGGAATCATAAATCACTATAACATTGCTTTGCGAGGTTTTTTGTTTGTTTTTTTAATTATTCCTGGCTTTTGATGGGCTTTCAAAGCACAGAAATGATGAAAGGACTTGTTCAGTGAAGAAACACCTGGTGTGATCTAAGTTGACAGGCAAGCGGAACAATAAAAAAGCAATAATTTACATATGTCCAATTTAGACGAATGGGGCAAGACGATGGCTGCTTTACAGGGCAGTTTGTTCTCTTTTGTGAGCTTTGGTTAGGAAATCTCTGATCCCGTGAAGATCAAGACCACACTTTTACATTTGGTTTTCCCTTTAGCTTAGGTTGTTTCCTTTCTGATGTTGTATATTGAATGGGTGGGATCCAAAGGATATGCAAGTTTAATGTTCTTGCTCCCCAGCCCACCGCTTCCTAGACTGTGCAATGGGAAAGGGAAATTACCCAAAATTGAGCAGGGATCTTTGCACAAACAGAGTTATGCTGTAGCTTTCAATGTCATGGGTTATTCCATGTCGGGAAATGCCTGGTTAATGGTGATATCATTATTGGGTATGTCAAAGTAACAAAGTGTGTTGTTTAAAAGAAAATCAACCAATAAACATGAATTGGGGGCGGGACTTCCTTATACAGGGCTGCATTCAGATGTCTTCAAAAGGTTGTATAGTTACTTATCTCCTGGGCTCGGCGTTGCATAACTCCATACCCTCCAGCATTTCTCTGATGAAAATAGGTAAAGGTAAAGGAACCCCTGACCATTAGGTCCAGTCGTGACCGACTCTGGGGTTGCGCGCTCATCTCGCATTATTGGCCGAGGGAGCCGGCGTATAGCTTCCAGGTCATGGGGCCAGCATGACAAAGCCGCTTCTGGCAAACCAGAGCAGCACATGGAAACGCCGTTTACCTTCCCGCTGTAGCGGTTCCTATTTATCTACTTGCATTTTGACGTACTTTTGAACTGCAAGGTTGGCAGGAGCTGGGACCAAGCAACGGGAGCTCACCCCGTCACAGGGATTCGAACCGCCGACCTTCTGATCAGCAAGCTCTAGGCTCAGTGGTTTAACCACAGCGCCACCTGGGTCCCCTGATGAAAATAGGGATGTCCTAAACAGGGCTGTCTTAAGCATATGCAGTGCAGGGGTGCAAAGATCCTCCTGGAAGCCCCCCCCCAGGTTTCCCAGTCCCAGGCATGCAGGAGGGCGGAGCCAGCCGGCTGCCTCAGCATCTCGCTGGCTCGGTCGCCCCTGAACTTGCAGCGCAGAGCCACCTGCAGCGGAAGAGCCTGCCGCAGTGCTCTGACTGATGGGCGGGCTCCTCCCCGGACTCAACTCTCAGGCCCTGGACTCTTAGCCTGCCGCCCCTGGGAGCCTGGCCCCCGGGTGCCCCGCACCCCTAGTGCCTATGGGTAAGACGGACCTGGTCTTAAGGAAAAGCGGGACAGAAACTGGAGCGGCTTCTGTAAATCCAGGACTGTCCCTGGAAAATAGGTACACTTGGAGGGTCTGTGGTGAGGGGGCTGGATGAGGGAAGTGTTATATCGACAAAGGAAGTTGCCTTATACTGAATCCGATCATTGAATCCAATTTAGCTCAATGTTTTCTGCACTGACTGCCAGAGGTTGTCCAGGGTTTCAGGCAGGGCAGAGATAGGATGTGGGACCTTCTGCATGCAAAGCAGAGGTCCTAACATTGAGCTAGGGATCTGCATTGGAATTCAGCAGTTAAAACACTGGTGGCAGGGTTCTAGAATATACCTTATGAAAAAAATAGATGAATAGTAAAATATCAATAAAAGTAAGACTAGAGGGAAGAATTCAGATGGGTGGAAATCAAATCAAGAAGTCAGTGAAGTAAGCATATTACATCTTTTGTTGGCTATATTTATGGAGACTATTGTCACAAAGAAAGAATGGAACTGTAAGATCACTTCAAGACTAAAGGATTGAAAGCACAATTTACTTTTCAGAAATCCCCCCCGCCCCATACATGCCTAGGGAAGGAAATAAAGTCACAAAAAGTGCCAACAGGAAATAAAAACTAAACAATCCCATAGCTGTCCTTCAATCAAACAATAAGGCCTATCAAAAGTGTTTCTTTGCCAAACAAAGGCCATCTGGGACAGTGAAGCACCTGGTGCTTATTCCAGCTGTTCTTAATGTGACAGATAAAGGGCATTTTTACACTTCTCAACCTTAATTAACCCAAATTTCAAAGATGACAAACATGTCTAGAGAAGAGAGGAGAGAATTGGGAGTCAGGTGACACAGCCTCTCCTCATGAGTCTGCCACAAACAAAATGGAGTGTTTCTGTACCTGTACTCAACATAATTAAATTGGAGAACTTTTGCAGTGTTGGTAGATCAACTCACAGCTAGCCCCAGAGTACCCACATGGACTTTTGCCCAGGGCTCTTTTCAGCTGGAACTCACCGGAACTTTGTTCCGACACCTTTTGTGGGCTCCATTGCCAAAATAAGAAAACAAGGGAGGTGTTCATTGTGAGTTCCAGCACCTCTTTTATTCTAGAAAAAAAATACTGCATTTGACCCTCATTACCATTCCTCTCCATTTCAGCTCTTTACCATAGCAATTGATTGGTTGTTTTGCTAGGGAACTACTGTGAGAAGCAGAAAATGAAATAGTGGGGAGCAAGAGTCCATTCAGCATATGGAGGATCCCCTAAGCTAATAAGACCATCTGAGGTCTTCTTTTGCCACACTGCCTCATTTTTCCTGTGCTGAGCTTTTTCTTCTGGAAAGTCTTCTCTCGTTCTAATTGTCATTTTACCTTGATAAGTATTCGAGGCTTTCTAATACTTGTTACCAAGCCCTCTGAAGCTCATTATTAGGCCTGAGACTATCAAAACCTACTTATATGTCACTATATTCCAATAAAGAAGTTTGAAATGGAGACTCCAATGTGAAGCTGCTCAGTTGAAATTCTTTAGTAAAGTTGACAGTGTGAAATTTGATTTTAATGAATCCTATGTACAGTAGGGACACTGGTGACGCTGTTGGTTAAACCAGAGAGCCTAGGGCTTGCCGATCAGAAGGCCGGCAGTTCGAATCCCCGCGACGGGGTGAGCTCCCATTGCTTGGTCCCAGCTCCTGCCAACCTAGCAGTTCGAAAGCATGTCAAAGTGCAAGTAGATAAATAGGTACCGCTCTGGCGGGAAGGTAAACGACATTTCCGTTTGGCTGCTCTGGTTTGCCAGAAGCGGCTTTGTCATGCTGGCCACATGACCTGGAAGCTGTACACCGGCTCCCTCGGCCAATAACAAGAGATGAGCACCGCAACCCCAGAGTCGGTCACGACTGGACCTAATGTTCAGGGGTCCCTTTACCTTTACCTTTATGTACAGTGGTACATTGATTCTCGAACTTAATTTGTTCTGGGAGACTGTTCGATTCCCAAAACCGTTTGAAAACCAAGGAGAGGCTTCTGATTGGAAGTTCGGCTTCCAAAAAGGGTTCGCAAACCGGAACACTTACTTCCGTGTTTGTGGCGTTCAGGAGACAGTTTGTTTGGCAACTAAGCCATTTGATAACCAAGGTACAACTGTACATGTAAAGGTAAAGGGACCCCTGACCGTTAGGTCCAGTCATGACCGACTCTGGTGTTGTGGTGCTCTTCTCATGTTATTGACTGAGGGAGCCAGCGTACAGCTTCCAGGTCATGTGGCCAGCATGACAAAGCCGCTTCTGGCAAACCAGAGCAGAGAGAATGCCGTTTACCTTCCTGCTGTAGCAGTACCTATTTATCTACTTGCACTTTGACATGCTTTCGAACTGCTAGGTTGGCAGGAGCTGGGACCGAGCAATGGGAGCTCACCCCGTTGCGGGGATTTGAACCGCCGACCTTCTGATCGGCAAGCCCTAGGCTCTGTGGTTTAATCCACAGTGATATTATATGTTTGTTTTGCTTGGAACAGATTCATTGGAGTTAAGTGACATAACCAATTATGGTGCATTAATTTCAGTGGATCTGCTTTGTATTGGACTTAGCTGAATACAATCTATGGCGCAAATACAGTTTACATTATTTACCACTACTCATCAGTGACCATTTGTCAATTGTGAGTCACATAGTCTCACACCCATGTTAACTACATCTTTTGTTGAATTATGTTGCCATCTTTCTTATTTTTTAGATGTGCTCTGTTTTGTACTCTGGCCCTCACACTACTAGGTATTTCATCTGTATTTGGCTTTAGCGATTTTAAAGCCCCTCACTGAAATCCTGCTAGAGACATATGCACATATATCAGTTATACCCTCATTTTAAAAGACATAGATTTTGTGTATGCACACTGTACTTTTAACCCAACACTGCATTTGATGTTGGTCATCTATATACCAAATAAAGTGACTTGATAAACATATCAGCTGGGTCATATGCTAGTTGGTACCTAACCAGAGGAAGATACATTCACACAACTGGATGCTGTGTTTCCAACTCTGTAAACTTCTATGCAGTTCACTAGAATTTACATGTATTACCAGGCATGTGTTCAGGAGTGGGATGAAGGGACTATGTCAGGGATAGTCAACGTAACGTGGCACCCACTTTAGAAAACTTGAATATCCTGGTTTGAATATATCAAATAAAAGTTGCCAATCAAACTTGATTATTTACAAATCCCCCCCAAAAAATGTGCAGCTAGCAGACAATGCCTCCTGAATGATTTCTTTTCCTCATTTATAGTCTTCCCAATGCAGATTGCAAGACAGATGGCTTAAAGCAGGGGAGAGAGTGCACAATAAATTTCAAAACCTAACATTCAGCTTTTAAAATGAACTTTGGCTCCCCCAAATGCCACCTATTATTTTTAATGAAGCAATTCATAAAACTTATATTGACTTAAAATGGAGCAAATAGAAGGGAAGGAACAGGCAGGGGAGCCATTTTGCCTGATTCATTTAGCGCTGAATTGAGTACTTAGGATTGTTTGTCAAGCAGTCGACAATTCATTTACAATACTGATGGCCTCTTGTTTACCCAGGTTGGTTTATGGGATTCCTGATTCTCCTCTGGACAACTCTGTGAATTTTCACAATTTTTTTCTCAAAAAGTGAAAGAGAAGTTTAAAGTTCCACAGATAGAAAGAAAGAAAGAAAGAAAGAAAGAAAGAAAGAAAGAAAGAAAGAAATCCCCAGAGATCGGAAACCAAGCCATTCCAATTGACAGAAAGCTTGCATTTCTGCAGTTCAGATGCAATGAATGCACCGCCCTTCCAAGCTTTGCAAATCATACTCTGTTCAAAATAGAAGACACACTTACAAATGTGACATTGCTAATTTGGCAAGCAGATTTTAAAGCCTGAAGGCAAGCCAGCATATCAGTAGCGTTCTAAGTAGGGCTGCAGTTAGCCTGTGAGCAGCGTAGTTGTCAGAGAGAAAGAAGATGCTCCTTCGCATGCTGTTGGCTCCTGCTGGGAAAATAGTACTATAACATACTACTGTTGCTTGCCAACCCAGTGTGAGATTCCAGGGCTTCCAGCTGTTCACCTAGGGTTCATGTTTCCTTTTTGGAAATGAGGCACAGTGAAGACTTTGGTGTGTTTTCTGTGGTATCAGTTATTTACACATATATACAACCTGAACCTGTTGTTGAGGGGTTGACAGCATCAACACCCCAAAAGGGTCTCGTTTTTCCCATAGCCACAACCTTGGTTCCAAACAGAAGTCAAACATTGCTCTAACTCTCTCTCCAGCTTGCTGCTCCACATCTAGGTCACAAACTCTCAGCTCTCAACTCTGGCTTTTGCCCTTCAAACCTACCTGCGAGTTAAGGGATTTGCCATCTCCCACAGAGCCCCTTCATTTGTTCTCCTTAATGGCTCACCACTCAGGCTACCACCTCACCTGGAGGCTAGCCTGGCTATTCCAAGAATTAGAAGCCTTGATTGAATTTTAACACCTGCTGGATCCAGGAGTTAGGGGGATCTTGGCATATAGCCTACTCTTCCCCCCCCGACCCACAACTCATAACAATATTTCAATCTCACCCTTCTTCCCTGCTGCAAGTTGCAGTACAGCCTCAGGCAGCAATGGCGCTAGAGTGCTGCAGAGTTCAGGTCAGCAGTTCCTTCTGCTTGTAAACTGCCTGGGCCCCAAAGGCAGACTGTCTAGTCTGGCAACCTCAGTGTCTTACACAGGTAAACAGCCCACTATGACATTGCCTAGAAAGGAGCAACAGGCCCCAACCAAAGAAGAATGGCAACTTAAACTGATGGAATATGTGCAACTTATGGATCTAACTTATAGAGTAAGAGAACGAGAAGAACATATGTTTAAAGAAGATTGGAAAATGTTTATTGGATATATGGTGGGGGGGCTGTGTACACTTGAAAACGTTGGCAGCATTAAGACAAATTCAACAGTGTAAATAATTTTTGCTAGAAGTAATAATGGAATACTGAATGGTTTAGTTTATATAAAATATGCAGGGATTTATGCTATGTAAAATGAACCATGGAAAGAGAAGAAGGGGAGTCATTGATAATTTAAGGTTGTTTAAATGAATAAATTGTAAAACAGTGAATTTAATAAAAATTACATATGAAAAAGAAAGGAGCAACAGGATTGAAACAACAAAAATGAAAGCCAAGTACAATTGTTTACAAAATGCTGTTCCCCGCTCTCGCTGGAACCTCTTTTCTCAAAATCCTTTTTCTATCTGGCGAACTGGCACGTTGTTTTCATACATCACAGAATCACCGCCAAATTATTTTGGCATAAATGAGCAACAAATATTTCACAACGCATGTCAAATTTTATACTTTTCCTGACTCAGGGCAGAAGCCCTCCAAATTAATACCGTATGTTGCTTCTTCTTGACCACACAGTTGCTTCTGTTACCTACATATGCTGCCTGCAATTTGGCATCATTTATCCCACTATAACCCATGTTGCTTTCTCAGGCGCATTGCTTTGTAATGTGCCTGTGAATGGGATGTGTGCTATAATTTAATCTTCACCCCTTACCTAACCCCCACCCAAATTAAGGTTGGGTTGAACTCACACAATGAGAGTGAGCCCTTCCTCACCTTGCCTCACGCACCTCCCCAAACTGTTCCAGATTTTGAGGTTATACACAGGGAGGATATATTTACCTGACAGAGGAGTGTAACTGGAAGTTCTGTTTCACAAGTGGACATTTGTTGCCCAACAGGAATGGAAGTGTTGGATACAACCCCACCCCATCCCACCCCACCCTCTTTTTTTACTTTACTGATAGAACTTCTTGTCCATGCGAAACTGACTCTCTGTGCACCATTTTCACTGAGAAGAAAAGGCAGCTCCATATAAATCACCTCTCCTCCATTTTGGTATGGTTTCGTGTGCTCCACTTATCCAGTTGGTGGCACATTCCAAAAGCAGCCTTTTATAGGCTCCACGTATCACCTGCGATAATTCAGGCTGTGCTTCATTGGATAATTTTTAACTGCCAAAACTGTTCCTCCAGCCTCTGCCTAAGCAGTAGTTGTGTGGTAACTAGTAGCCACCAGATATCAAAATGTATCATACTTCTTTAAGCAAGTATTTTGTAACCATCAACTTCCACTGAGGAAACACCGTTGGCTACTAACTCTCCAGAAGTCAAACTTAATCATCGTCTCATTATATATCCAAAAGACTAGAAGTCTCCAGGGAAAGAATGGGCTGATTTGTTGGAACAATGTGTGAAATTCCCTCATTTTTGCCCTCATTTTCTTCATAGGATTTCTAGATCTCAGTTCTGCAATGATGGTTCAGAATGCCTCTGTCCTGATTTAAACTCAAAATCTCATAGTTCTATGTCTACTTGACTTCCCCACTAGCAGACCTGAGGTATTTTCCTTCCCCATCCCCCCCCACCAACAGAGCACCAGTCCGTCCCCCCGTCCCCCGCCAAGGTCTCATGCGTTATTTTGGCCAAGTCCTCTTCACAGTATTTATCTGGCCCTGTGTCATCCCAGACACAATGACAACTTTCCCTTCCTTCACAGAACCCAAATGTGAACAGCTTAGTTGCTTTAGCAACTGAATGTTCTATTCCACCCACAATGCAATCTCAGCTAAAAGAGCCTTCATCACATTATCCAGAAGAAAGGCTTGAAAGATCTTCCCCAGAATTATGACTGTGAATTCCTATTCTCTTTAAGCTACTGTTTTCCACACATATGGGAATGAAGTAAATGAATTTTATATCGGTGCCCACAAGTCTGTTTCCATCATGGTCCTGAAGTTACTTGTTCCAGAGATTGTTACTTGCTCCATTCCAGTCATTATGACCAATGATCAGGGATGATGCGAGTTGAGGGAAAGTCAAATAACATCTGGAATGTGACACGTTCCTGTTGCAGTGACTAAAGATCACAGTTTATGTCAAACTTTTTCTTTTCTTTTTTAAGGTTCTTCCTTTCAAATGAAATTTCCTGCAATCCCACACAAACAGAGGAATATTCCACAGAGCTAATAGGCTGATAGAAGTTAATCTTGAATATAAAGCTAAATTAGATTTAAAAGCTTTCTCCCCCCTCTGAAGGCAACAGTTCCCCCGCCTCTTTCTTGGGCTTTGTACTTTTTGATAATTCTCTTAATGTCACAGATGCTAATCACACATCTCCTTCCTTTGTGGATCTAAGACAGACACTATAAATCACAGAAGTTACATTAATGCAAAGACTGGGTCAAGTGGATATAATAAATCAGCTTCAAAAGACCTTTAGTCTTTCCGATTCTCCACATTTGTTCTATGGATTTCATTAGATTGATTGAGGCTTTAAGTGTAATCTTGTGCAAGCTAATTTTGGCTTTTGTTAGGCTGTCACTTGCGAGACTTTATAAGATCCACATTCCTAGAAATGTGAAAGTATTCAAGAGAACAATTAGCTGGTATTTGAAGGCAGACGGATATCATCTTTATTGTGCTCACGATTCTTTTCTGTTTGGGCTGGATGAGGAACAGGTCTGAAATTCTCTGCTCCAACTAGCTGTTGTCCCCCCATTATCAGATAAGACAACAGATGAGTGACTTTTCCCTGGCTCATGCCATGTCAGCTCAGAAATTAGCTTATTTTCTGCAGCCAGGGTAACTTTGTTTTGAATAAATTTTATCAGAGAATAATAATAATAATAATAATAATAATAATAATAATAATAATAATAATAAATATTATTATATTTATACCCTGCCCTCCCCAGCCAAGGCCGGGCTTGGGGCAGCTAACACTAAAACAACAGATTAAAATACAACTTAAGAACAAGATAAAGAAAACATTGCCTGAATCCCTGAAGCTTGTATCTAAAATTGGGAAAAGAGCTTCAGTAGCATAGGTAGTAGAACAGTGGACCTTAATAGAAAGCTGCTGAATGTGTGGAGCTGTGAGAAGATAATATCACTCCTACTGTCCCTGATTCTCACATTATCTTCTATAAAAAGCCCATATACCTTTAGGTTGTATGCACATAGACTCAGATGGACAAATGGAGGTCAGGCATAGAGGCAACACATGTGGTCCCAAAAAACCACACCTCTGCATGATCACGAGTCATCTGAGAACAGCTAGCATGTTGTGACCTCTCATCCTTGCCATACACTAGCGGCCAAAATTGTGCAGACAGGCAGAAACCCCCCTGGGTGACACCCGCATGAATGACTCAAGACAATGTGTTATGGGATTAAACTTTGGCCACAACTTTATTAAAACTTCAGATGTAGGGGGACCTTGACTTAGGCATTGGGTATTTATCCCTCCCAGTCCCTGGCTGGGGATCTGGGAAACATCAGGGTTATCCAGAATGTGTGGGGATTGGGGTGGCTTTTTTTTTTAGTAATACCATAAAATTATATATCAATGGAAAGATAATTTAATGAAGAATGTAATGCAGCAAAGTTTGTTCAATTATCTATATTGTAGCTAAGGTTATAGCCAAATAACCAGGAAAAGGACGCACAACTTGCAGCAGCTTTCCTTCATTTGAATGTAGCCAATGAGCATGAGTGTTTAGAGAGCCAATCAGGTGTTGTTGTTGTTGTCGTTGTTTAGTCGTTTAGTCATGTCCAACTCTTCGTGACCCCATGGACCAGAGCACGCCAGGCACTCCTGTCTTGCCTTGCCTCCCGCAGTTTGGTCAAACTCATGTTCGTAGCTTCGAGAACACTGTCCAACCATCTCGTCTTCTGTCGTCCCCTTCTCCTAGTGCCCTCAATCTTTCCCAACATCAGGGTCTTTTCCAGGGAGTCTTCTCTTCTCATGAGGTGGCCAAAGTATTGGAGCCTCAGCTTCAGGATCTGTCCTTCCAGTGAGCACTCAGGGCTGATTTCCTTCAGAATGGATAGGTTTGATCTTCTTGCAGTCCATGGGACGCTCAAGAGTCTCCTCCAGCACCATCAGGTGTTATGAGCCCTCAAACCTCGGAAATACACTTTCCCCAAAAGGTTTCCACAATTTTGGCCACTTGAGTATATGTGGCAAGGTAACATATCTAAGCCAATGTAACCTTTCATTGTGTTGGGGGGGGGGGATAATGGATGTGGTCAGGCGAAAGTTCAATATTTTTAAGTACTATTGATTTCTATGTGGGCGAGTTGAATGCATGCATTACAATTTGGGCTTAGCTAATTCCCCTTTGTAAGGCAAACTCTTAACATTTTCAGATGATTCGCCCAGGCTTAAAACTTAAAGAAAGGTTTCAAACAACCCATACGCATCCCCCGCAATAGAGCTAGGATGCGACTGTTTGTTCTACAGTTAGGTAGAAGATAAGTAGACTCATAGAATCATAGAGTTGGAAGGGACTCTGAGGATCATCTAGTCCAACCCCTTGCATTGCAGGTATATGCGGCTGTCCCATACAGGGATCTAGCCTACAACCCTGGCATTATAAGCACCATGCTCTAACCAACTGAGCTAACATGTTAGGCTTTAATGGTTTAGATTCTTTAGCTGTGATTCCTGCACTGCAGGGAGTTAGACTAGAAGGATTTTTTTCGCCCCTATCATTCTGCCTGGACACTGAGGTCCAGCTCCAAGGGCCTTCTGGTGGTTCCCTTGCTGCAAATAGTGAAGTTACAGGTAACCAGGCAGACGGCCTTATGAAATAAACAACTCCCTGACTTTTAGAAGACACCTGAAGGCTGCCCTGTTTAGGGAAGTTTTTAATGTTTGATGTTTTATTGTGTTTTTAATATTCTGTTGGGAGTTGCTCAGAGTGGCTGGGGAAACCCAGCCAGATGGGCGTGGTATAAATAATTTTTGTTGTTGTTGTTGTTGTTGTTATGGATGGTTTCCCCAGCCACTCTGGGCGGCTATTACCCTTGGGGTATCAAATCAAATCAATAACCTTTATTAGGCATGACACCCCTTGGGGTATCTTGAAACTCTATGATTCTACCTTGAAATTCTATGATTCTACCATTACTGAGTTAAAAGAGACATGACTGAGCGACTTGCCTTGGTCTAAACATACAGGGTTGCATCCAAAGTTGGAAGGAAAACTTTGGATTCAATCATTTTTATTTTTACACATGAAGATCATATTTTGTATTATATGGCACATGATTTGGTATGTTTGATACTATACTCTGGGATTGGATTTCATGAACAGCAGGCTAGAAATGTTTCAGATTAATTAATTGATTAAAATTTGTTCCAGCAATTTCTACTTTTTAAAAACCAGTATGTATAAAGGACGTGTTGGAACAAAATCTGACAGAGCATGGAAGTAACTGAATTAGAATAACTTATCTATTTGTAGCTGAACAAATGCATACTTGATAACTGAGCCCATATGCCCCTTCCTTTGTTGCTTGCCTCTTCTGTGGAAAAAAAGCAACACTTGAAAATAAATGTGAGAAGACACTATAATAAAGTTACAATTGCTTGTGAATTATGGTGGCTTTACAAAAATAATAAAATAATATTATTTTTGAGTTCCTTTTCAGGCAGTCTGGCATTTTTCTACCATCTTTGAAGGAGCAACAAATGTTATAATTAGGTATTGGCACTCCCTAAATGACACTTCAGACACTCCAAGTGTCCCTATTTTCCAGGGACGGTCCTGGATTTACAGAGGCCATTCTGGTTTCTGATTTGATCCCAGAATGTCCTGCTTTTTTGATATTAGACCTGCATAGAGCCACTCTGGGCAGCTCCCAACAAAATATTAATAACACAATAAAACATCAAACATTTAAAACTTCCCTAAACAGAGCTGCTTTCAGATGTTTTCTCAAAGTCAGGTAGTAGTATATTTCCTTGACATCTGGTGGGAGGGCGTTCCACAAGGCGGGCGCCACTACCGAGAAGGCCCTCTGCCTGGTTCCCTGTAACTTGGCTTCTCGCAGTGAGGGAACCGCCAGAAGGCCCTTGGCGCTGGACCTCAGTGTCCAGGCTGGACGATGGAGGTGGAGATGCTCCTTCAGGTATACTGGGCCAAGGCCGTTTGGGACTTTAAAGGTCAGCACCAACACTTTTGATTTGTGCTCGGGAACGTACTGAGAGCCAATGAAGGTCTTTCAGGACCGGTGTTAATAATAATTGTACCCCACCCATCTGACTGGTTTCCCCAGCCACTTTGGGTGGCTTCTAGCATATGCAGCATCAGAATAAACATTTTAAAAAATCACTTATACAGGGCTGCCGTCAAGTGTATTCTAAAGGTTATATAGCTACTTATCTCCTTGATATCTGATGGGAGGGCGTTCCACAGGGTGAGCACCACTACTGAGAAGGCCCTCTGCCCGGTTCCCTGTAACTTCACTTCTCACAGTGAGGGAACCACCAGAAGGCCCTCAAAGCTAGATCTCAGTCTTTGGGTTGAATAACTGGGGTGGAAACAAGAGTTTCTATTAGGAAGACAGCAGTCCACACAAGCCATTTCTTGCTGTCCTGCTGTGACACATTTCAATACAAACTGCAAGCACATGTGATGACTTCTTTTAAACATGGCAGATTGCACATAGAGCTTTTCTCCCGTGTCTTTTATAAATCAACTGAGTATGCAAGAGTCGAAGTGTGAGGCTTGTCACAACTAGGACCAAAGTTTGATGGAGTGCTGGGGCAGATCGTTACTTTCACCTTAGGCTTCTCTAAGTGATTTCTTTTAAAGTCTGGCAATTGAAATTAATATGGCCAATTAGAACCGTTAAGTAAAGAAAAATCTCACTCCATTGACTCCTAATTCATTCTGTGACTTGTCTTATAGGATGGTAACATACATCAATGGCAAAAAAAACCTGTGTCTTCATTGGTTACTTCTCGGGATAGTCCCTGTCAGCATCATAAATATTGCTGCCATACTTTGTGAGCAGTCTGAGGATGTTGCAAAACTTCAGCTACATAAGGAATTCTGAACATGTGGCACTTGCAAAGTTAACATATAAACTACGAGAGAAGGACAACCGTGATTTTAAAGAAGAATGGGAACTTTTTACAAACTACTTAAAAAGACAACAAAAAGATCTGGACTCCTTGGCAGGTTTTGAATAAACATCCACAATTTATTAGTAGAACATAGGATAGATAAGGTAAAGATATGTACAATTTGATAACATGCAGAGATTAGCATGTGCGGATGAAACAGAGGGGGAAGCTGAGGGAAGTCTTGGGAAGGTGGGGAGGGAGGGAGGGAGGGAGGGGAGGGGATAATGAAGGGAAAGAAATGTAATTGATTATATGATAGATAATGTACTATGTTAAATTTGATCAATAATAATTATTTTTTAAAAAAAGGGAATTCTGAACATGATCCAGTCAGAAATCAAACAGAAAGTAACATGGTAGGAGTAGGCCTAGAGACCATTTCCTCCCAATCAAACCAATAAACCACTAGGTATATTATAATGAACAAGCCTCATCTGAAAAATGGAAGCTAGTTTGGGAGATTGGAGATAATATTGGTTTATAGAAAGTGGTTTTGTTGAGTGTTATATTGGGGTGGATGAAGTCCTCAGTTAGTGAAAGAAGGCTTAGCTGAGTTCCTAACAGCCCCACTCAATGCAAGCTAAGTATCTGTTAAATAATTCTCTCTTTCTCTCTCATCCTGTAATTCCTATGGGGCATCTGGAGATGCCTGATGTACCAATTGCTCAATGTCATACAGCACAACTGTTAGAGATTTTTAATGTCATCTAATTTGATTTTTGACTGCCCCATATAGGCAGTTCGTTCTGATGCCTTTTATTAGATGATGACTGGTTAATGTCCAATACCACTTGCTGTCGTTTTCCCCTCTGACAAATTACTTAGCACAATAAGGGCAGAAGTGCAAGCACTTTCAGATTCTCAATCAAAAGATCCTTTGACATCCTTTCAAAATTGTCAGAATAGCACATTCCCAGGACATTTTACTTTAAAGACAATGGTGACAAGGAAACAGATTGTTTTTGCTTATAAATGGTCAGTGTGGGTTTTGAAAAATACTCCATCTTTTCTTGATTCACTGTTAACTGATCATTTGGTCTAATAAATGTTCACAAGTTATGCACAGAAAGAATAACAGATAAAACAGTCCACTGCTCATGAAATCAAATGGGGAACTGTTCATTGAATTCCAAAGGAACTTCGCAAAGAGAGCAGCTAGTGTGAAGACTAAGAAAAATATACTCAAGGTTGCCATCAGCAATAAATGTGCCCAATATGATGCATCATATCATCAACCAGATAAAGAAAAAATAGGCTATCACTGCCACCATACTACTGTTAAAGATTGGTGGCAATATATGGGAACTGAAAGCCAGATTTCCCCCCCAGGAAGTTAGTTCTCTGCAGCATTTGTTCACAAAAGAGTTGGATGTCTAACACTAAGTACCTGTGAACTAGGACTTACGAGACATTTCTTTCCAGAGTTTGTAAACACACAAACATGGAGGTAGCAGAAATGCTGTTTAGGAAGACATGACTTGGATTAGTTGACTGTTAATTGAACAGTTTCATTTTAATAATAGTTTATGAAAATTTTCCATATCAAAGAAACAAAATCAAATGAACAGTAAAGCTTGGACCATATTATTATTATTATTATTATTATTATTATTATTATTATTATTATTATTTACACCCCACCCATCTGGCTGGGCTTCCCCTGCCACTCTGGGCGGCTTCCAACAAACATTAAAATACATCAAATATCACAGATTAAAAACTTCCTTAAACAGGGCTGCCTTTAGGTATTTTCTAAATGTCAGGTAGTTGTTTATCTCTCTCACCTCTGATGGGAGGGTGTTCCACAGGGCGGGTGCCACTACCGAGATCAAAACAAGAAGACAACAGAAGATCTCCCATAAATATACCATCCATTCCACATGGACAAATAAACACAAAGTGAAGCAATCAAAAAACCATCAAAGAAGAAATCAGCTAGCCAAACACAAAGAGAAGAGAAAAATAATAATAACTGAGACTGGATCTAGACATTATATATATATATATATATATATATATATATATATATATATATGAAAACGCATTGTAAACCTCATAATGGAAAATC
The DNA here is from genome assembly GCF_963506605.1 of Zootoca vivipara. NCBI lineage: Eukaryota > Metazoa > Chordata > Lepidosauria > Squamata > Lacertidae > Zootoca > Zootoca vivipara. The sequence continues at coordinate 13,257,643 of NC_083279.1, forward strand.
ACGTTGCAGAAAGATGAAACTCCACAGCGCCATCTGGTGTCACAGCGTTATAACACATTTAAAATGCTTTTTCTTTACTAATGTAGCTGAGTCCTCAATCAAACTGTGCTATTACTCCATAAAATCACATGAGCTGCTGTTCTTTGACGGAAACATACTTAATAAAACAAAACTATTTCACATAAAGCATTTCTCTCCCTCCTTGAATTTCTTTTTCTTTATATATATATATATATATATATATATATATATATATATATATATATATATTTCAAAAATACAAATAAATACATAGATAACAAATACATACTTTATTACCTTCTATATAAATCAAATAATGTCAGACTTAAAAACCTTACTTCTCAACATATATACAAAAGAAAAGGAAAAAGGAAACGACAAAAAAAAGACAGTGACGAAATCAAAAACAAATTTAATATGTATCTTTTGTTAGATACTATTTAAATGGTTTTGGATTTTTCTTTCCTTCAGTTGCTAAGTTCTTTTCATAAGGGCCACCAACCAAATCTGAGAATAAGTGGGAGCTCGGTTTATGAACACCTCGGTTTACGAGTTTTCGGTTTACGAACGCCGCGGACCCATCTGGAACGGATTAATTCACTTTCCATTACCTTCAATGGGAAACTTCGCTTCAGTTTATGAACGCTTCAGTTTATGAACAGACTTCCAGAACCAATTACACCCATGCTTCGGGTTAAGTACGCTTCAGGTTGAGTACTCCGCAGACCCGTCTGGAACGGATTAATCCACTCTCCATTACTTTCAATGGGAAAGTTTGCTTCAGTTTATGAACGCTTCAGTTTAAGTACTCCGCGGACCGTCTGGAACAGATTAATCCACGTTTCATTACTTTCAATGGGAAAGTTCGCTTCAGTTTATGAACGCTTCAGTTTGTGAACAGACTTCCGGAACCAATTGTGTTCATAAACCGAGGTACCACTGTACATCAAATGAATTCAGATTCTATAAACTTGATACATACAGTATGAGCTTTGTTTTTTTCTGATAGCGATGGTATACATTGAACTGGATCTGTTTGCTTTTTTCTATGATAAAGTTTCTGTATGAGCCTTGAATTTTTGAAAGTTTGAAATTTTGGGCATACTTGTGTGAAGTGAGGCAGCAGAGTGCAGGAGGGGAGAGAAGAAATGATACATCAAACCCATGCCCCATCTGGTTCTACAAGAGGTGATGAAAGCAGGAAAACAATGCTTCTTGCTTAATTTTTTTTAAAAAAATAAACCTAGATGAGATGCTATAAACATGAAAAATTAAAAGGGGCTGTATCAAAGACTAAACTGAAGGTGCCTCCAGGCAGCTTTTTCACTCAGTGAAAAGGGAATAATCAAAGCAAGGATTGGTCTGTCAAAGAGAGGTTTGGTTTTATTTAGAGAGAGGGAGAGGTGCCATTAGGGGGTAACTAAAGACATGATCACTCTAACCTCTGGGGTATAGTTGCACTTTGAAGGTGATTGCAAAAAATTAAAAAGCGCTCAACAAACTGATTTGGACTTAACTGAACCATTCGTTATCCATTAAGATGCTCCTCTTAGAGTTGGATATTGAAAGGGCTAATCTTCTCTAGTTTGGGGAAAAATATCAAAAAAGCTAGATTTCCAATTATCCAACACACCAAGTACTCTTGGAGAGGTGATGTAGTGTGAACTGATGGATATGAAATATTTTGAATATCTGTACCTGAAACTAATACCTCAGTGGCCCCTGAACTGTTGATAAAAACCAGACCATCCCTCCTCAGTGATTAATACTTTAAAATATGCCCTCATTTTCTTTTGAAGTTTTATTCCTCATCTTTCTATTGATAATATTGGGTCTTGGGAAAGTATTTCAAGAAGTAGCATCAAATATTTAGGAATAAGGTGTGCAGAGAACTCAGAAAACCTTTAAGTTGGGACTGCACCTATACCTGCCTTGTTTCAATTTTCAAGTTGATTTCGCCAAGAGGAAGGTCCCCAAGGCTGGCTGACTGCTTCTGTCCCACCGACTCTTACCTGTGTGAGAGCCTAAGTGGGGTGCCAAACTTTTTCCAAAGGCGAATGGGCTGGTGGTTGAATTCCGCGCCCCTAAAAATTCTGTGCCCGGGACGACCGCCCCGCCCACGCTTTGCCTCTGCTGACAGGAAATCAGATAAGCACATCTGCTGCACCTTGCTGTCCACTACTGCATCTGTAATTCCAAATACACAATATTTTTTAAAAGAAAACAAAATTGGGGGAGGGAGTCTACCTGAAGCATTTAAGGGAAAGCAATACTGGTGACAAAGGTCTGTATAGTTAAAGCTATGGTTTCCCCAGTAGTGATGTATGGAAGTGAGAGCTGGACCATAAAGAAGGCTGATCGCCGAAGAATGCTGGAGGAGACTCTTGAGAGTCCCATGGACTGCAAGAAGATCAAACCTATCCATTCTGAAGGAAATCAGCCCTGAGCGCTCACTGGAAGGACAGATCGTGAAGCTGAGGCTCCAAGACTTTGGCCACCTTATGAGAAGAGAAGACTCCGTGGAAAAGACCCTGATGTTGGGAAAGATTGAGGGCACTAGTAGAAGGGGACAACAGAGGACGAGATGGTTGGACAGTGTTCTCGAAGCTACCAACATGAGTTTGACCAAACTGTGGGAGGCAGTGGAAGACAGGAGTGCCTGGCGTGCTATGGTCCATGGGGTCACGAAGAGTCGGACACGACTAAATGACTAAACAACAACAACAACAATACTGTTGACTAAAGCGATGTTCAATACTGGTAGCTGCAAACAAATAAAGCATCAAACGAGAAAAGCTGACAGATTGATAATAAATTGAGTTTAAAACCTCACTGCACTCAGTATAAGGAACCTTCCCTCCCATTTCTGCTTGTGCCTTAGAACACATTTGCCCTTTTCCCAAAACTACTTATAAATTCTTATGAGTTAGTAATAGGTATTTGTTTTTCTCTGGAAGGCAGTTTACTTTTCTATATACACAAGTTAAATAATCATAGTAATACTTCACAGGCATTGCAGAGTTTAATTAATTATTGTTTGTAGATGTGAAAGTGCTTATAATTAGCAATTATTCTTTCATGTGCTCCAATGAAATAGGCAAATTTCTGCAATTAAAGATCAAGATGGCTCCCTGCTTTCCACAATTTATGAGTTTTAATTAATTAGGAGAGTACACTTTATACAGAAGGTCAGATTCAGAGAAAAGCAACAGAATCTTCTGTGCATAGTAATGCTCCTTGTCTGTTATGTTAATGACAGAAAGAGCTCGTTGTTCAGCTCCAGGACCATGAGCCATGTTGACCCCAGGCAGGAAGACAGAAAATTCAGAATACAACTCAAATCGTTCTGTTACTGTTTAAGCATGGGACTCCAGGCAGGCAGAAAGGAGAAGGTAGAATGAATGAACTAATCACATTGACACAAACAGTGAACTAGTATGGGGTGTTGGACATGACATGCACTGGGCGGCTGGTTTCAAGTCTCCAGATTAATTCTCTCTCACGTGACAGTGGTGAGGATCAGATGTGGAACTCTTTTGTCAACAACAACAACAACAAAACCGTTTATTGTGAGGACCATGCCTGTACACAAATATCAACACAACAATAATTAAAAATGTTAAAATTCATTGCATACTATCCCAACAAAACCTTCATCCCACAAAACAGGAAGAGAAGGAAAACAAGCAATGAGTTAAACAGACGATGAAGGGGTCTTTACTTTATCACCCATAAATCTTTCCCTGGCTTTCATGGCCTTCATCACAAAGACCGCTACCACATGGGTAATTCATGGGTTAGCATCAACTAACAAAAAATTTACTCTATCTTCAGGATTGATTATAGAGTTGGGTATAATTTGCAGCATCGCGTCTCTAAAGCCTGAGTAAATGGGGCAATAGAGCAGGTAATGTATAAGATCCTCTTTAATTTTCATGAAGCAAGGGCATAAACGGTGTTCTGCTGGGATTTTTTGTAAATCTACCGGTCAGGTATGCAGTTGGCAATGTTTGAAACCGGGCCATAGTGAAAGCTCTCCAAAGGGTGGGATCAGTGATATCCACCAGGTAATTGGCACAGATTTTGACTGCTTTTACTCAGGGAAACCAGTAGGAAAACCCAGATTTATTTATTTTTATCTTCGTGGTGTCTTTTTCAAAGATCCATTCCCGAACTTTATCAGGGCTCCACAGTTTAAAGAGTATTAAACTCGAGTAGATTGTATCTGGATAGAATATCTAATAGGTTTTGACGCCAAGTAGTATTATGTTGTAAAGATACAAAGGCTTGTTTAGCCAATAAGGTGTTTGAGGAATCTGCAAGGTTGATGAAAAAACGCAGAAATCTTAAGTGGGCCCTGGCAGACACAGAAGGTAATCCTACTTCCACTCTTAAGAAGGCTGCCGGAGTACCCTGAGGGAGGCCTAGAATTCTTCTGAGATATTTTTTTTGGGAAGATTTCAAGCTGTCCTAGCAGCTTCTGATTCCATCCCCAGAGTTCTACCCCATATAGCATCTGGGGAATCACTTTTCCAACAAAAGCCTTTAGTGCCGGGATCACCAGTTGCCCTCCCCTCGTATAAAAAAAACTGAGCAGAGCACCGATTGTCCTACGTGTTAGAAGGGTTACAGCCTTGAAGTGGGCAAGCCAGCTAGATGTAGCTTGGAAAGTGATACCAAGATTTTTTTTTTTAAAAAAGACACTGTTCAATTATGTGTTCATCTGAAGACCATCTAAATGTGTGGCAAGCTCTAGTAAACACCACAATTTTGGTTTTGTCATAATTTATCTTTAGAGAGTTTTGGGAACACTAAGCTGCGAGCCCCTCCAGCATGCTGTGTAGACCCCTTCGAGTAAGTGCCATGACAGCCATGTCATCAGCATATAGCAATATATTTCGATGTTTGCCTTCCAGGGCAGGAGCTGATGACTTGTACTTCGCCATATGTTGAACAATGTCATTTATATAAAAATTAAATAGGAACGGCGCTAACAAGCAACCCTGTTTAACCCCTTTCCCCAGTGGCAGTGGGTCAGTATAGTTGCCTGGCATCCCAGTTCTGATTTTAATTGTGGTGTCTGTATGTAACTCTCTAAGTATTTTGAGAAGTTGTCTATCAATATCTGTTTCATATAGTTTTTGCCATAATTTGTCCCTACAAATTGAATCAAAAGCAGATGCAAGGTCTACAAAAGCCACAAAAAGTTTGCTCTTATGTACCTTTGTATACTTATCTATCATTGTCTGTAATACCATACAATGACCTGTTGTGCTCTTTTGTCACTTTATCACAAGCTTTACATTTTTTTACACCTGTCAAACTTGCTAGAATGAATACTGAATTTTCTAATATATGTTGAGAGGTTATCAAGGGGTAGACACTTTATACCACATGTGGTGGCCTTGTCCAACATTACCTTCCTTTTGATTAAAAAAAGGTTCAATAAAATTCCTCAATTGTGGCCTATGCTAAATATTTTCACCAAGTTCTTCCTTTGTCTTATTCTCAGCTTTCCTAGATGAGCAAAATTGGATATCAGATTAAAAATGTGATTCTCTTCCTTTTGGAATGTACTGTATTTCAACTTCTTTGGACAATCTCATATTGGGACAATCTCAGGTCCCAATATTATGAGAGAAGGGGCAGGGAACTTTCATGTTATGTTGAATTTTATTAATCTCCCTCTAATAATAATAATAATAATAATAATAATAATAATAATAATAATTTATTATTATTTATACCCCACCCATCTGGCTGGGTTTCCCCAGCCACTCTGGGCGGCTTCCAACAGAAAAATAAAACACAGTGATCTATTAAACATTAAAAGCCTCCCTAAACAGGGTTGCCTTCAAATGTCTTCTAAAAGTCTGGTAGTTGTTTTTCTCTTTGACATCTGATGGGAGGGTGTTCCACAGGGCGGGCGCCACTACCGAGAAGGCCCTCTGTCTAGTTCCCTGCAACTTGGCCTCTCGCAATGAGGGAACCGCCAGAAGGCCCTCGGTGCTGGACCTCAGTATCTGGGCAGAACGATGGAGGTGGAGACGCCCCTATGTCTTCCTAATGGGCTTCCCATAGACATCTGGTTGAGCACTGTGAGAACCGAAGGCAAATACAGAGTATCAGAGTGGGATTTCTCTCAGCCCTACCTGGAAATGCTGAGGATTGAAACTGGGATGCTTTGCAGCTGATCTACCATTGAGCTGTAGACCTTTGGTTTGATCCAGCAGGACTCATCTTATCTTCTCATGACACAGTACTGCTTATCTGAAGCTGCAGGTGTCTTTCACGGGATGTCAATTAATTTTCATAATACCATCCTGCATCCCTTTGTGCATATCTTAGGCCTACTCTCTTAGAACTGAAAGCAGCAGCACTGTTAAAGCCATAGCAAAGAAAGGAAGAAAGGAAGAAAGGAAGAAAGGGAGGGAGGGAGGGAGGGAGGGAGGAAGGAAGGAAGGAAGGAAGGAAGGAAGGAAGGAAGGAAGGAAGGAAGGAAAAGCAAAAATGGAAGGTTCTGAACCATCACGTGGGTCCCATCTAATTTCCTTTCTAATTTCTTTTCCTTTCTAATTTCAACACACGGCCAACTTCTGTCAGCCAGTTCCAAGTAACTTGATCGTGGAGCTGACTAGCTGTTATGTTCTTCATCTGTCATGGTACATATCTCCTCACATCCAGGGAAATGTCATCAGCAATGAGAACTTTTCCCCCCCTTTTCTTTTCTGGAACTCCAAAGCTGCCGGTGGCCATCTGCTTGGCCTTCTGTTATCCCAGTAGCACTCCCCTAGAAATATTATCAAAGTTTATCTATTGAGTAGTCTTTGCACTTGATGGTATTACTTTAACCCTGTTGAATTCTAGGCTTGGGATGCTGGATGGAAGATGATGGAAGCTTCATGGCTATACCGTGTGTTACATTTCATCGGCAATCTGTTGTTGATTAACTTTCAAAGTAGGGTGGATACTAAGCAAAGGAAAAGATCAAGCTTTTAAAAGGTTCCTGGGAAAGAGATCTGCAGTGTGCCCCACCCAAGTGAGAGAGCTATGTTTCTTCCTGTCGGACAATGCTGCTCACTCACAGTTCTGTTATTCTTAAACCACATTCCTTGTTGGTGCATCAAGTATTGTGAGAGCAGCTGGGGAAAATAGATTTAGAATCGCAGTGGAATAGGAATATGAAAAGACAGTGGCGTTGCGTGAGCAAACAGTGAGCAGGGCAGGCACACATGCTGTGGGGCCAAACCACCCCACCTTGCACCAAAGCCAAGCAGGGGCACACTGTGATGCCTGCCTGCCTGCCTGCCTGCTTGCCTGTGCAGGGGGGAGCCCAGCCAGCCAATGTGGCAATTGGTGGGTGCAAAGCAGGGGGGGGACATGCTGGTGCCCCCAACCCAGTTATTCTCTCCAGGGCCATTGGTTCCTCTGACACTGGGAGAGGAGTGCCAGGCTGGGCTGCAGCGTGTAGGGCCACCTGCTACATGTTGGAGATTCATTCCCCGTGTGCAGTCATGGGTTTGTTGCCTATCACATGACTGTATATGCGTTTACTTTCCACAGGAATGGGAAGTGACGTAGACAGGATGTTTGTCTTACTGTGTTAAGTGGGACTCTTGTCCTTTGTTCTTTCTCTTTGCTGTCTGATGCTAGAAAGAGAGGGAGCCATGTTGCAGTGCTCCCTGTGTGTTTATATGTAAATAAAGTAGATTAGCTGTGCTACTGAGTTCTGTTACACAGTTGTACAAACCTCTGCAGATCCATGAAGTGTGCTGATGTCAGTTGGCATCAGTCGCTGTGATGTTCGGGCTGAGGAATGCTTTTGAAGCTCCAGAACAATCACCCAGGAGGGAGGGAACATGCCAGTCGGGCATGTGCTTCTGCCAAGGTTCTACTTGTGTGTAGAACATCCTGACACTACATGCCCCCCCCAAAAAAAATCTGTACCTGGGGCCAAGGCCCCTCTGAAGCTGCCTTAAACTGAATCAGACCATTGCCCCACTTCGCTTACTGCTTAGTATCACCTCCACTGTTTGGCAATGGCTCTCCTTCCTAGGAAAGCACACTGAGGTAAGCGCAGTCCCTGGATTTCCTGAGGTAGGAAGGGCCAGCTGTCTGGCTGCCATGGAGTGGTGGGGGCCAAAGAAACCATTCCACTTTTTAAGTCTAGCTTTCACAATGGTCTGTGCATCAAGAGAGGAGAGGAGACACTTGGATTTGGGATTGCATCAGGAACTGATATTCATGAGCCATTTGAACATCAGTGGGCTCCAGATAGGCACCTATCTTTGCTGGGTGTTGATACAATGAAGTAGTCACAATCCTGCTATAAATTTGTTTTGTTGTTCATACTGATGAATAATTTCAAGAGAGAGAAGGGGAACAAAAGTATATCTTTACCAGCTATGAAGAAGTGGCAATTTTTGCAGATGTGGTTTGCCAAGTCATAATTGGTTATGAATGCAAATGCTTTTAATAATTGCAAATAATCAGAAGGCTGCTAAAATTCATTTTTACACAGAACAACAACAGTGAATCAGAATGCTGTTTGTACTAACAATTTTTTAAAAAAACAAACAAACAAACAACGGCCAATGCAAACTTAATTAAGGGACTGTGTTATTATTCCGCAGTTGTTAATAATGTTGTGAATATACTATCCTTCCTCTTAAGGAGGATGGGGCAATGTACAACGTAAGAAAATACAATGCAACATTAATGATTAAAAGCAACCAACTGTAACAACTAAAATAATAGCACAATGCAACAGCAAGGCAGGACAGAGCTTCAGATAACAACACAGTATCAGAAGCAAAACCTTGGATACTTCTTTCTCCTGTTGCTCCTTCCTTCTGAAAAGCCATTGGCATTTCTCCCTTAACAGGGACTAAATGGTTACATCAGGAACTAAGTTACTCATAGTTAAGGCTAACCAGGATCAACCTTGAACCAAGATTGGGAACCAAGATCTGGGCTACAAATAACAGCACTTAGCTATGGTTATGAAATTAATTATTATTTATTAGTTGCTTTATCTTACCCAGGGCAACCCCAAGGAACTCACAACCAACCAAGAAACCCACATGTACATTAAAACCAAGAGGAGATAGAAATACATAAACCACAGCTCAGAGGTGAAACTGGAAGCATCTGCAGCCCTGTAAAAAGATGGGAAGCTGAGCCTGCTAGATAACAAAGAGACCATAGCAAGGAGCATGCTATGCTATCCCTGTAAGGTAAATGATAAAGGGCCCCAGGATGGTTAAGTCCAGTCAAAGGTGACTATAGGGTACGATGCTCATCTCGCTTTTCAGGCCAAGGGAGCCAGTGTTTGTCCACAGACAGCTTCCCGGGCCATGTGGCCAGCATGACTAAACTGCTTCTGGTGGATAGATGACCGTGACGATTGCCAGAGCACACAGAAACACCATTTACCTTCCCGTCACAGTGATACCTGTTTATCTACTTGCACTGGAGTGGTTTCAAACTGCTAGGTTGGCAGAAACTGGGACAGAGGACTTGAACTGCTGACCTTCCAATCAGTAAGCCCAAGAGGCACAGTGGTTTAGCTCTGTATCAAGACCTGGAACAGCAAACTGTGGAAACTGTAGATAAGACTAAGAATAGCTGGATCACAGAAGAGAGAATCAGAGCTGATGCCCTAGCACTGGTCTGAAGCCTACTGAGGGTTAAATTATTGCTTCAGGGGTGTGTGTTTTCCAGGACAGGGATGGAAACGAAATTCTTTTGGCCTGCTTTTGCAGTGGACCAACCAGCTCTTGAACCTGTAGTCAGGATACACATATATTTTGTTGGCAAATGTGCTGGAAAGCACTGGAGAGTGTGTATTTCATGTAAAACGTGCACATCAAATTTGCACAAAATGCATACATCAGGACAGAATGCCACACAACAGAACAAAACAAGATGCAAAGTCTTCCAAACAGATGAAAGTATGAGATTCCCTCTGAGAGCGGGCCAGATGGATTTACTCCGGAGTAACCACATAGTATCACAGTTACCAAGTGCTCAGAAATTATGCAGATCATTCCAGAAGTCTATTCATAAAATCATAAAGCAACGTTTATTTTGCCTTCACAAATAATGTGAATCAAAATTTGTATTCCCTTTGAATGTTGACTCCAGTTCTGAGTTGTTTAATTAGACAATTTGACTTGCTTTTCTTTGGCTCATTTAAAAAATTCAATTCAGCCTCATTAATTTCATCTTCATTTACTCTGTTTAATTGAATAACAAATCTTTGCAAAAATGAAACTGACACTAACCAGTTTAAGAAACTGGGGGATTTTCACATGCTTCTTTCATATCATGTGACGAAATGGCAACCAATCACAAGCTCCATCAATCTATATTAATTATCTCCATAGTAATTAACAAACACCCCCAGAATTAATATTTTGTGATGCATTTATTTACAGCATTTGAAGATCCTGATTCACAAGTGATGTGGATTCCTTTTATAGGAGGATCCATCTGAAATCTGGCATTGTTCCTATCAGAAAGCCAAAGCCCTATAAGAGAGTCAATTTCCCCATAGTAAATGAAGTTTATTTGGCACCCAACAACATCATTTTGTGATCTATTAATATTTTCTGTTTCTGTATTATTATTTTCAGATGACCATACAACACCTTCATTAGTTAGAATCATAGAGTCATAGAGTTGGAAGAGACCACAAGGGCCATCCAGTCCAACCCCCTGCGAAGCAGGAAACACCATCAAAGCATTCTTGACATATGGCTGTCAAGCCTCTGCTTAAAGACCTCCAAAGAAGGAGACTCCACCACACTCCTTGGTAGCAAATTCCACTGCCGAACAGCTCTTACTGTCAGGAAGTTCTTCCTAATGTTTAGGTGGAATCTTCTTTATTGAAGTTTGAATCCATTGCTCCATGTCCGCTTCTCTGGAGCAGCAGAAAACAATCTTTCTCCCTCCTCCATATGACATCCTTTCATATATTTGAACATGGCTATCATATCACCCCTTAACCTTCTCTTCTCCAGGCTAAACATACCCAGCTCCCTAAGCCGTTCCTCATAAGGCATAGTTTCCAGGCCTTGTAATTACAAGGGCAGGCATTCAGTTTACACTGATCTGACAAATTCTGGTTTAGAGCTACACAGACATTTCAGTTTCCAGTTTTATGTTTGACTGGATGTTTCAGCCTTTAGGCTAATTGGTTCCTCATCCTGGGAATCTGAGCTGCAGGTCTCTCAAAGGAGGGCATGGAACCTGAGAACACAGCATCTTTGTCAGGTGGGGGCCAGTAGCAGTCGAAGAGAAGCTCCAAAATGATGGACAAGTTGCAGAAAGAGCAGGAAGAGAAATGTTCTTGGGCTGTGTTAAGGAAGACAGGACCCCATTGCTTGCTGTTAAGAACATGTATTACTTTGTATTTTTGTAACATTTATTTGTAACTATTTTAAGATAGTTACAATTTTAAGATTGTTTGCAATAAGGCTTTGGAATTTTTTTTTCTTGTGGTGGAGAGTATTCATTTCTACTCTGCCCAAGGTCGAGATCAGGGATTCCACTTGCAGCAACTAACATTTCTTCCAAGGCTAGTACCAAGAACTATAATTCCCACTGCAATATGCTAAGGTGCATTCTTACGGCATCATTGCTGCAAATTTACCAACATTATGAAGAAGAGATACAACTCAGAAAGCAGACAAGCCCTCTCATATTCTCATTAAGAATGTTCTTAATGACAGAGCCATTTCTGTATCAGGTTGATGAGAATTTCCTCATAATTTCTTTCTGCCTTCATTTATGTATTAGAGAATTGTAACAGGCTGCAATATAATTTTGTTAAGAGGAGAAATTCCTATGCAATTTGGCAGCTCTTGCAGTTACAAGAATAACTCGATGCATAGAAACAAGAATAACTTCATGCATAGAAATTCAAAAGCAGTAGCAACAACAACAAAAAACACCCTATTTCTTAGCACCATTCCATTGCCATTTTTCACATTTACCTTTATATTATAATTATTTTATCATTCATACCCTGCTCATCTGGCTGGGCCTCCCCAGCCACTTTGGGCAGGTTATAGCATATCTAAAAACACAATGAAACACCAAACATTAAAAGCTTCCCGATACAGGACTGCCATCAGATGTCTTCCAAAAGTTGTGTAGTTCTTTATCTCCTTGACATCTGAAGGGAGGGTGTTCCACAGAGATCTCAGACTGGCTTCATGCCAGACTGGTTTCAGACCTCTACAAAGACGAAAGTGATGTTGAGTCATATGCATGCTAAGAGTGGTAGTCAACCATGTTTTACTCAGAGTAGACACATTCAAATGAATAGATTTAACTAGGTGATGTTTGTTAATTTCAGTGAGCCTGCTCTGGGTTAATCTTTGTTGAATGCCACCCATGATCATTTAATGCCAATTTCATGATCCAAGGCTTTCCATGCCACAAAATGGAGATAATCATTTGCTGGATTTGGCATTGAGTATTTTAGATAGATAGATAGATAGATAGATAGATAGATAGATAGATAGATAGATAGATAGATGATGGATAGATAGATAGATAGATGATAGATAGATAGATAGAGATAGAGATAGATAGATAGATAGATAGATAGATAGATAGATAGATAGATAGATAGAGATAGAGATATAGATTTTGTAAAAACACAACAAAAAAGAACAGGGAAAGAGACACTGAATATACACAATAAAACAAAACACCAACATTACAATAAAAAGAAATATCAGATCAATCTTATATCACCAATCTTAATCGACTCCCTCCATTCCCTCCCTACTACGCTTCATTATCTTACTTCCTTAGTAGTTTCCAAATCTTAATTTCCAATCTTTTTATCAATTATCTATACCTACTTATACTCTTTATGACTTATCAATACTATAAATCTCTTATACTTATCTCCAAATACAATTCTATTCTAATAAATCTTAAAATTCAATACAATAATAATACTTAACTAAATCTTAATACATAATAAACTTAACTAACACTCTTCTACGACCTCCTTTTACTTCCAGATCTTTTGCTAAAAAACTACTAATTTTACAATTCTTTTCTAAATAAACTTTAAATTTCTTCCAATCTTCTTCCACTGATTCTTCCCCTTGGTCCCAGAGTCTCCCAGTCAGCTCGGACAGTTCCATGAATTCTATCAGCTTCATCTGCCAGTCGTCCACCGTAGGTATATCTTCAGTTTTCCAATTCTTTGCTAATACGATTCTAGCTGCTGTTGTGGCATACAGAAAAAAGTAATATCTTTCTTGGGTAATTCCTCTCTAATTATCCCAAGTAAAAAAGCTTCTGGTTTCTTAACAAACATGTTTCTCAACACTTTCTTCAATTCATTATAAATATTATCCCAGAAGCTCTTTATTTGGGGGCATGTCCACCACATATGGTAAAAAGTTCCTTCCACATTCTTACATTTCCAACATTTATTATCCTGTTTGGATTTGGCATTGAGTATTGATCTTGACCAAGGATGGAAACATCTGTTCATTTCAGTTTTTGCCATTTATCATCTCCCCACCCATTTTTAATCAGTTCTCCACATTTTGCAGCAAATTGAGGATCTATCAATCTCTGCTATGCTTACATGCTTACAGCTCACATAGAGACTTTCTCCAGAGCCTGTAGAGGGTGTCCCCTTTGGACTCCTACTGGGGTCTCCTAGTGAACCAGAGGCGTGGAAGGGCTTTGCTGAGGTTGGTCAGGTCTCTCCCCCCACTTCTGGGACCCACCTGAGAGATGCTGGAATGCCGTTCTGGTGAGTTCTGGCTGAAAAATGCCCTGCACAAGGGAGTTTGGGTACTGCTAGAGCATCTCAGAACAGAGAAGGTGGTGGCATTCCATGCTGCTACCAAGAAAAGTAAAAACCCTCCTTCCAATGCAGATGATTTCACCATTGTGCCAATTGCCCTTTTTAAAAAAGGGGATGGGGGTGTTTTGAGCTAGCAGAAGGGGTCTCTGAGTATGGATGGGGTGGGGAGTTTTTCTGCGATTCTAGTGATGGCTTGGAACAGTCTTCCCCAACCTGCTGCCCTTCAGATATTCTGGGTTACCACCCCTGTCAGCAACAGCCTGTACTACTGTGCTAGTTGGGACTGGTGGAAATTGTCCTTCAAATCACCCAGAGGGCACCAGGTTGGGGTTGTCGGGGGGGGGGGGGATCTGCCACCCGGATTCCCTAGGAACAGAAATCTTTCATTTCTTCTTCTTTCCTAGGAACAGAAATCAAGTAAGTCACCCTTTTCCAATGCCAGGGCGTCTTAACGGCTTAATCATAGGTCAGTGTATCCGCAGCAATTTCAGATGGTTGGCTGTTCCTTTATATATAGTCCTAGCAGGGTATTTCCAAATGAGGTCACTCGGGTTTGGATTCAAAAGCCAACACCTGACATTTGCGAGGATATATTGGTATATGCTAGAGGATTACTAAAGCATTCCTATATATGCCTACCAAGAATGAAAACTCGCCATGTTCAATGGGGCTTGCTACCTAGTAAGTGTCTATGGGGCTGCAGGTTAAAACTCCCTTTTCAACCGGCAATCAAAACTGGTTGTAAGCAATTTTGGGCTTACCTGGTGACATTCTCCTATATAAGGTCATTTATTCATCAACAGTCTTAAGGGAATATGGACTGATAGCCCTCTTGAGATGTATATGGTATGTGATTTTAGTCTGCAAGACTCTAAGTGCATTTAGAGTTAAAACATATGTCGCAGTCATGACAAAGATGCTTCCTATAGTGAGTGAGAGCCACTCACATTATATTGTTGAAAGTATTTGCTGCATGACTCACCCTTATCATGCTGTGAATGTCTATGCCACCCCATCAAGAACCTGTCAGGAACATGGAGTGGGAGTGTAGAGACTTAAAGCATGATTATTATTATTATTTTGGCAGGGAAAGGGGGTTTGGAATCATGCAGCGTGTAAAGGTAAAGGGACCCCTGACCACTAGGTCCAGTCGTGACCGACTCTGGGGTTGCACGCTGATCTCACATTATTGGCCGAGGGAGCCGGCATATAGCTTCCGGGTCATGTGGCCAGCATGACAAAGCCGCTTCTGGCAAACCAGAGCAGCACATGGAAACACTGTTTACCTTCCCGCTGTAGTGGTTCCTATTTATCTACTTGCATTTTGGCTTGCTTTCGAACTGCTAGGTTGGCAGGAGCTGGGACCGAGCAACGGGAGCTCACCCTGTCACAGGGATTCGAACCGCCGACCTTCTGATCAGCAAGCCCTAGGCTCAGTGGTTTAACCACAGTGCCACCTGGGTCTCCTCATGCAGCGTGTACTTTCAAATAATACGCCTGGGTTACAGATCTCCCACTATGGAGGGGACTGTAACATATGTTCTGGTCCTTGCATATTTCATGTTCCAGTGTTCTACAACAGGGTGCACTGTTTTGATGTGAGCATGATAGGGAAGCACAGACCACGTTGCAATGTTTCCACTCTTTCCAAAAAGGCCACACCGAAGCAATTTCATTTGCTGTACAGATTGGCAGCCCTTTCACAGAAAGAGCAAGGAGATGAAGCAAACCGGAAACCTGGAAATTTATCCAGGCAAACTCTAATGCTTTCCAATTAATTACTTTGAATAGGACAACACTAGTTTAGCATTTAAGCAGACTAGGTGAGCCATTTAGCCCTTGTTAAAAGTAATTGAATGCATTGCACTGATTCTCTTGCTTTCCAAGTGTCCCAGTTAACGAAACATCCTTTTTTATCAGGATGCCAATTAATGACTGGATTGTGGTTACATTTAAATGAATGTGAGTTTTGCCAAAGGTATTGCTGAAAGCCAGTACTATAATAGAAATATCAACCATATGCCCAAATGGCACCTTCCAAATGTGGCAGTGTTTGGATTGTTTAATATATAGACATATTTGCATTGAGCATTTATATCTGATTAACTGTGGCAAGGGTGTTTTTTTTTTTTTGTTCTTCTCTCTCTCTTTTAACATATAAAGCATATACCGTGTTTCTCATATTATAAGACACGTCTTATATTTATTTTTTTCCTCAAAAAAACACACTATGGCTTATTTTCAAGGGATATCTTATTTTTTTCCTCCTCCTGCCGCAGCCGGCATTGCTGCTGCGCCTATCACTATGTCTTATTTTCGGGGTATGGCTTATATTCCTTGAATGCTTAAAAATCCTGCTATGGCTTATTTTATGGGTATGTCTTAAAATATGAGAAACAGGGTACATTTTAAGGTTTGGGTTTTTTATAAGAAATAAAGCTTTTAAACTATCTAATTTAGGCAAATTTGTGAAGGATGTAACTGTCAGTGACTACTAGTCATTATG
This sequence comes from Zootoca vivipara, assembly GCF_963506605.1. Taxonomy (NCBI): domain Eukaryota; kingdom Metazoa; phylum Chordata; class Lepidosauria; order Squamata; family Lacertidae; genus Zootoca; species Zootoca vivipara. Next base: position 13,274,016 of record NC_083279.1, read on the forward strand.
GATCTAGAAAACCTCTAGGATCAAAGGCAGCATCTCTCTGAGATTGTAGCCCTGTCACCACTTACCTGGGAGTAAGCCTTATTGAATGCAATAGGACTTACTTCTGGGCAGACATGCCTAGGATTGTGGCGAAAATTACTACTTCCCAGTGAACAATAGGAGGAGATGACTGCTTCTTTCATTTTCTACTTACAGGCTTTCCAAGATGCATCTGGTTGACCATTATGGGGGGGGGGGAAGGATGTTGGATTAGGGGTGGGGAACTGCAGTCCTTCAGATGTTCTTGAACTACAACACTGAGATCCAGCGCCGAGGGCCTTCTGGCAGTTCCCTCACTGCAAGGAGCAAAGTTTCAGGGAACCAGGCAGAGTGCCTTCTCGGTAGTGGTGCCCACCCTGTGGAACACCCTCCCATCGGATGTCAAGGAGATAAACAGCTATCTGATGTTTAGAAGACACCTGAAGGCAGCCCTGTTTAGGGAAGCTTTTAATGTTTGATTAATCGTATTTTAATATTCTGCTGGAAGCCACCCAGAGTGGCTGGGGAAACCCAGCCAGATGGGCGGGATATAAATAATAAATTACTACTACTAGTAGTAGTACTACTAATATTACTATCACCCCCAACTAATGGCCATTTTGGCTGGGGCAGACGAGAGTTGGAGTCTAACAACTTTGGGTTGATCACAGGTTCTCCGTGCCTATGGTCTGATCCAAGAGGATTCTTCTTCTGTTCTTAAGAGCCATAACTTGTGACTCTGAGTGTTTCAGATGCTATAAAACCAATTCAAAACCAGATTGAAACATACATATGTTCAGGCACCACAAATCACTACGATTATATCACCGTGACTGGAGATGCTGCAGATATCTGTGAATTTTCATTCACAAAGTGAAAATTGTACATTTGAAATCACAGATGAGCCTTTTGACCAACTATAAGCTTTGCAAGCATACTGGCTGAATTGGTATACAGTGGAACCTTGGGTTGCGGACGTAATCCATGACGGAGGCACGTCCGTAACCCACAGTGTTCGTAGCCTGAAGCGCTGCGTCTGTGCACATGAGTGATGCAATTTGGTGCTTCTGCGCATGCACGAGCGGCGAAACCCGGAAGTAACCCTTTCCGGTACTTCTGGGTTTCTGCGGTCCGTAACCTGAAAACACGTAACTTGAAGCATCTGTAACCCACAGTACCACTGTAGGTGGTACCAGTGGTGGTGTAGTTGTTAAGAGCAGAAGATTCATAATCTGGGGAACCAGGTTCGCGTCTCTGCTCTTCCACATGCAGCTGCTGAGTGACCTTGGGCTAGTCACACTTCTTTGAAGTCTCTCAGCCCCACTCACCTCACAGAGTGTTTGTAGTGGGGGAGGAAGGGAAAATGAGATTGTTAGCCGCTTTGAGACTCCTTCGGGTAGTGATAAAAGGTAAAGGTAAAGGGGCCCCTAACCATCAGGTCCAGTCGTGTCCGACTCTGGGGTTGCAGCGCTCATCTCGCTCTATAGGCCGAGAGAGCCAGCGTTTGTCCGCATACAGCTTCCAGGTCATGTGGCCAGCATGACAAAGCTGCTTCTGGCGAACCAGAGCAGCGCACGGAAACGCCGTTTACTTTCCCGCCGGAGCGGTCCCTATTTATCTACTTGCACTTTGATGTGCTTTCGAACTGCTAGGTGGGCAGGAGCTGGGACCGAGCAACGGGAGCTCACTCCGTTGCAGGGATTCGAAACGTCGACCTTCTGATCAGCAAGCCCTTGGCTCAGTGGTTTAACCCACAGTGCCACCTGGGTCCAAACTCTTCTTCTTCATCATCAGTAATCCTGCAAGCTCATGTGCAATTTAGCAATAGTGTGTGCGATTTGCAACAATGATTCAGACTGCCATCTAAAGGGGATCTGAGCAGTTAAGTCCAGTATCCGTGCTTTATAATTGGGGATGACTCTGTACTTCTGCCAAGTCATCACAAAGTAGGTCTGATCCATTATATTTTTATTGGTGGAAAGCTGAAAAACACATACAAGAAACCTGGATAAGATATTGCAAGAATAAGAAGCCTGCCATATTTTAGTCAAAATGCATGTACAAAAAAAACCCACTTGAATAATTGCAGAACTTCTATCCACTGCTTACCATTTTTAAAATTAGAGGGTTTCTTTTGTAAATTAAAAAAACAACAACTAATGAACATTAATTTTTTTTTAATGCAAGAAGCACAGCAAGTAAAATTATATTTTGTTAGCATTTTTTCCAACGAAAGGGAAAAGGGAAAAAAGGTAAGCAGTTGAAGTGAGCCAATAGATGGCAGGCAAACACTATATTTTTGATATAGAAGATTACCTTTTTAATTGTGTTTTAATTAGAATACATATATACTATAGGAAACTCCAAAGCGTATCAGATTATTTGTGGAAGATAACAAGAATAATGCCAGGAGGAAATATGAATATATAAAAATGTGTTTATTAATGTCCAGGGTGGGTTGTAATAAAAAGTGTTTATTAATGTCCAGTGAAAAATTGATGGGGTTTTTGGTACTTTATTCTTGATTAGAACCTTTGGAGTCTATCAGCAGTGCAGTTTTCGACCATAGCGTCAAAATGATGCTCATCCTATTTAGACTGGATTTTATATCCTTAAAAATAACATATAGAGATTGGACAAAGGATAGAAAATGGCACCTCTTGTAGAATATGCTTTCTGAAATGATTGCTTTGTGTTGAGTCTGGCTCTGTAGAGCAGATAGCATGTCAGCTGTTCCGGTAATAAGCCTGCCCAATTACTCCTTTGGCAGATACTCAAATTCTGCTCTATTGTCCTGAGACTAGCAGTATTTATTTCTTTAGTTGATGAATAGGGCTGTCACATTGTGAGTCAGTTGAAATTTCATGACCATCTTCAAAGGGGGACCTTCAATAGAATGCATTACAATAGTCCAGCTGGGAGTTTACCAAGGGATGTATAAGAGTGGGCAGTTATTTGGTGCCCTGCCGGGAAGCTACCTTATATCAAGTCAGACCATTGGTCCATCTGGTTCAATATTGTCCACACTGACTAGCACCAGCTGTCCAGGGCTTCAGAAACACACATTTCCCAGAGCTATTTAGAGATGCAAAGTAGATGTTCTACCACTGAGCTATGCTGTTCTCCGATGTCTCATCAAAGCTGATCAAAGCACTTCTGACCTGGCTAAGATACCAGATGGACCTCCAAAAGTAGCAACAGATCTAGGAACACTAATAAACTCTACATACACATTTTCTCTCTTGGAAAGTGCAATGCCATCTAGAACAACAGAAACACCAGTTGGGTTGTCCACCATTAACATATTTGACTTACTTGTTATTCACCACCATCCAGTTTGCATTAGACCAGGGTTTCCCAAACTTTGGTCTCTAGCTGTTTTTGGGCTACAATTCCCATCATCCCTAACCACTCGTCCTGCTAGCTAGGGATGGTGGTGGTTGTAGTCCATAAAAAGCTGGAGACCCAAGTTTAAGAAACCCTGCACAAGATGATGGTTATCTCAACAAAAAAGGCCAATTCAAGCTGTGTTGCCTTGACCCAGTTACAAAAAAGTAAATTGTGAGCAATCTAAATTAAAGATTCACTGTGTTTTGAATAGGTGGGTATACACTGCTACACTACCTGAAGCTCCTCATCCTGGCTCATCCAGAGATATGCTGACATAAATCCAGGGAAATTCCTGGAAAAGTCCTGGGTAATTCCTGGAAAGGGGGCTTTCAGGGGGAGTAGTGAAAGTAGAATGGGGGAAGAGAGATTTGCCATTCAGTTTGGTCACACGAATCCCTGTGACTAGGTGAGCTCCTGTAGCTCAGTCCCAGCTCCTGCCAACCTAGCAGTTCAAAAGCACACAGTGCAAGTAGGTAAATAGGTACCACTCTGGCGGGAAGGTAAACTGTGTTTCCGTGTGCGGCTCTGGTTTCACCAGAAGCAACTTAGTCATGCTGGTCACATGACCCGTAAAAACTGTCTGTGGAAGCGGACAAACGCCAGCTCAGTCTTTAAAGTGAGATGAGTGCAGCAATCCCAGAGTCATTTGCAACTGGACTTAATTGTCAGGGGTCCCTGGGGGCCAGTGTGGTGCAGTGGTTAAGACTGGTAGACTCGTAATCTGGGGAACCGGGTTCGCGTCTCCGCTCCTCCACATGCAACTTCTGGGTGACCTTGGGCTAGTCACACTTCTCTCAGCCCCACTCACCTCACAGAGTGTTTGCTGTGGGGGAGGAAGGGAAAGGAGAATGTTAGCCGCTTTGATACTCCTTCAGGTAGTGATAAAGCAGGATATCAAATCCAAACTCCTCCTCCTCCTCCTCCTCTTCTTCACCTTTGGTCACCTCACCTAGGAACCTGGTAAAAGTTACATTGGCAAAAGGGTTAATATAAGTCAACCTATTTTACAGGATTGGTTTCAGTCTGCCAGGCTCAGGTTGCAGGCTCAGCTGGCAGTAGCCCTACTGTGGAATGGAGTTTGGATAAGGATAAACTACACTGGAATAATTTACCCCAGAATAAATTACATTGGTTTCCTATGCTTTCAATTGCTCTGACTGTGACTCAGGCTTACAAAGTCTTGAGCCATTACCATTGCAGTTGAGTGGGTGTCTGATATTTGTTGTGAATTTGTCAGCATATTTATATTAAGTGGGCCTCTTTGTTCTAGAGTTGCACTATTATTATTATTTTTAGGTAATTTGAACACTTCAAATTATTGAAAAGGGAAATTTGCCTTAACAGTTTATCTCAAGAATGTTGAGCTTGTTTCAACATGCAATAAAAATATTATGTACCATACAAAGGTAGAAGTAATATCAAGTTCAACAATATGTGAACGGGAAGATACTCCAATGGAAATTTCTGTTACTATATATCTTCTACGGCTGCTTCTGTGTGTGTGTGTGTGTGTGTGTGTGTGTGTGTGTGTGTGTATATATATATATATATATATATATATATATATATATATATATATATAATATTGTATATGGATGTTTTAAGATGGTCTAAATCTGTAATGCCTAATAAAGGTTTGGAGAAAGAAACAAATGAAAAATACAGGTGAAACTGAGAATATCGTCGAAAAGTGCATTTATTTCAGTAACGCAACCTAAAAGGTGAAACCAATATATGAGATAGATGCATGACATGCAAAGCAAGATATGTCAAGCCTTTATTTGTCGTAATTGTAATTATTTGTCGCTAGGCAGGTCAATTATAAATGGAATGTAATTAATGAAATGTAATAGCGATGCTTATTTTTGTATTATTGTAACTATTTGTTTTATTACTGTGGAATTTACAAAAGAAAGCATTTGTAAAAATAAAAATAAAAATAAATGATAATGAGTTGCATTACTGAAATAAATGCACTTTTCGACAATATTCTAATTTTCCGAGTTTCAGCTGTATAATGATTGGAAGCCGGGGAGAGGGAGGGGGGGAAGTCTGAGGGTTGGAAGAATGCCCATAAAGATACTGAGAATGTTTGTGGACTAATGCAAATAATATTGTATGTAAAAACTTTAAAAAAAGTTTTTTTAAAAAAAAAAAAGCAAAAAATTGGAAGCTTGTGGTACCTCAGATGCTGCCTGACATCATACCCAGCTGGCATGGCCAATGTTCAAAGATGGTGGGAGATGTAGTATAGGAATTTTTGCAAGTCCATGAGTTCCCAATCACCAATGTAAAGTATCATCACACACTTCATATCAATCAAATACCTTTTTTGGCATCACAGTATAAAACATTTCAAGTAACTGGAACAATTAAAAATTAAGGTCACACTCTGGTCATGTGCATCTGGATATTCTGCTATGCACTGTCTTTTCCCTGAAAGGCAAGTTCATTGGGACCCTTTCGGGAAAAATTGTGGTGAAAAAGGAAGCTACTAAAGCAGTAATATCTTTGTCCCGATCTGCCAGGAGAAACCTTATTTGGTTTTGTAACGGATTGACACGGTCTTGAAATATTTATTCCTACCTGGCTGGGAAAGAATTAATCCACCTCCAGCTTGACTGACAAAACATTCTGGTGGGGCTGGACTGTTCCCAGTTTAAAAGGAGGGAGCAGCGGCTTTGTCAGTTGAGGAGAGGCAGAGGGAGTGGGTAGGTGTGAAGAAGAAAGTTGAGAGGCCAGGATAGTAGTGATCTAGATGAGGTTCAGGAAGGCTTGATGTTAAATGTTTGACAGATATTATCTACAACTGAAACGTAGCTTATAAACACATGAAACGTTAAAGAAACAACTATGTTCTAAGGTTAATAAAATTCTTCTCTTTTGTGCCAAGAAGTATCGTCATTACAGTGGTACCTCGGTTTTGAACACAATTGGTTCCGGAGGTCTGTTCATAAACTGAAGCCTTCATAAACTGAAGCGAACTTTCCCATTGAAAATAATGGAAAGTGGATTAATCCGTTCCAGACGGGTCTGCAGAATACTCAACCTGAAGCGTACTTAACCCGAAGCATGGGTGTAATTGTTTCCGGAAGTCTGTTCATAAACTGAAGCGAACTTTCCCATTGAAAGTAATGGAAAGTGAATTAATCCGTTCCAGATGGGTCCGCGGCATTCGTAAATCGAAAATTCGTAAACCGAGGTGTTCGTAAATCGAGGTTCCGCTGTGTTTTTCCAGCAAGGTATCGGGACTCACAGAAGTGGTAACTCATTAGAGGAGAAAACTTCCCTCAGGAAAAGAGGCACAAGTTTTTGTCTTAGAGTAACACTGAGGAGGCTTAGAAAGATAACCTGGGGTGTCAACAAGTTGCCAGCGTGCAAAGGGCAAACTTTTGCAGTAGGGGGAAATCAAGCCGAGTGAGACCCTTTACTGGTGGCAGGAGGTTATTCTGTCAAACAGCCTAGAGTTTTTGTTTTTGTTTTATACCAGGCCACGTGAGCTGGAAGGAGAGTCTCTTTACTTATAAACCCACAAGAATAAAGGGGTTTATTTGGAGGAGGGGGGAGAAGAGTGTGGGTGGCGTCACCTCTCGATTCCTGTGTCGCATTTTAGTAATAGAGAGGCGGGCATTTGTTGCAGGCTTCTTCTCGGAGTTGTGGGCCGGATGTCCAACATTTTGCTCAGCATCAGTTGGCGAGGTCTGCTGTGTAAAGAGCAATCTTAGAGAATGTCCATTTTATCAGGTACCTTCTTGATTGCAGGCACACAAACAGGCTTGAAATGGAATGTACACACTTCATATTACATCCTATTGTAACAATGCAACATCAATGTGCCAAAGCTGACATTATGATACAAGGTAATCTATATGGGATGTGGCACATTTTTTTTTTTAAAAAAAGAATTACAGGGTCTAGTAAAACAGAAATGCTATATTCTTAGCAAAACGTTTCCACTTCCATCTTCTTCAGTTGTCATAACAATGACGCTGTTTGCAAGGTGGCAGTTACAGAGCTTTGGGGGTGGATGCTGAGAAAGCTCTTCTGAGTTTGCTGACAATGGGTAGCTTCCTCTGATTGCCAGGTGATGGTTAGGAGATGCTGGCAATCAGAGAAAGCTACCCTTTGTTAGCAAACAGAATGGCTTGCTAAAGCTATCAACAGGCCTCCTGTTACAGCATTTCGCCAGCCTCCCAATCTATTAGTGAGAGCTGTATTTAAGCCATCTATCAGCAATCCAGGATCTCATCCTTGTTATTCCAAGTGCTGTATCACCTTTTGTCAATCTCGTGCAGACGGCTACCTACAAAAGCACCAGGTTGGGTAGTCCTTTCTTTCTCACTGTACTCAAAACAATGGTAGAATTTTGAGTAAAGCACTGGTGGATGACTCAGAAATCATTAGGTTTCTTTTTTTACAAAAGCAAACCAGTTTTAACTGAGAAATAGCAGAGATGGGTATAACACAGAGCCTTTCCCAACTCCCTTCTCAAACTTTGTTTTAAACTGAAATTTCCTCTCTGCCCACTCTACTGAAACCTCTGTTATTGTTTAAAATCACCAATTTTCCCCTCTCCATTTTCCTTCATCCCTGCTTTATTCAAACTTCTGCTGCTGTTTAAAAGTTCAATTTTCCTCTCACTATCTCTCCCTCCTTGCTTTAGTACACATATCCCCAAACTTCGGCCCTCCAGATGTTTTGGCCTACAACTCCCATGATCCCTAGCTTACAGGACCAGTGTTCAGGGATGATGGGAATTGTAGTCCAAAACATCTGGAGGGCCGAAGTTTGGGGGATGCCTGCTTTAGTCAGACTTCTACTGTTGTTTAAAACTGCTGTTTCCCCCTGAGTGTTTCTGCCCATCGTCTGCCTCCTCTGTTGCTTCCCTCCTCCAGTCCTCCAATGTGAGATGCACAATGATCATATACACTCATATATATTCACAGTAGAAGCTGTTCATTGGTATTTGCATTAATTTAAAATGTGACATGTGCACATAGACTTGGCACCATTAATGTTCTATTCCAAATGAATAAGATTAATAAGGAAACAGAAATAAGATATATGAGCCGTCTTGGTGCCCTGAAAGCGGGGACTCGTTCCATTATTTGTTTGGCATCTATTCAGTGCACAACTTTGTTCTGTATTTCTAATGGCCTGCATTAACTTGGCTTTAATCAGCATTAGTTTATACCATTAATCATCTGGTTTCCCTGATTTAATCCAAATTAATTAAATACTTTTCTCTGATGGAGAAGACACTAAGGATGCCAGCCTCAACACTTCCCTCTTGTAAATCTTTCCTATGTCCTTAAAGAAATTCATTTACGTTATTTATCAGTTAAACCTTTGTCACTCCGTACTGAGACCTGATTTTTCTAAAGATAACTTTATTCAATATGCATTCAGCCTAAACAACTTGGGTATTCCAAGAAGGAATAATCTGAAATTGTTTTCATAGTGCCACATAATGGGTTAGCAGGAAAACAGCACTTCTCTCTCTATCTCTCTCTCTTTAATTTTACAACTAAAATCAATTGTGTCTGCTGTCTAGATCACTACCTATTTGAAGGTTACTTTTTGTGTTTCATGAGCAATGCCACAGAAAAGCATTCGGATGAAAGATTGCAAAATGTTGGGGGTGGGGGAGCGGGCGCTCTAGATATTTGTTGTTCTGCACAATGTGCATAAAAAGTAAGAAAATACTATAATAAGAAACTAGGGGAAATGCAGTGAAACATTATGATAGCATTCATCCTCTGTGCTAAGTCCCTAGCATCCTAGTAGGGCTGAGAAACAAAGTTGGCTGAAACCCCAGAGAATCATTGCAAGTCAGGCTAGACTGTTTAGAGCTGGGTGACCCAATGACTTAACTCTGTACTTTCTTACGCCCTTATATGCCAGACTTCACCAACCTGGTGCATTCCAAATGTCTTAGACCACAATTCCCATTGGTCTCAGTCAACATAGCCAATGCTTAGGGATAGCTGTAGTCCCAAACTGTGAAGGGCACCAAGTTGTAGAAGGCTGTCAATTGGAATTAATCTTCCTTTACTTTTTCACTTCCCTGTCATCTTGATTCCCTTGCCTAGATACCACTGATTTTTTATATAGAAAAATGCATTAATTTAATATTAAAACAAATCATAACAATACATTCCCCACAAAATCAAGAGTTATGCTACAGAATGATCACTCCAAACCTGAACTCCACATCAGGATTTGGCTCGCAAAATACCCGCAGTCGACACCCAACTACTGATCTGGTTTACTAGACATTTTCACTCAATATATCCCATCTATAGACACCTCTGTGTTGATTTCTGAAGTCACTATGCATATCCATCTCCTCCCACTGATCATAATTGAATAGGAAACCTTCCTTATAGTGGAGCCTTTGGAGACTTTGGGGTGTTGCTTTATCATAAACTAAGCAGCTGTAGGCATTTGTCTTTAATAAAAGAGCTAACACATCCTTTGGCTTTTTGTTTCTGTCTTCCATGGGTCTCAGCTAATCCAAGTCACCCCTCATTGACTTTCAATCTCAGAATCATTGGATGATATGAGATTTCTATCTCGGTCTTGGGAGACTGCCAGGTCATAGCATCCCACATGGGCACGTGCTACAAAAGTATAGTGACCTATTAGGTCAGGCATAGCCAACAACCTTGGAGCATGTATGCCTTGATGCATTTAGGCTTGAGAAGAAGAAGCTTGTGCTGTGTATTTCAACTCTAATGTGGGTGGGAGTGATATTCATGGAGAATGGGGTTGAGGAGGCAAAAGTTAACTTTCCCCCCAGCTGTAATCTCCAGGATAACAAAAATGCTTTTAAAAACCTTCTTTTGAAGCCAACAGAAAGGTTTCTCCCAAGCATTTCCCACAACATCTGGAGCTCACCAGCTTGAGGAACAGTGGTCTAACTGAATTCACCAGGTGGTGGAGGGGTGCTTTGAAGGGTGTGTGTGTCTCAAATCACCTCTATGCCACATACAGGCTTTAAGGAAGCTTTCCGTGGGATACGGTGCAAAGGCTTCTTTCCATTCTCCAAGACAATAATTTGATTTAAGGTGTGTGTGTGTGGGGGGGAACCACATTTATTGCAGCAAATGGAAAGGGTTTTATTCCGAGCCTTACTGCAGTGGGCTGGTGATTCAAGGTGTGTGTGTCCCAGCTGGGGAGGGAAGGGTTAATTGGAAAACTTCTCTCCCTTCTAATTTCAGCTAAGGGAGGAGAGGGAGAATGGGATGGGCATCAAGTAAGGTCTTCCTGCTACATTGGTCATCCCAATGTTAGACTTCTCCCTGATTTTGTGATTCCTCGGAGGAATCAAGAATCAAGCAGTTGTGGTGGGTTATTGATGTGCATGTCTGTGCATGTTCACTGTGATAGTTCTCAGGCCCTGTGTGCCTGTCGTAGGTCATCTTCATCTTTTTGTCCTGATTTCCTACTGATTCCCCTACCCTCGGTCCTCTTGTTGAGCACAGTTTCCCAAGACTGGAACATCTCCAACCTTTAATTCCCCTCATTGCATCTGGACTGATTGATAACATTACAAGCTTGAAAGCTGATTTAAATATTATGGCCTTAAAGTGGAGGATGCTGAGAAACGCATAAGTGTGCTGGTGCTCCATATGGCAAGCATACAATTTAAAGGGGTCTCTAAATCCATGCAGTGCCTGCCTGCAGCATGATGTGGGCACCACCCTGAATATAGAGCAATGGCCTGCAGAATCAACTATGCATCAATGCACAAGATACTTTCAAACAGTGCACCTGTAAAAAGTGGGACAGACATAGGCAAATGCTTTTTTGTGCTTTCCAAACTGAGTATATTTCAGTTGCCCCTGAGATGGGAGAGGAGTGTGATTCAGGTTGCATTTACAGTGGGACCTCGACTTACGAATTTAATCCGTTCTGTATGCACACCTGTAGGTCGAAAACTTCGTAAGTCAAGTTTCCCATAGGAAAAGCGGTTTCCCATAGGAATGCATTGGAAACGGAAAAATTCGTAAGCCGAGGAAACCGCATCTAAATACTCGTAAGTCGAGGAAACCACATTTAGCCGCGGATGGGTTTTCTGTTCGGATGTCGAGAAAATCGTAAGTGTGCGGCCACTTTTTCCGCTCGTAAGTAGAAAACGTCGGATGTCGAATAGCTCGTAAGTCGAGGTCCCACTGTATAGGCAAACCTACCTTGACCAGTCTTCCACAGTAGTTGGTCAAAGATGGTAGTAGCAAATGGCCACCTTTGACGTCAAATTCAAGTTTGTACTTTAGCAGAAGTAAAATTACTTTTTCCAGTGGTGGTGGAAGAATGAGTGTCCACCTTATCCTTCGTCCATCAAACAGATTATCAGATGCAGGAAGTGAGTGCTCCATCTTAATATTTGATTGTCAGTTCTAATTTCTCCTGTCTCCTTCCTCTTTTTAAGTACTTGAATCAGGTGTTCGCACAGTTAGACATTCATGTGGAGTGCCTGTTTCATATGAGATGTCATGTGCATGATTGATGAGTCAGGGTGGATGAATCTGTCAATTTTGGTTCCTCACAGTTGCTCATTTTAAATCTTAAGTCCATATCTCTGCATTTTTACATCAGTTAGAGATTTTCTTTTTTTAAAAAGAGACATCACCAGCATTTTAGTGTGCATGTCTAATAATATGCACATTGTGTGTGCAATTGCGCCTAGTATACATATTTCTGCAAGCAGCTTTCCCTAATTAAAAATACAGTTTGAATAAGATTTTCACAAATATAGGCATTGTTATGTACACTTTCCATGCATGTACACATTTCCGTACCTAGTTGGCAAAATGCACCACAGAATTCAGGGAAGGGTGAATTCCAAAGGGTACTGCATTTCAGTTTGCGTATTGTTTCAAAAGTGCAAATCAGATCATTTCACATTAAAATTTGAACTGAAATCAACTCCCTCCCCTCCCCTAATAATGACTGAGGGTGTGCTCACATGGAGATGGGGATGCACACACATGGTGAAGAGGAACTCTGTCTAAGCTGGCATATAAGGCAGGTCTTTAAGAAGGGGGTGGCGGGAATACAATATTGCAGATGATAAGATCATAAGAACCAAAGTGCCTCCCAAATGGATCTGCTTTTTAAAGTGGCACACAGACTGCAATCATCCTATGTCTTTCTAGGGCTGCATTCATGTATCAACAAAATGGCTCTGAAGCAAATAATAATTTCAGGGATTACAAAATCCGGCCTCAAACAATTCTGTATAATTATAATGTGGGCTGATTTTCTGATATATAAAGGTATCTTTAGTGTGTGTGTGTGTGGGGGGGGGAGCTACTATCTCATTTATTATTGGTGTCCTACCTTTTCACAGAATCCGCTGAGGCAGAGTGTGGGATGGGTTGCGGGGGGGAATGGGGATGTGTGAGAACAATCATCAGGCCTGAAAAGCATCTTCAGTTTTTTGATTAAGTGGCAAAGCTATTTCGAAGAAATCTATATGAGGATTTGCCATTAGGAGTCTACCTAGATGCCATTTCAGCTTTTCTGTGAAGCTAGAAATCTGGAAGAGTTCATCACCCTCTCTCTAAATCAGAGGTTCCTCAAAGGGGAAACAGAAATATAGACCTCCCCCCTCCTTCCAAACTAAAAACGTGACAGTTCTTGCTATAGTCCTCTAAAGACATGGTGAGCTTTTATTACATTGCCAATAGGAGTTTCATTTCCACATAAATGCCAAAATAAGGATAGAAACGTTTTGTGCAAAGCTCCATCAATCAGTTCAAGGGTGGGGAGGATAAATCGTGTCTGGCCAGATGCTCTGTTCAAATCAAGATGAATTTCAGTAAAAGTAGGAGGCCTTTGGGGGTGATGGAAAAGGGAAATACCAAAAAGATGGTATCTTGGACTGCAAGCGGTATTGACATTTCCCCTCTTTTATTACTTAGTTGCACTTTAGAATTGTCCAGGCTGGAGGCTGATTGCTCACTTTTTTTATTGAGGTGTGTGTGTGTTTAGCTCATTTTCTTAAGTAATGGCAAGATTCCCCTGGGTACATATCTTTTTATTACTTGAGCCAAAATGTTCCACATTCTTCTCAAAGTCCAGGCTGCCCAATTTGTAGCCTGCCATGCAAAACATAGGACACAGCTGTATATAGCAGACTGCCAATGCCTAATTTTTGTTGTCTGCCTGGGACTGCAATGTAATAATAATAATAATAATAATAATAATAATAATAATAATAATAAATGTATGGGTGAATCGTAGAATTGTAGAGTTGGAAGGGATCCTGAGAGTCATCTAGTCCAACCCCCTACAATGCAAGACTCTCAGCTAAAGCATCCATGATAATTGGCCATCCAACTTCTGCTTTGAAACCTCCAGTGAAGGTTCACTGGAGTCCACCACCTTCTGAGGGAATGTATTCCACTTTTGAACAGGTCTTAGCATCTGAAAGTTATTCCTGATGTTTAGTCAGAATCTCCTTTCTTATAACTTGAATCCATTGGTTTGGATACTAGCCTCCAGAGAGAATGATATTTGCTCCATCTTTCCTGTGACAGCCCTTTAGATATTTGAAAATAGCTTTCAAATCTCTCAGTCTCTTCTTATCCATACCCAACTACCCAATTCCTCATAAGGCTTGTTTCCACACCTTTGGTCAACTTTGCCACCCTCCTCTGCACACATTCTACCTTGTCAATATCCTTAAATTGTGGTGCCCAGAACTGAACACAGTACTCCAGCTGTGGTCTGACCAAGGCAGATCATTGCTATAACTTCCCTTGATTGGAAAGTATACTTTTGATGCAGCCTCAAATACCATTCACTTTGTGTGTGTGTGTGTGTGCTGCTGCATCATACTGTTGACTTATGTTAAGCTTGGGGGTCTACAAAGACCCCTAGATCCTTTTCACTTGTGCTGTGGGCAATCCATTTGCCTCCCTTCTTATATTTGTACAGTTCGTCCTTCCTGCCTAAGTGCAGAACCTTACATTTGCCTCTATTGAAATTCATTTTGTTATTTTGGTCCTAGTTCTCCAATCTGCTAAGGTCATCTTGAATCACGATTCTGCATTTTGTGTCATTAGCTTGATGTCATCTGCAAATTTGATGAGCATCCCTTCAATTCCTTCATCCAAGTTGTTTATAAAGACTTTGAACAACAATGGGCTCAAGACAGAGCCCTGTGGTATGCCACTTGTCACTTTTTCCCCAGGGTGATGAGGAACCATTAGTGAGCAATCCTTGGATTAAGCCAGCCAACCAGCTACAAATCCACCTAATAGTATCCTTGTCCTGCCCACATTTTACCAGCTTCTGCCCAATGATATCATGAGGGACTTTGTAAAAAGCCTTACTGAATTCAAGATACACATATATACACTATGATTCACCAGGGGTTGCTGGTGGTGTTCTACAATTCACCACTCATCAGCCATTCATGGAAAGTTGTAATTAGGGATAGCTTGATCTATCAGTTTTGGTTCTCTCAGATTTTCATTTTCATCTCTTCAATTTTCCACATTCCCGTGTTTGCGATTTTTTGAAGTCCTCATGAAAACCATAGGCATTTTCAGTGTGGATTTCTCATAATACACACAGTTTTGTATGAAATTATGCGTAACATACACATCTTTGAAAAGCATATTCTCCCTCATATTTCTATTTTCTTTAATACAATGCATTTCTGTACATTTCATTCACTAATATATGTATTTTATGTACACTTTATCTCAGCATAGGGGTTTTTGTACATACTGCTTGGCTGGAGAACAGCACTGCAAATATGGAGAAGTGCAAATTTTGAAGGACACGTTTCATTTTACATATTTAAAGCCCTACGTACCTATGGGACCCTCGTACCTACGGGACCGCCTCTCCTGATATGCCCTGTGGAGGACCTTAAGGTCCACAAACAACAATATTCTGGAGATCCCGAGCCATAAGGTGGCTAGATTGGCCTCTACTAGGGCCAGGGCCTTTTTAGTATTGGCCCCAACTTGGTGGAATGCTCTTTCACAGGAGACCAGGGCCCTGTGGGATTTGTCATCTTTCCGCAGGGCCTGCAAGAGACAGCTGTTCTGCCTGGCCTTTGGGTTGGACTTGTCTGACCCCTGTGTTTTCCTCCCTCATGGTTTGGATTTATGGCCTACTTAAAACGAGGCTGCATTTTAAATTTTAGTATTGTATTTTAATCTGTATTTTAACTAATTGCTTTTTATGTTTTATTGCAATTTTATTGGTGTTAGCCGCCCTGAGCCCGGTCTTGACTGGGGAGGGCAGGGTATAAATAATAATAATAATAATAATAATAATAATAATAATAATAATAATAATAATAATATTGTTTGAGAAAGTATGAATCAGGTATATGCACCTTTAAATGCAAACTGAATTGACTGTCTCCCTCATTCCTAGTCATGACTGCATTCCAACTTCCACTTAGTAGAAGAGGACAACCATTCTAACACACATGGAGGTGCATAGGACACAGCTTAGTATTATATGAGCTTGTGCTTGCTTCCAACATGTACTCCCTGGTGTTGCCCTTGCTCTGGTGTGAGGATTATTAGGAGATCAGTAAGGGGCATATAGATGAGTAATGTGGTTTCTGTAAAGGCTGAAAGAATTTTCAGTGATGCTGGTGTCAAATAATACGGCTTGCAGTTATTTTTGTCGATGTTAATTGTAACTGATTTGATTTCAGCCTCTCCTGGTAATGAGGGCACAACACACAAATGAGCTGCAGTTCTAGCAATCAAGGATCATCGTTGATTTGCATTTGTCTGGGATTTAGCAAAACTTAAGTAGAGACAACTAGTGCAAAATGTCTTCAAGATGTCATGCTCTGAATCTGAAATCTGTAAATTAACTTCACTTCTTACTAAATCACCATGTGGTTTTTATTTTTATTTTTTCACAAATATTGAAAGCTTGTAAAATGAGGGAAATCTCATAATGTAACTAATGTGGCAATTCCACCCATATCGTCGTGTTTATTGCCTTCATTTTTATTTAGCTCAACTTTTGCTGGCATAATGGGAAGACAAAAGCATTGATAAGCAGATGCAATGGTGCAACAATTTTCTTTTCCCTTTCTGGAATCAATTTAGTCATGCAGTTTTGATCATAGTTCATTGGGACAATTTGCTAATGAAGTGGAGAACAGTCGGCTAATGAAGAAATCATGCACTTAGACTTTCCATTTCCATAAACACATAATTATTGTGGCAAAACGAGTGTTGGAAATAGGTACATAATGTATTATCCCTTTCTAAGCATTATGACATACATTGGATGGTTTTGATTGAACTTTATTTTTTAGAATATCCCCCTCCCCCTTTTCAAGCCTAGTTTCTGGGAGATGTGGGGTGGGCAGGGGTGTGGGGGGACTCCCTGGTCCTGAATGGCGTAACTGTGCCCCTGAAGGACTAGGTGTGCACCAATAACTCTGGCCAGAAATTTCAATATTAGGAATAAATCCTACTTGTGAGTTACTGTCAAATAAGGTATGTATTCTGGTAAGACTTAACAGTCTTGAACAGAACAAATGAATACAAACAGGAAATGAGCTTCAAGTTCACTAGAGTATATGTAGTTTGAAATAAACGTTACAACTTAGAAAATAATAGTACATTACAGTGTAAAGACACAAAAGCTATCAACTAATAATATCCGTAAATATCAGTCCGATTCCAAAAGTTTTCAAAAGGGTTGTTTTATATAGAGCCGGAATGCCGAGTCGATTCAGTAAAAGAACCCAGGATAGGGCCCTGTTTCGATGTGGACGTCTTTGTCAGCTAATTTATGAGGTCGTGTTGACTTGTGAAATAGAATTCTATGTTTTTCAAATATTGTGTCTGAGTTAGTGGAGATCAGCGTGTATCACTTTTGAGGTGTCTAAATTTCCATTTGAATTCACTCCCCTCCTCAGTTGCATGTACTAGAAAATATGTTCATCCTTTAATCGAGACACTATTGGTATCCTAGTTCTAGGCATTAAGAAATTATTAAAATGTCCTTGTTAGTTTGAATGTTTTTTTATTTGATTATTTTTCTACCAAATGGTGCTCAAGGCATCTTAATAATAATAAAATTATTCTATACATACCACCTGCCCTGAGAATTAGAAATCTCTCTCTTGCAAACATGACCCTACAGGATGTTGCATCGTGGACTGTTTTCTGTTCCAGTTTCCATCCAACTACTTTTCTCAGGGATAGGGCTAAAAGTGTGTTCCCACCCCAGTCTGTACTGGAGTATGCCCAACATTAGGGATGTGGGTGGCGCTGTGACCTAAACCACTGAGCCTCTTGGGTTTGCTGATCAGAAGGTCGGCAGTTCGAATTCCCACGATGGGGTGCGCTCCTGTTGCTCTGTCCCAGCTCCTGCCAACCTAGCAGTTCGAAAGCACGGTAGTGCATGTAATTAAATAGGTACCGCTGTGGTGGGAGGATAAATGGCATTTCCATGTGCTCTGCTTTCCGCCACAGTGTTCTGTTGTGCCAGAAGTGGTTTAGTCATGCTGAACACATGACCCATAAAGCTGTCTGTGGACAAACGTCAGCTCCCTAGGCCTGAAAGCAAGATGAGCGCCGCAACCCCATAGTCGCCTTTGACTGGACTTTACCCTCCATGGGTCCTTTAGCTTTACTTTTTACCAGTGCTTTGTTTCTAAATAAAATGTTTAGGGGTACTCTCATTTTCCTATTCATATTGAAATACTACTCCTCAATGAGGCCAAACTTAGATCCACAAAATGTTTAGGGGTATGCGTACCCCTGCGTATGCCCAGAAAAAAAGGACTGCCTTTTACCTATGCCCAGCATTGAGTAGTATATGCCCAGGGCTTGTGTCTCTCAAAGTTCTGTGCCGTTAAGTTCTTACAGAGCTCTTTCAGGGTTCCACCTCTTAGGGGTTTTTTTCCCCTTAAATATTTTTTGTACCTGTGCATAATTCTGGGTTACCCATTAGATTTGAATCAGTATGAGCAAAGAGAGCCGCATAAGAGGTGATTTAAGGAGAAAATTGTGAATTGTTCTGCAAGCTGTTTCAGCATCTGAATTGTTCCAGAGTTTCAAGCATCTATTGGTAGACAATAGAGCTAGTGGATATTATTTCAACACAATATCCCGTGGTTTGGTTGCTGCAAACTCCCATCTGTCTCTGTCCTTCAGTTGGTCGGGGGGGGGGGGAATACATGGATATGTCTATGTCTCTGGCTTATACGCTGATTCTCAAAGCATCATGGCAGAGCAAGTAGTACGAGGGTCTGTGCATCCTGCTTGAACGTATTCCCTTAATTGTAGCCAGCAATAAAGAAGTATCCTGCATACATCCTGTTTGACAGTATCCCCTTAATGTCTGTAGATTACTGCTAACAGGGGATGGCAAAATTAAATCGCAACAGTCTTTACCCTTGTTTTATACAGTCTCGTGAGGATGGGACTATGGGGGAGAGAAGGCAGATGGTAGAGGTCAACCAAGGTTGAAGAATGAAGTGAAATAGAGAAGAGGGAATTGCCAAAGACTCCAGGGTATAGGCAACTGAGAGAATGAAAGAGGCGTTAATGGAAGAACAAGATGGCAATGATTACAATCTGATTGCATGCAATTTAGGGTAATGCTAACAAATGTCCCCAAGTACAAGGGGAGAATTAAACATGGCATTAGATATGTTGCCATGGAAATCGGCAACTGCATCAAGTTCTCCGCCCCTCATCTCTCTGGGACATTCAGGCAGGCATGGCAGTGGCAAGCAATAATGGAGAGGAAGTACAAGATGATAAGTAGAGTTGGGTAAGTCTATAGAAGCGTTATGCAGAGAAACAGAAGAATACTCTTTCACCACTCATGGGCTTCTGAGCAGCCCTCACCCACCCTCACCAACATTATGGAGAAGAACTGACTACTCTTCAAAAGAACCAACAACGAGAACTGGCCCTCAGGATGTACTAAGAGTACCAATTGAATTGTAGAGAAGAAATTCATGACCTTTTAAAATGGGTTAAACCATGGGTGGGCAAACTAAGGCCCAGGGGCCAGATCCAGCCCAATCACCTTCTAAATCCGGCCCGTGGACGGACCAGGAATCAGCGTGTTTTTACATGAGTAGAATGTGTGCTTTTTATTTAAATTGCATCCCTGGGTTATTTGTGGGGCATAAGAATTTATTCATTCCCCCTCAAAAAAAAATATAGTCTGGCCCCCCACAAGGTCTGAGGGACAGTGGATCGGCCCCCTGCTGAAAAAGTTTACTGACCCCTGGGTTAAACAATGAACTTGTGGAGATGTAGGTTTGGGCATAAAAGAGGTCTATGAATTAATATAACAATTAAAAAATAATTAGAAAATAGGCGGATCCCTGAAGTGTAGAAATGCTTTTTGCCTAAGGGAATTTGCATGTTGCTACTTTAGTATTGAATTTTTCTTTTCTTTCACTTTCAAATGCCATGTCAATTCCGATTGCCTTTGCAACCAATTCCTTTGCCAAGGAAAAGGAAACAGAATTATGACCCAGCAGGATGCTAGATTTGTCCCAGGGAGCTCCGAATGTTGATCTGTTGATCTGTACCTCCAACATTTCTCAGGGGAAGTAGCAGCTGCCAGCCTCAGCGACTGTGAGCTCAACTCTGAGATAAGTGGAAGATTGTTAAAATAAAGGGAGAGAAGTATCACTGAACCAGCAATGGTAGGCCCCTGGAACATTTTGGAAAATATTGTTCCTTCCAAAATCACTCTCAGTTTCCAGCTTGTGTGCAAATATAAAGTCACCCCCCCCCCTACTTCAAATGAAAAATCCACATTTTAAGAACTTTCAGCTCAGCTCGTTTGTGGTGATCACCTTGTGTTCCTGGATGAACAAAAAGGCAGACCATTCATTTTATTTACAAATAAATGAATAGAATATTCACTTACAAGTAATCATGCTAAGCAATGGAGAAGTCCAGGAAGAC
Source organism: Zootoca vivipara (assembly GCF_963506605.1). Lineage (NCBI taxonomy): Eukaryota > Metazoa > Chordata > Lepidosauria > Squamata > Lacertidae > Zootoca > Zootoca vivipara. The sequence goes on from NC_083279.1 coordinate 13,294,367, forward strand.
TCAAACTAGGAACTTATCCACATTTACCCTTTCACAAATACCCAACCAAAAGCAAGCCAATAGGAGGATGGTGGGTGTCAGCAATATTACATTTATCACATCAAGAAATGTTCCACATATGCAGCTATCAAGATGGCTAACTTCCCTTCCTAGAAATAATACTAATTGTAATCATAATTTTCTTATTTGCACCCTGCCCATCTGACTGGGTTGCCAGTCAGAATCAGGAAAGTCTTGATTATTGTCTTTCTATTAGTACTGGACAAAGAATGACTGCTCCACACATCAATGGGGGGGGCGACTTTTGCGTGGTCGCACGCAGCCCCCTGATTCCAGAGGCGACTCCCTGGTAGTTCGGGGCTGGCACCGCCTTCCCAGGTAGGATGCTAGGGGTCTCGCCTACCCAAGCCTAGTGTCCAATCCTGCCTGGGGAGGTGTTCCCAGGGGGTGGCCAGGTAAGGGGAGGGACTGTCTGGCTTACACAATAGAATTTGAATCTTACCTCCAAGCACCAGAATGCTCATAGAGAGCCCCATTTGAGCAGGGAGCTTGCTCCCTTCATCCCAAAGTGGTTGGGGCAACCCAGTCAGATGGGCAACATCATATTATTATTATTATTATTATTATTATTATTATTATTATTAGGGCTTTGATAGCTTTGGATTGCTGATCAAAACACCCATCCATATTTTGCATTCCATTAACATAGCCTTTAGAAAGTCCAGCATCGTCATTCTCTTTCTGTGATTTGAAAGCTATTTTAGGTAAAGGTAAAGGGACCCCTGACCATTAGGTCCAGTCGTGACCGACTCTGGGGTTGCGCGCTCATCTCGCATTATTGGCCGAGGGAGCCGGCGTATAGCTTCCAGGTCATGTGGCCAGCATGACAAAGCCGCTTCTGGCAAACCAGAGCAGCACATGGAAACGCCGTTTACCTTCCCGCTGTAGCGGTTCCTATTTATCTACTTGCATTTTGAGGTGCTTTCGAACTGCTAGGTTGGCAGGACCTTCTGATCAGCAAGCCCTAGGCTCAGTGGTTTAACCCACAGCGCCACCTGGGTCCCTGAAAGCTATTTTACATCACTATAAATAAATTGCTGATTTCATAAGACCAGGGCAGTCGTGGCGGGGGGGGGGGGACAGGACAGGACTGTAGAGACAGAGTCGTGTTGTTCAGTGATAGAAGCTTGAGCGAGAGCGAGATCAGCAAGCGCAGAATAACTCTGAAAGGAGACAAAAACAAAAACGACCAAACCAAACCAGAACTAAACCCCATCTCCAACTCCTTGCAGTATCCATGTGGTGTTGCTCATGCTACTCAATGTAATAATGTGCCAAGAATGGGCTCAGATGCACAAAAATGGATGGGGGAAACTTTCCATATGACTTTTATTTGACTTTAGCAGAAAGTGAATCAAATCCAACTCTTAGATACTCATGCATGAGGATTCTATTTAAATCGCTGATATCCATTCATGTGTCTCTCGGGGCAGAATTTCCTGTAGTCAGGAGGATTCTGAAATATCCCAGAGGCTTTAAAATGCCTTATTTCCTACCTGCATGCTGGGAGCTTCCAGTCACTTTCAATCTGATCACAGTGTTTCAACTGATATGGCTGTGATGCATAGATATTCCCATTAACTAGGTGAACTACAGCCTGGCCAGAAGCTACGCTGTCCCGGGCATTCACTTTCATTTATTGCTGTTAGGCAGCTTCCTTAGTTTCATCTGGAGAAGCTACATTTGTAGGAATGGCAAATTTGGGTCCTTTCATATTTCGTGAGCCTGGCTCTGTGATTCTCGGTGTCAGCTTAATAAGGAATAAATTCAATAAACAAGGATTATTTTTTTTTAAAAAAAAGGAAAGGAAAACATGAAGCAAAATAAGTGTGTGGTTAGATCAAACCTTAACATTTTTTTGGGGGGTGGGGTGGGGTTCTGATAACATTCCCTGAGTTTGGCTTGGAGTAGGAGGAGTTCACCGCTGGCATAAAGGTGGCGTCTAGCCCTGGAAAAGACCCTGATGCTGGGAAAGATTGAGGGCACAAGAAGAAGGGGATGACATAGGACAAGATGGTTGGACAGTGTTCTCGAAGCCACCAACATGAATCTGACCAAACTGCGGGAGGCAGTGGAAGACAGGGGTGCCTGGCGTGCTCTGGTCCATGGGATCACGAAGAGTCGGACATGACTAAATGACTAAACAACAACAACAACCAGAAGGTGACAGACTCCTTCTGTATCACACAGAGCATCTATCACCCTAAAGCCCCAGGGCAGGTTTCATCAACTTAAAATTCCCATATTAAAAACAGTTTTTTATATAAAAAAAAATTACACCATGATTAGGGCAACAAAGGCTTATTTCGCAGGTAGCTGTTAAACGTGGGTTTTTCAGTGCCTAACATTGCATTGGGCCTTTTACTGGTGCTTGGCACCACTTTGGGGTGAATCGGACAGTGTCAGATTTTCAGCAAAACCATAATCCCACGGGTTAGGGTGCTGGGGGCTGATTTTCTCAAGCGACGTGGGGTTTTCACCACAAACATTGCAGGGGGGCTTTTGCTAGTGTTTGGCATCACTGTAGAGCGAAAGGGATGACATCAATTTTTCTGAGATACTGTGACCCTGTGGGTTCGGGCGCCGAGGGCCTTTTGTGTAGTGTTCTATGAAATGTGGGGTTTTCACTGTCAAATGTCACAGGGGGACTTTTGCTATTGTTTGGTGCCACTTTAGAATTAATTGGATTACATTGAATTTTCGGCAAAATGGTGACCCTGCGGGTTAGGGCTCTGAAAGCTCATTTTGCGGGGTGCCATGTGCTCATTTTGTGGAGTGCAGCGAAAGGCAGGGTTTTAACCATCAAATGTTGCAGGGGGACTTTTGCAAGCAGATGGCCTCGCTTTGTAGTGAATCGGACAACGTCAGATTTTCAGCGAAACTGTGACCCCACAGGTTAGGGCGCCGAGAGTTCATTTTCTTTGGCACCGTGAAATGTGGGGTTTTCACGGCCAAATGTTGCAGGGGGACTTTTGCTAGTGTTTGGTGCTGCTTTTTTTGGGGGGGGGGTATCACCACAACTGGGAAGATGCATAGCTGCCAAGTTATCCCTTTTTTAAAGGGATTTTCCCTTATGCTGAATAGGCTTCCTCGCGAGAAAAGGGAAAACTTGGCAGCTATGGGAAGATGTGGCTATCTTAACAGGCTCAGCTACACTCACCCTTTTTACTAAAGCTCACCCTACAGCTACATCTGGATTGTGCCCCCTCAAAAATTGTGTGCCCAGGGCCATGTCCTCCTGGTACCCCCCCATGTCAGGCCCCTGCTGCAGATACTAGGATTGCAGCCTCAATTAAGAAAGTTATACACAGAGAGACAAACCATTTTCAGAATTTCCTTTTTCAGCAAATTGTTCCCATGTAAGAGGATTTCAGATTTAGTTGAATCATTTTGTTACAGACATAGAAGGTATGCAACATAATCACACACACACACACACACACACACACACACACACACACACTGAATAAGTTTCAATAGGATATAGCAAATTATTCCACCCAAGGAATCTTGAGAACTGTATTTTGCTAAGAGTGCTTGGAATTTTAGCTCTGTCGGAAGTAAACTGCAGTTCCCAGCCTAGAAGCCAACTCCTAGGGGCTGGGGTCCCTTTGCCCCCCATTAAAATATTGAGGGGGCTTTGCCATTCAAATGGTATGCATGGACCACATCTTGTGATCGATTATGCTTGGTGGGACTTATATGGTTCCCTCCCAATATTTTATTCAAGCTGGCCCACATGGTTCCCAGCATTCTCTGAAGGAAGTCATGTGCTTTAAATATGCTTTAAAGTTCTGGTGCGTACACCCCCCCCCCCATCTGAATGGCATGCTCCGTAGGGAATAGCCTCTGAAAAAGAATTAAAATTATAGACTCTCCAAGTGTCGCTGTTTTCCAGGGACAGTTCCAATTTTATAGAAGCCATCCCAGTTTCTGGTTTGATCCCAGAATGTCCTGCTTTTCCTCAGGAGAGCCCTATTTTCATTAGAGAAATGTTGGAGGGTATGGAGTTATCTGATCCCCAAGACATGTGAAGGCAGCCCTGTGTAGGGAAGTTTTTTTAAAAAAATAAAATAAAAAAATGTTTTATTGTGTTTTTATATATGTTAGAAGCAACCCAGTCCGTTGGGTGGGGTAGTAAAATATAATGGAATAGGATGTCCTTATTTTAATCGTAGAAATGTTGGAGGGTATGAAATTAGCCACTCCTGATTATTCAGCGTCACTTGCATATTATTAACTGCCAAATTCCTTCTGCACAATTATCTGTGTAAGGTTGTTCTACCATACTGTTGTGTCATAAATGGTAGCTAGGCTTCTTCTGAAGCAGAATCACGCTCAGGCTGGAGCAGAGACCGGAAACAGCAGAACACCAACTGACAACAAAAAGCCGAGCACAGCAGTGCGTTCTAAGTTGAGTGCCGTGTTCAGAGGGAAAGACAAAGTTGTTTGATCCTTCTGTTAAAGGGTGAAAATATAATGGCCTGACAGCACGGGAAAGGTGATAGCCAGGTTTTCCTAACATGCACTTGAACAGCAGGAGCAGCCTTTTTCCAAACCTTCCTTCTGTAAAGGGTCATTAAGAGAAAGCAGCTTTGATCAGTCACTCAGCAGAGAGGAGCTATTCTGAAATGTATTTTTTAATTTTGTGAAGAGGGGAGTTTGAGGCTATGTATCCAACAAAGTGCCACATTCGATGCAATGTGCAATTGACCAAGCTGTTGAGAGTCGTTCGCCGTTTTTCTTCTCTGAGATGTACAAAAAATGCTTTGTTTTCAAGAGCTTTACTGGATTTATGCTAGTTAAGCTCCTCAAGTTGGGATGAAAGGGGGAAAAAACCCTGTTCCAATAGATTTGCAAGGTGAGCCTGACCTAGTACTTTAGAGTGCAGCGGTCAGACAATGCGATTTCAATTTATTCTGCCTAGGGTCCCCTTTCCGGTAGTTTCAAAGAACACATTGATATTCTAGATAAAAAGTCATGGGAATTGCCAGTTTTTCTGCTGTTGTACACTGAATGTATCTCTGTTTTCACCATGAATCCCATGTGTGGGAAAGCTGTTGCCAGGAGCTTAAAGCAGAAGTGTGAAAAACAGTTCTTTGAGAACATATCCTCCGTATCTGCTTTTCAAAACTTATTCTGGTGCAGCTAAGAAGCAGAGAATAAGCAAAAATATATAATTCAACATGCAGTTCTCCTCTGTATGCCCCAACAGAACTTGTGTTGGGTGAATTTGGCTTGCTGGCATTAATTTTAAAGAAGATTGCTGACTTGTTGTCTTGGGAAGCACCATACCCAATAAAACCATTGGCATGGTAGCTCACAGGGGTCTTTTACTCTCCTTTTGCTTTCATATCTCAGGTTTGATTTATTATTTTTATTATTATTATTTAATGCCACTGAACATATTTAAAATATCTCTAAGCAGTGTACAAAAAAACTGAAGGCAGAGGATCAGAGCCATGGCGGATTTCTGCTGGAACCCAAGGCTTCAGCTGTGGGAGAAGTAAAACCCTCGAGGTGTCAATGCTGTGAACCTCTCCATCATAGGCTCAGGTTGTATATATGTATAAATGAGGCATATATCATAAGTCTCCACGGTACCACATTCCAAAGGAAACACTGAGACGACTGAGGTCCAGCTCTGAGGGCCTTCTGGCAGTTCCACCACTGTGAGATGTGAAGCTACAGAGAACTAGGCTGAGTGCTTTCTCGGTAGTGGTGCCCATCCAGTGGAACACCCTCCCATCAGATGACAAACACATAAACAACTATTTGACTTTTAGAAGACTTCTGAAGGCAGCCCTTTTTTGGGAAGTTTTCAGTGGTTGATGTTTTACTGTGTAACATTTCATTGGAAGCTGCCAGAGTGGCTGGCGGAACCCAGTCCGATGGGCATAATAATAATACAGTGGTGCCTCAACTTTCGGATTTAATCCGTTCCGAAGGCACCTTCATAAGTCTAAAAATTCGTAAGTCAAAAAACGCCATTGGAAATGCGATTTCCCATAGGAATGCATTGGAAACGGAAAAATTTGTAAGTCGAAGCAACCCTATCTAAAAATCCATAAGTCGAAAAATCCCTATCTAAAACCGCCGCGGTTTTTTTCTTTTTCTTTTTGGATGTCGAGACATTCGTAAGCGTGTGGCCATTAGCCCCATTCGTAAGTCGAAAAATTTGGCTGTTGAGTCGTTCGTAAGTCGAGGTACCACTGTAGTAGTAGTATTAGTAATAATAATAATAATAATAATAATAATAATAATAATAATATAGTATTATTTTGCTTATGTGAGCAATTGAGGATTGCATTCTAAAGGTTTTCCTGTTGGGAGAGGGAGGAAAAGCAAACTACCTACCCTGTTTCTCCAAAAATAAGACGTAGCCGTAAAATAAGCCGTAGCAAGATTTTTAAGCATTCAAGGAATATAAGCCATACCCCGAAAATAAGACATAGTAATAGGCACAGCAGCAATGCCGGCCGCGGCAGGAGGAGGAGGAAAAAATAAGACACCCCCTGAAAATAAGCCATAGTGTGTGTGTTTTTAAGGAAAAATAAATATAAGACGGTGTCTTATTTTCGGAGAAACATGGGTATGCCTGCTATTGCCATCCCACTGCCCTCCGCAAATTGCAGGTCAGTCATCTACAGGAGGAAGCCTACTCTGCTCATGTTGATTTCCTGTGTGATGTAGACCATGAATTGTGTGTGTTTCTTTAAAACAATTCATGTTTTGTTACGGAACACTACATGCAGATAACCTGTGTTTAAGTAGGTGATGATGTAATTGATTTGAATAGGGTAGCAAGACTTCATTAAGAGAGCTAGGGCTTTATTAGCACTTCGTTGTGGGAGGGGAAAATCTTTATTTGAATTCGTTTTCAAACAAAGAATAGATTGGGCAATATCTACAGCAACTCTTATCGGCCTTGCTTTAATGCAAGTTAAGCTCTTTGGCAAATGAAACCTTTCCAAGCAAATAGGGCAGAATAACTCTCAATCTTTCTCTCTGCTCAATTCTTCTGAGCCAATGGTTCGAGACAAATGTAGGCAAGGCACAAACTTTGCACGCCTGCTTTACATAATTGACACTCAGAAAGTTTTGTGTTGCCACTTTTGTATGTCGGTGGACGAAAGCTCGGAGCAGAGCGGAGCAAATTATAATTTCTGACAGACAATGATTTCTGAGGTTTCTGTTTTTCTGTAATCAAGATGCTGCTGATAAGGAACATGAAAATTATTGTTCCAAACATCACAATGCAGAAGTGAACAGTTGGTATTTTCTGGAGAGCATTTAAAAATGCTTCCGTTGCTTTGGCAGGGCATTCTAGCATGAAAGAGAATGAAAGATGGAGGAAGAGGAACTTGTTGGTTTTGCACTAGTCTGAATGTGTGCAGAGTTAAGGATGATTGTTTGTCAAATGACTGTCTGTGATTTTCTACTCCTGATGTGAAAACCACATGTTTGTCAATACAGGTAAGTGTACGGAATAGGCAGCACGTTTGAGAATATTACCATCAGATCGATGGCAAAAGCAGCAAATGGATGTGCAAAGTGACGTGCAATGAAACTAATTCTGGAAAATGTGGATCTGATGCACAATGATTCACATTTCCCTTGAATTACATAGAGAGAAATCTCTGCCTTTGATTTGGGACTATGATTAAGCCAGTGGTAGATAAGCCAGTGGTGGACACTAGAAACCATGTACACTCATACCTCGGTTTAAGTACGCTTCGGTTGGAGTACTTTCAGTTTAAGTACTCCGTGGACCCGTCTGGAACTGATTAATCCACTTTCCATTACTTTCAATGGGAAAGTTCGCTTCAGGTTAAGTACTCTTCAGGTTAAGTATGGACTTCCAGAACCAATTACACTCATACTTTGGGTTAAGTACGCTTCAGGTTGAGTACTCTGCGGACTCATCTGGAACAGATTAATCCACTTTCCATTACTTTCAATGGGAAAGTTCGCTTCAGGTTAAGTACGCTTCAGGTTAAGTACAGACTTCTGGAACCAATTGTGTACTTAAACCGAGGTACCACTGTACAGGTATCTGCTTTTGCAAATATGTGCCTTGAATACATGACAATATGTGTAGACATAACATGGCAGGCGCAGGGAGACACATGGTGTGAAGATTCTTACTTATGTGGTTAAGTTTAAATGGCATAGCTGGAAGATGGTTGAGGTGAAGTGACATGCCTCTGGGGTTTCCTTTATAATGATCATTATTCCAACTCTAAGGCTGAATTCAGGCCACACTTTATTCCATTTTCCTGATATCTCCTTACCTGATAATTTTCACATTTTATGTGGTCCTTCACACAACATAAAAGCCATTTCTGGAAATGTAGTGGAATTTTGTGGAAGTTTAGTGCTCATTTCTGTGTTAACAGCTTCCATAAAAAAAATATCTGTTTGCAACCCCACCAACCAGGAAAATGACGGGACCTTGGTGTTGTAATTTCCCTACCAGCTTCATGGATAATGACATGTGATAAAATTTATGGTGCTTTTCCAGCATCTTGTTCCTTCCCATTATTTGCATGGGTGAGTCATGGGGGAACAGACGGACACATGAGCATAAAGGGTGGTGAAATGTCTGATATGGTGTGATGTTGTTAGGATGCTGTCAGTGGCTCCTGGCTGGTTGTCCAGGAAAGTATAAAGACAAGGGAAAGTTTCTTACTGTCCTTTTTTATTCAGTATTTACAGAGAGAGTCTATGGAACCCAGCCTCTTGGATAATGGCCTTGCCCCGAGTGAATCTCCACCCCGTCTCTCCCACTTCCTCATTCATCACTTCTACAGGTGCTGCTACCTGCCCTCTGTCTTTGAGCTGTTTGCTCTCCTACTTTCAAGGACCACCGGGTTCCGGGAGAGGGTGGGTCTGGAATGCTTTCTAAAGACACTGTGTCCGTCAGCTGTTACTCCGCTTCTGCCTCCTCCTCTCCCATTATTTCCCAACTTTCCCCCTCATCTGCCTCTGAGCTGTGACCTCCTGCAAACCACTGTTGTAAATCTATACTGCCTTCCTCTGCCTCCTCCCTGGAAGGGTCAGGATAGGGAGGCAGTCTCCACCACTCCTCCTCTCCTCCAGTCCATGACAGATGTTGTGTCACACCATACCCATGAGTGCGAATGAAATTTAGTGTGGTGCAGTGGTATATCGATCAAAATGCCGCAATTCAAAAACAAAACAGATGGTGCAGTGTCAAAGGCATGTTAGAACTGGGACAGAAGCCAGGAAAGCTAATAATTCACATGCCTGAATGCAGCCTAATACACACATGCACTGCAAGCCTAATACTTTTGGATTTTGGTGACATAACCAGTGTGTATTATACTATATATGTAGTATAATATGTTTAGCAAAAGTCTATTGTCAGTCCTCCTGGCAATGTCAGTCCTCCAAACAATGACTGTGCCACCTTTCTTGACTGTTTCTCTCTGCCTCCAAAGGAATTTGTGTCTTCCAAGTGTGTTCTAAAGGCAGATCCAGACACCCCTGGCTTTCATATATTATATACAGCCAATGTAATTCTTTATATGGTCCAGGTGGCTGCTCCCAGTCACCAGTCTAGCTGCCACATTCTGGATTAGTTGGGCCATAGCCCATCTCCAATTTCAGGGAACATCAGCTGTAGTTTGTCTGAGGCAGTGTAGTCCACTTTTATTTTTTTAGGCATGCGTAGATCCAGCCTGGAAGGTGCCATGCAAGGTGAGTTCTACGAACAATATTCATTTCATTTCAATGATCTGCCAACCCTGTTCCTACTGTATGAATTGGAAGAGCAGCACACCCTCTGGGCAAGCTGAATAGTGCAAATATGCAAAAAAGAAGAAGCATGTGGAGAATTCAACTGTCCTACAAAGCGGTGTTAAGGGAAGACCTTGAGGGAAGAGCGAAGCTGACAGAAGGTAACAGCTTGGAGAACCACATTACCCTGGACACATTCAAATTGTCAGCACATCTGTTGTAGGCAGTTGATTTGTTATGATAATGTTGTGTTTTTAATCCCCCCCCTCTCTCTCAATATGCCCAGAAGCAATGCAATGGGAACACAGTTGCAAATGCATATATAAATAAATAAGAATAAAAGCACCCCTTTTTTGATGTGTTTGTGTGTGGGGAGGTGTCAGAGAAATCTAGTTTAGTTTTTCTTCTGCACCACTCAGAGTACCTACCTCCCATTCTTCCAGCAGCTCAAATCCCCAATGAAAAATATATCCTGGCTCTCCTGTTGACTTATAAGGTCCTAAATATATGGAAAACGGATTAACATTTCATAATTACTAAATCATTTATTCATGTATCATAGTAAAAAGAGATGAGCCTCAGACATATTAAGCACACAAACATATACCCAGTCCGGATTTTTCACACTTAAATAGTTGCAGTTTCTGAAGTGACAAAAGCTCTTACGTTCACTTCTGCAGCTGACGCAAGTTATGCTAATATGCTTCAATTCAGGGTTACTTAAAAGCAAAGAGAGAGGGGGAGTTTGTCCTAGTTTATATCACTTTAAACTATGTGTGGTTACAGATAGGCACGGAGGCTTGTTTGGAACAAGTCTGGAAGCTGCTGGTGTTTCCAAAAGGTGGGGATTCTGCAGGGGCCGCCCACACTTCTCAACCACTACCATAACATTTTCACTTAGCTCTACTTACCCAAAGCTCACCTTACCTCCTCCATTGCATCTATGCCCATGATTATGTCTTGAGGAATGGATGAATCCCATCAGTTTTGCTTTCTCATTTCCCCCATCTTTAATTCAGTTCTTTCCATTTCCACAACAGTGTGCGCTGGTGACGACGATGATTTACAAGTCCGCATGGAAATTTATATGAATCTCTCTGTGCATTTCATTTAAGTATATACATTTTTGTACACAGTTTTGCCTGTTTGAATGTATATCTGCACATTTCTGTGTACACTTTCCCCTAACACTCACTCTTCGTACCACTGTTTCCGCTGGATTTTTTGCTTCACAAAATTTGGAGAAGTGTGAGTTGTAGGGTAGCTGTCTTCTCGAGCCTTCTCGATAGTTGCACCCACCCTGTGGAATGCCCTCCCACCAGAGGTCAAAGAGAACAACAATTACCAGACCTTTAGAAGGCATCTCAAGGCAGCCCAGTTTAGGGAATGTTTTAATGTTTGATGGATTTCTGTATTTTAATATTTTGTTGGAAGCCACCCAGAGCGGCTGGGGGAACCCGGCCAGATGGGCGGGGTATAATTAATAAATTGTTGTTGTTGTTGTTGTTGTTTCCATTTGCATAGGGGTTTAAGAAGTACAAATCAACTAATCACATTAAAATCTGAATGAACAAATCGCCCCAGCCCTACCTATGAATGCAAAAACAGCTATGTGGGCTAAATTAGGGTTGCCATATTTTGAAGAGCAAACAGGAGGACACTATGACTACTCTTATTTTAAATACTCCTACTGTATGTCAGCTATAGAAGCTGTGATATATTGCTGGGGGGGGGCAAGAGAAGAGAAGAGGGAAGCAAGTCTTCAACCACCAGTTGCAGTATATCTATGTCTCATCCAGAAAGTATAGCCAGAGACATTTTGGCAAATTTAAAAAATCCACCCAGACAAAAATTTTACCCCTGAAAAAGAGGACGTGTCCTGGAAAAAGAGGGCACATGGCAACCCTAGGATGTCCAACTGTTTGCATAGTCAGTGAAGGACAGCCATGTCATTTTGGTCATGTCCAACCCCACACTACCCATACATTTAGTGAAATGTGTAAAAGGGGCTCCTACACACACACACACACACACACACACACACACACACACACACACACACACACAGCTTCTTGTACACAGGGGGTCGTATTCTGATCAGGAACCTTGGAACAAATATGGTTCCTGATCTCACAATAGTCTTGATATGGCTTCAGATTCACATGTATAAGGGGCCCATTCATATACTCAACAAAATGTGCAGACCTCTACTGAAAGGAATGCCAGCATTGGCAGTATGGCTAGCAGGCATAGCTCTGCTCATTGCTCGTGCATGCATCGGTCATTCAACTAGATAATTTTAAACTCTGAACTTAATGCTCTTATTTGGAGCAGGTGGGCTTTTTCGATAGCTGTACATCTTTCTTCACTCATTCCAAAGTGTTCAGCTTTGCTACATTTAGAAGCTGACTGTGCCTCTATATTTCTGCTCCAAAGTTCTGCCTTGATGACGCCACTGTATTCACTGAACATCTGAGCAATCCTTCTAAGAGGGCTACGGAGGGCAGCTTATACTGGAGGAGGATGCTTTGGGCTCATATTATTGTGGTACACAAAGAGCTCTCCTGCAGCATGTCAATGAGCCCCAGGGCATATTTCAGAAAGGAGATGCTCTGGAAATGGAGCTCAGCAGCATAGAATGAGGACCAAGGAAATTATTATGATATGAGAATCAGGTGGAAAGAGAACTGATTATTTAGTCGGGGTGGGGTGGGGAGTACCATATTTAATTTTTATACCCTAATTAAGGGCAGATTAGAATTCAACCTGAAAAAATGCATTTGCATTCAAATTCAGAAGCACAGGTCAAATGCAAATTACCTGGCAATTCTGAGGAAGAATGTAGAAAGAGTGCTTCTGTTTGGGTGCCTGGAGAATATTTATTGATGCCCTTGTTAGGCATATTTTTAAACTAATGCATATAATTATGAAGAGAATGGAAATCTGCTTTGTTTAAAAATTTAGAATGCTATTTAATAAATACTGTTTAGAATCTCCCACTAATAAAAGAGGTCAAACACATTTAAAATTATACAAGCAGTGGGGACCAAGAAGACATCCAGAGGCATTATGAATAAAATATTTATTAGACACAAGAAAACGAAATAAAAATGCAAAATTAAGTTGACAATCCGATATTCAGTTACATGGATGTAAGTCCCACTGAGGGAATGGAAATTTCCAAGAGGAGACTATTAAATTTATTTTCCTCATAGTTTAGCTTGGAAGTATAATGTAATGTGAATCTGGCCATATTGTGACAACTTGGTTTTAACAAAGAAAAAAGAAAATCCCAGAGCATTACCAAGTCAATCCAAGGAGCACGTGGAGAGGGCTGTTTCAGTAGAAACTGTGAAGTTGGACATTCAATTGTTGTTAGCAAATTGTTAAAGAACGGGAAGCAAAGAGTAGGAATAAGTGGAGAGCCCTCTCAGTGGAGAGATGTTAGACGCAGTCACTCAAGGATCTGTGTCAATAGTGGTGCTTTATCTTGCTCATAAATGGTATGGAGTAAGGCAGTGTTTCTCAACCAGTGTGCCTCCAGATGTTTTGGGACTACAACTCCCATCATTCCTGACCACTGGTCTTGCTAGCTAGGGATGATGAGAGTTGTAGTCCAAAAACATCTGGAGGCACACTGGTTGAGAAACACTGGAGTAAGGAATGAGAAGTGTGGTGACCCAGATTGCCAGTGACACCAAATTCTTAAGTGTGGGTAAAACTAAAAATTATGCAAGGAGCTCTAAGATTGGCTGCTCCCAAAGCATCTCTCCAAACTGGATGTTGAGGATCAAAAAAGCAAATGCAGTTCAATGTTAGCTTATGTCATATGGGAGCAATAAATAAATAAATAAATAATCCTGATTCCCCATATACACTAATATGGGCTGAACTGACAATGTGCAACCAGGAAAGAGATGTGGGGTTGTTGTGAAAATGTTGACCCAATGAGCAGCAGCCATAATTATTGCAGCCGGGCAGCCACAACCCTCTCAATCACCTTGCTCAAGCAAGGAGATGTCAGTGACCAGACAGTAGTTATCTACTAGGGTCCCCCCCCCAGCCTCCATGAGTTGTCGCACTATTAACTCCTTCAGGGCAGCAGGCATCGCTCCCCTGCATTAAAACCCATTCAATCAATACCCTCTGGCCCTGGCTAGCTTTCATCAGTTAAGAAGAACAAGAGTCTAGATGGCACATGGTTAACCTCATTCTTGCAAGCGCCTTGTTCATGGCACCCGGCTCCATCAACTGAAACTGATCCCACAGCACAGACCTGGACATAGTGTTGGACACCAATTGGATTTGCATTCGAAGAAAGCAGCAAGAAGGCCTCCATTGAAAGAAGTGATTTTATTCACAATGTGCTTTGCAAACAGAATTAAAGAAGGATGCATACTGTGCTGAATGATCATATATAGTCTTTTAGTTTGCTCTGCTAAACAGATATTTCTTTATAAAGCTGAAGTGCTCACATGATCACTTTCTCTACAGTTTCTCATACTCTCACCACAATGTGGCTTGATCTCCCAACCTCTGATAGTTTATTCAATTCATTCCACTGCCTGTGCTTGCTATACAATGCATGCTGCTGGCCACAAATAATCTTCTTCTGTGTTCCATCATGATCCAAACATGCACAGTGAGGGCATTTCCCTTACCACCTCCTGCCCATAATTTCAACCTGCAGGGAACCCTTGGAAGGAACAGCAGTGAAGCTTTCTGCTGGAGCTTGGGCATAGGCAAGAGGAGGATCTTGTGAGGCACAGAAGATCCTCTCCTTGCTCGGTCTGAAAGTTGGAGTTATGATGGGACATATATAGGGAGTTATGGTAGCAGGGCACCAAGATAGCAAGGGAGGGAGAGAGTTATGCCAGCCTCTGATGCAATATGCATCCCTCAATATATTGGACTACAACTTCCATCATCCCTGACCATTGGAAAGTTGGGTGGTGATGACGAGAGTTTTGAGTCCAACTACTTTTTGAAGGCACCACATAGTTTACCCATACCGTAATGAAACTGCTGTAAGTCTGTTTTGGGGGCACAGGACAAACTAGCATGGCTTCACCAGCCTCCTGCTTCTGCATGTTTTTGAATCTGATGTTAGGACTTCCAGTCCTGTCCTCTCAATAAGATGCATTAGCATGAATCCTTTCTCCATCCATTATACGTAGCATATTCAGGTGATGCATATTTTGTAGAGACAGGAAATCTCTTCTACTAGACTTCATCACCATGTTCAAAGTAATGCATGAATTAGGGTCTTGTTAAAATAAATGATTATATTAATGAGAACTTTAACTAAGACAGGACTGGGAATCAAGTCAGCATCTACAGATCCTATTATGTAGTGGTTAGCAAATATGAACAACTCACTTTGGACGTTGATTAAATGAAGGTTTAATTTGCCTCATTCAAATTATGCTATAGCGTTATACATCTCTGAGGAACTCATCATGCAGGTTACAATTCACTGGGGCTGTCTGGTCAAAGATAATTGGATGGGAATAGCTAAAGGAGAAGAAAGGGAAGCCTCTTGCAGATATTTCCCCCATGATATTCAATACATAAAATAAGGATTGCCCATAAATGAGGCTGGGGTTATTCCACAGAAAATAGCAGAGATGGCAGAATATTCCTCCATTCAAACAGATGGTTGAATTGAATTTGACAGCAAAGTCAAAGTTCTATCTTTAAATCAGTTTCATCCTTATATCAACCTAAACTTCTGCCACATATAGGGTTGCCGTACATCCAGAATTTCCCGGACAAATCCGGAATACTGCATTTGAAAGCATTGCCCAGACAGGAATTGGCTTCATCACCATGTCCAGGAAAATCCAGACACTTTCTCTGCTTGCTATGAGATGCCACTACGACACTCCTAAATTTGATGCAGCTTTCCCAGGATGGTGTAACCCAAAGTTTATTTTCATATATCTAATTGTTTGCTGTGATGAACCATTTAATGTCAAATCATGCATTCCATTTCTGTTTTAAATAGTGCTTCTTTGGAAGTTCCAGTCCTTAGCTGACTAATTACACATTTCCCATTTGTTTACTATGCCTTTTTAAACTTTAATTAATCACAATTTAAAGCATTTTTATCAAAGCTGAAAGGGAAATGAGGAAAAACAAACCACTTTGCAGAACCATTATATAGTTACCTTTTTGCCATAGTTCCCCTAGATTATGAAAATATAGTGTCTTGTCTCACTAAATACATAACCTAAGGTTATCTACTTTTAAATTCTGTGCAATTGTGACAAAATCTTATGCATTGCTAAACCGTTCATCTCATTCTGCTTAACTCTTGGACTTTTGGAAGAAGTTTTGAACAAGTATTTTTAAATACCTGCATTTTTCTCTTTCTTTTTGGCTTCTCCACAGTTTAATTGATATGGGGTTCTCTCAGAACTTGTTTTCATTCCTACAGTCTAGCCATGGAGCATACAACATAGCAATATTCACTTTATTTTGCTTTTAGCATTTTCATTGTGAATTGCATATTGATGGGTGGTTCTCAAAGATAATGAAAAAAGCAGAAATAGAAAGCTAGCCCCGAGTTCCTGCTTCCAGCTGACACACAGGCAGATGGAAGTATCTCCTCTAGGTGAAAGGAGAGAGATGAGCTGACGCAGCCCATGATCTATCGGATCCCAAGCCAGTCCCACTGCTATCATGTGATGACATCACTCCTGAGATGATCCCAAGCTATATGTCCTCCCACATTCCACCATCACCACCAGGCTCGGTGGGGCTGCAGACACAGCAGTAGCCCTGCCACTACATTAAGCCCCCAAAGGCAGTGACGAAGGTTAGGGTTGCACCCTAAATCATTTGGGAAGCCTGAGAGTGCAGAGCACCCTGAATGTTAACCTGGACAGAAGCAGTGGCCCATTGGGCGGGGCAAAGTGGCTACTAGTGTCCTGGCAGGTAGGTTGCTGGAGGTTACTGGGAGGGAGAGCGGTGAGCCAGCAAGGAGGTCTGTGTAGTGAAAATGCACCACCAGAGCCAATCTTGAAAGACCTACATTGGCTCCCAGTACGTTTCAGAGCACAATTCAAAGTGTTGGTGCTGACCTTTAAAGCCCTAAAGGGCCTTGGTCCAGTATACCTGAAGGAGCGTCTCCACCCCCATCATTCTACCCGGACACTGAGGTCCAGCGCCGAGGACCTTCTGGTGATTCCCTCGCTGTGAAAAGCCAAGTTACAGGGAACCAGGCAGAGGGCCTTCTCAGTAGTGGCACCTGCCCTGTGGAACTCCCTCCCATCAGATGTCAAAGCAATAAACAACTACTACCAGACTTTTAGAAGACATCTGAAGGTAGCCCTGTTTAGGGAAGCTTTTAATGTTTGAAACTCAGAAAATTAGAATATCGTCGAAAAGTGCATTTATTTCAGTAATGCAACT
Source organism: Zootoca vivipara (assembly GCF_963506605.1). NCBI lineage: Eukaryota > Metazoa > Chordata > Lepidosauria > Squamata > Lacertidae > Zootoca > Zootoca vivipara. The sequence continues at coordinate 13,311,605 of NC_083279.1, forward strand.
TATTATTTTTATTTTTATTTTAATTTTTACAACAACAAATAATTACAATTACAACAAATAAAGGCTTGACATATCTTCCTTTGCATGTCATGCATCTATCTCATATATTGGTTTCACCTTTTAAGTTGTGTTACTGAAATAAATGCACTTTTCGATGATATTCTAATTTTCCGAGTTTCACCTGTACTGTATTTTAATATCTTGTTGGAAGCCGCCCAAAGTGACTGGGGAAGCCCAGCCAGATGGGTGGGGTATAAATAATAAATTATTATTATGTTATTATTATATAATCTGGCGCTCCATGTATCTCCATGGCTGCAATAACCTCGGCTTTGTTTTTAAATTACCCTCCGCTAACAAACCAACCTAAAATCCCGCCGCCTAGATTCTCCATCTGAACTGCTTCCCCATTTCTGCTCCTACACTTGCCAACTGACCCAAGTCAGAGGCGTTACTTAGAGTATTGCTAAGTTTAAAAATCATTCAAGGTTTCACAGGAAATATATGAAGCACAACACAGATGTCCATTCACAGCTTCAGTATATTTTATTCTTGGAACATTTTAAAGCACTTTACCATAAGTGGATGTATTTCGAGGAGGGGATTAAAGTTCAGGGGAGAAACAAGCCTTCCCTCTTGAGAGCGCTTGCTGCTCCATTCGCTGCTCACGTGTGCGACATAAACTTCAAAGTGCTGCCTTAGCATAAAAGCTGGTGCCAAAACTCTTTGGTCTGCCTTGGCCTGGAAAGGGAAATTCCCATACAAGAACCATCTTTTATTTAAAACCGAGCACAGAAGGACCTAAACCTCATGGTAAGGGGAAATGAATATTCATTGGCTCTTGGTGATTAATGTCTCCAGCAGCAGTCAGCTGGCTGGAGCATCCAGGTTAATGTTGCTCACTTGGCTTCCTAATGTTGAGTATTTCTGCTGGTTCCTGAGGCGAGGAGGTATGAGGTGAGGGAAGCTCAGCACAGTGGGGCAGAGCTGTGAGGGGGACATTTTGGACCACAGTTTCGGTGAAACACACACACACACACACACACACACACACACACACACACACACACACACCACTTGTCATGCACCACAGTCCTGATCCTAATTGGGCCATCTTGGAGGTGCTATTTTAAGGTTAAGAAGAATTGCACATTACCAAACTGAATGAATGTAGCATGCAGGCCTAAGTGGCACTAGTTAAATCTTTCTTTAGGGCAGCGTTTCTCAACCACTGTTCCACGGCACACTAGTGTGCCGCGAGACGCTGGCTGGTGTGCCGCGACGTGCGGCGACGAGAAGGGCGATTTGCATTGTCACGTGCCTGGCGGCCGCCAATCCACAACACTGACCCACCGGACGGCTTGTGAAGCCTTATTACAGGAGATTGCAACCAACACAGCAATTGGCAAGTGTTTCTTACAGTCATAATTATAGTCAATATAGGGCAGCACAGAGTTAATTTTTTTAACTTTTTTAATGGTGGTGTGCCTCGTGATTTTTTTCACGGAACAAGTGTGCCGTGGCCCCAAAAAGGTTGAGAAACACTGTTTTAGGGTATCTGAGGGTCATTCTAAAAACTCTGCTGCCTGGGTTGCCTTTGGCTGCAGAGACAATAGACTAAGTTGGTGCCTTTCATTTGCCAAACATTTACTCTACCTTTGAGCTAGGGCCTCTCTCCTGTTATAGCATCTTATATGAAGAAGAAGAAGAAGAAGAAGAAGAAGAAGAAGAAGAAGAAGAAGAAGAAGAAGAAGAAGAAGAAGAAGAAGAAGAAGAAGAGGAAGAGTAGTTTGGATTTGATATCCCACTTTATCTCTACCCTAAGGAGTCTCAAAGCGGCTAACATTCCCCTTTCCCTTCCTCCTCCACAACAAACACTCTGGGAGGTGAGTGAGGCTGAGAGACTTCAGAGAAGTGTGACTAGCCCAAGGTCACCCAGCAGCTGCATGTGGAGGAGCGGGGAATCAAACCCAGTTCACCTGATTACGAGTCTACCGCTCTTAACCACTACACCACACTTGCTCTTTCTTTTTTCTTTCTTTTTTTTAATCTGGTATGTTGTTTCTGGAGACAATCCTCAAAGTAATGTGCTGCTGAAAAAACTGTTGAATGCTGGCTGACACCATGATTTTTGTGGTTGTCACCTTGGATCAGGACATCTCTATTTTCACTGGAGAAAAGTTGGTGGGTATGGAATAGAAAGTCCCTATTTTCATTGGAGAAAAGGTGGAAGGTATGATGTTGCAATACACATAAAGCAATACACATTATGCAGCATATTGTAATGTGCTAGAGTTATCTCTGTAGAATTGTTTTCTTAGGTATTTGCATTTTTAATATTAATTTCTGCCATACTGATGCTTCAGAACGCAGGATGTTGCCTTATACCAAGTCCAACATTGGTCCAACTGGGTCAGTATTGTCTACACTGATGGACAGTCAATTTTCAGGGTTTCAGATGTGAGTCTTTCCCCTGCTGGCTATCATTTCATGTATGAGGCAATACCAAGAGTGAAAAGCATGAATGTATTGTGTTGTCATTTATCTCTATGTTCCTAGCAGATCTCTGTGGGGATAGCTTCTCTTTGTGCCTTCTTTTTACTCAGGATCAGATGCTATAATACTTGCTGTGTTTTGTTCAGTATATAAATTCTGGTGCAGTTTCCGTTACTCATAAAGTTGTATGTAATCCTGCTCTTTCAAAAGTCAACTCTGTTGTTTACAAAAAGTTTATTTTGACCTGGATAAGAGTTACACCATGAATTACAATTGACAAAAAGACTGACTATTGAAAGGTTGACATTTGCAGCCTTAGCTATTTTATTGGCTGTTGTTGTTGTTGTTGTTGTTTAGTCATTTAGTCTTGTCCGACTCTTCGTGACCCCATGGACCATAGCACGCCAGGCACTCCTGTCTTGCACTGCCTCCCGCAGATTGGTCAAACTCATGTTTGTAGCTTCGAGAACACTGTCCAACCATCTCGTCCTCTGTCGTCCCCTTTATTGGCTGAGCAAAGTGTAATTTGTATGTCAGCCAGCACCTTCTCTTGCTGGCGTGATGGATCCGATTCCAAGGGCGCTGCACAGCAGATAGGGAAGGATGGTGAATGAAAAGAAAGGTAAGGAATAGGCAGGAGGGAAACCCTATTGCTTCCTCGTGCATTTGAGCAATCTAAAAACGCAACAATTATATTACTATGCCACAGTCATGGTCATGTGATTTCCAGCTTACTGCTGATTCGCTCCAGGTGTTTTGGCCATACTTCTTTGCTATGAGAAGCCAGTTCTCTGGTTAGTTAGTAACCACAATTCTAGACTGACACTTGACATTTCTGGCCTGTGACCATGGCTCCTTTCCTCTGTCTCCTTGATTCCCCTGGCAGCTTGCCATGGCTACAAGCTTGTGCAAGTTTGACTTTCGATGACCTTTTCATTTGAAAGCAGGTTTGCAGGTAAGAGGAGAGAAAAACTCCTAGGCTGTCACTGTGTATTGCCAGTTTTAAAAAAGTGTCGCTCACTTATATAATAAAACTTTAGGATTTATTCTCCGTTACGTTTGATTTTTCTGGCAGTTGTGGATTTTCACGAAACTCAGTGGGAGTTAGAACACCTTGGTATGGATGGTTTCGTGAACAATCTAGTTCACCTGCTTTGTGAAAGGGTAGTTTGCCAAAGTCTTTTTGCGATCAAATCCAATCTCCCATCTTAATTAATTCTATTTTTTAAATACCCTTCGCAAACAAATAATCATGCATTCTTAATACTCTGCTTAAAACTGAAAATATCAGCATATATAATACGGTTGGAAGGTCAAAATCCATTTAATCTGGAAAGGAAATATGTCATCAGACGCTGATGCTTAGCAATGTTTTACAAGTTCAAAGAGATTTTGCAGATATTACTAATGACGTTGACTTTTGAGATATTGACATTGCATTTAATAACAAAAATTCATTTGAAGACCTGATTATAAAAAAAAAATGTGAGAAATTCATTTAATAGTAATGATTCGCAGATCTGAAGAGCTGAAAGTTACAAGAAATATGATCTAGTCCAACCCCACTCCTGGGAAATAGTCACACAATCCCTTTTAGACATACCTGTGTCCTATATTTTTTAAAAAGAAGCACAGAACTGGTACAGGGACTAACCTATAATTATTCCCTTTGTATGATGGTGGAGTGGCTGTAACATGAGGCAAGCCATATGGATGCCATCACATATAGAAAACTGGTTTTTCCCTTTTGAAAAACAAAAACAAAATGGCAGGGATTGCTATGAATATGATGTGCCTGAAAACCTGCCTCATGCCTTAACATTATGCAGGTGTTATGTACCTGCCGACCACAGGTAAAAACTTTGAAAAGGATGCGAACTGGTCTATACCCCACGCAATATATCCATAACCTTGAACAGTACAAGCAGATTAGTATACGTGAAAGGTTTTATATGTGTGAATTCCATTATGAACTGACCTTATCTGCACCTCCTGGAATAATGTGTGAATCAGACCATAATCCTTCACCAGATTCCTGAATGTTCTGACACAGTTCTTTGGCTCAAAAATTTCTGCATATACATTTCAAGATGCATATCTCAGAGAGAAGGTGTATAGAAATGTGTATTTTGAGACCAGAATGGTTTGAAATAAATGAAAATTGTCATGAGTAGATATGGTGGCCCATTCTAGCCAGTGGGTGCAGCTAATTTGACGATAAATAGTAAATATTGAGCTATTTGATTGCAGGTAATAGTAGTGAACAATAGTATAGAACTGTGTATACAGTGGAATCTTGGTTCTCGAACTTAATCCATCTCAGAAATCCGTTCAACTCCCAAAACCATTTGATAACCAAGGCGCAGCTTCCAATTGGCTGCAGAAGCTTCCTGCACTGAAGCAGAAGCCACATTGGACATTCGGTTTCTGAAAAAAGGTTCAAAAACCAGAACGCTTACTTCCACGTTTTTGAAGTTGGGGAGCCAATTTGTTTGTCAACTAAGGTTTTCGAGAACCAAGGCATGACTGTATATACTTCACACCAATATGTTTTTAAAAGTGCAGTGAAAAATGTTTATTGATATAGGATGGCTATATGATTTGTACCTTGCTTCAAATATGCTCAGTTTTCTCCCTGAACCGTTATGCCCCCAAAATTGCGTGTTCACGTTTATATTTATTTACTGTCTTTATACCACACCGTTCCCACAAGAAACTCATGACTCTTTCCTTCCCATTATATCTTCACAAAAATACCCTGTCGGGTAGATTAAGCTGAGAGACAATGACTCATCTAATTTCACCCAGGGAGCTTCATACTTGGGTAGAGATTTGAACCATGGTCTCCCACATCCAAGTTTGACACTCTAACCACTACACCACACTGTTGGCTTTCAACATATGTGTTTTGTTTGTTTGTACCATAATCTAATGAACTGCCCAGGACAGGATTGACAATATGTTACTGCTAAAATCCAGAAGAAATGAGTCAACCTGTTTGATATATGCAAGGTAGCAGGAACCGATTGAAATGGGTCAAACTAGTATGTAGAAAATGAAACATTTCAGCCTCTTCATTTTTCTAAGATGTTTCCAATTAGAAAATTCAAGAGATAATGAGCACCAGATTCATCCCTCTGCTATGCTGATTAAGCACCATGTTATGTTCTCCCTTCATATAGTGATTTCTAGTCTGGTTCTTGCAGTTTAAGATAAGAACAGAAGATAAGGGCAGGGGAAATTGCAGTCCTACAAATTAGTTATGCAGCCATTGATTTCACTGAGATTCAAACATGGTTGCCTAGAGTCTAGGTTCTGGAGAGAAGAAGCGCAGCCGCTTTGTTTTACTAGCACCATTTTTAGACATACAGCTGTGACGTGGATTTAAGGTACCGTACAATTGTCTCATAAATTCTGAAGAACATCATGCATCATTTTGCTAGATCTGACTATCAATCAAAGGTAACCGGTGAGGGTGCTCAGCAAGATCTTTCCATTGATGGGACAATGAATCAAATCTGTCACCAATCATGGTGTACAGTCTGAACTTTTGATCTTGTCTGATCATTATCTGTCTCCTGGAGCAATGAAGTTATTGAGTTAAATGTATGACTTGCGGACCAGAATTTTCTGTTTAAGTTAAACAAGGGTAGATGTTGACCAGTTTAGGGAAATTTTTAATGTTTGATGCTGTTTTAATATTTGGTTGGAAGCCACCCAGAGTGGCTGGGGAAACCCAGCCAGATGGGTGGGATATAAATAATAAACTACTACTACTACTACTACTACTTGGGTAGTAGTACTCCATTTATGGGGATGTGAGTGCTGCTGTGGTCTAAACCACTGAGCCTCTGGGGCTTGCCAATCAGAAGGTTGGTGGTTCGAATCCCCACGATGGCTGAGCTCCTGCTGCTCTGTCCCAACTCCTGCCAGCCTAGCACTTTGAAAGCACACCAGTGCAAGTAGATAAATAAGTACTGCTGCAGCGGGAAGGTAAATGGCGTTTCCTTGCACTCTGGCTTCCGTCACAGTGTTCCAAGGCACCAGAAGTGGTATAGTCATGCTGGCCACATGACCCGGAAAGCTGTCTGTGGACCAACACCGGCTCCCTTGGCCTGAAGCAAGATGAGTGCCACAACCCCATAGTCACCTTTGACTGGACTTAACCGTCCAGCGGTCCTTTACCTTTTTACCTTTACTCCATTTATGCTTCCTTCAGCAGTACTTGAGTACTCTGCAACAATATTTAGCTTTTCTTCTCAATAATCTTGTTCCATCCAGATATACGTATCTGCTTCTGATCTGTATGCCAATATTTATTTGATCCCATGGTTAACATGCCTGGTGCAAACATGGCTAATCTCTTCCACTTCTCCCAATTGCAAATGATTCTTTATTTCCTTTTCAATATAAGAATTAAATGTTGCATTTCCTCTTTGCTTACAACAGGTTTCTGTGATACTCTCTTCTCGATGCCACAATCTGTGTATTAAGCAACAGAATCTCTCTCTCTCTCTCTCTCTCTCTCTCTCTCTCTCTCTCTCTCTCTCTCTCTCTCTCTCTCTCTCATTTTAAGTAAAGCATATCATTATTTTTTGTAGTTAATGGTCTCCTAGCAACAGAGCTGTGCCCAATTGACTCCTGCCATTTCAGTGTAACTGCAATGAAACTACCTTCAACAGCTATAATTACTGCTCTGCTGTAGTTTCCAAAAATGAATTATTTTCATTATGTAAATTCTGAAGACATTTGCTCATGTTATTGCTATAAATTCAAAGCCATCAATTATAGACCTGTGGACTATTCAATATTTAGAAGGGTAACATAAGAGAAGGTGTAGAATCAAAGCAACATTTTTTGTAAACTGTTCTAGGAATATAAAGGATGCAATAAATAAAAATACTTGTAAATGATGAATCCTCCTCTGCCTCCTCCGCCTCCTCTTCTTCTTCCTCCTCCTCTTTGCCAGAATATGGTATGCATTAAAGCTATTCCTTATGTCTGTTTTAATAAATTTGCATCCCATCCTTTCTTGGAAGCAGAAGGCAGCTAGAAAGAATAATAAAATACTTTCAAAACTCATGAAAAAATTAATTATATAATTATTGCACATGTATTTATTAAATTTACAAATATACAGTGGTACCTCGGGTTACAGACGCTTCAGGTTACAGACTCCGCTAACCCAGAAATAGGACCTCAGTTTAAGAACTTTGCTTCAGGATGAGAACAGAACTCGCATGACGGCGGCACAGCGGCAGCTAAAGTGGTACCCATAGCTGCCAAGTTTTCCCTTTTCTCGCGAGGAAGCCTATTCAGCATAAGGGAAAATCCCTTAAAAAAAGGGATAACTTGGCAGCTATGGGTACCACTTTAGCTGCCGCTGTGCCGCCGTCATGCGAGTTCTGTTCTTATCCTGAAGGGTGGAGGGAAACCCAGACACAAAAATGGAACCTTTTGACTGCTGGACTCCTCGGGCTACCCCAGTGGCAGGGGGGGGGCTCAGAGGGGGACAGCATGAAGAAGGAGGAGGATTGTGTTAATATTATAAGAATAAGATTCTGAATTGGATTAGAAAACCCGCCATAACTATGTAAAGAGGTTGGGAAATCCAGGAGGAGGAGAGTCGTGGAAGCCATTAATATTTTTCCTTTTTCCTTTTTTTTTTCCCTTCCCTTTTTTCCCCCTTCTCATATTTTTGCTTTTTTTTTCTCTCTCCTTTTTTCTTTGTTTTTCTTTTTTCCAGTACAGTGAAGAAATAGCTGGGGGATAAGCCAATCCCCAGAGATCCTCCGCCTTTGTCCTCTCAGTGGCAGGGGGGGGATGAGGGGGGAGGAAGGAGGGGGGAGGTCAAACCCAGCTTAAAATGGACCCCTTTGTTCCCCAATACCCATGGGGCTCACTGGTGGCAGAGGTGGGCTGGTGGGTGGAGGGAAAATGAAGGGACAGAGTTTATGTTGTATACTTTGTATGTGTTTTTTTTTCTTCTAAAAATTAATAAAAATTATTCAAAAAAAAAACATGGCAGCTATGGTGGTACCTCAGGTTAAGAACAGTTTCAGGTTAAGAACAGACCTCCAGAACGAATTAAGTTCTTAACCCGAGGTACCACTGTATATATAATCCCCAATAAAAACTAGTGATAAAATAACAATCAAATAAAAACAAAGTAAACCATTTCGCTGAAACAAATCTGGACAGTGATGAGGAATCAATAAACAGAAAGTCAAGGGTTCTTAACAATGGTCTTCACCATTTAGCAGAAAACCTATATACAATGATATGAGTATTCTTCAGGAATGTGAATAGCAACCTAGGGTGACTACTGAGAAAACATTCTCTCTGGTCCCAGATGCATGGCTAGCAGGGATAGAACAGGGGAGTCCCTGTGCTTATCCTTTAAGTGGGCAGGTTTCTATGGAAGAAGGTGGTCTTTCAAATATTCTGGCCCCAAGTTGTAAAGGGCTTTAAAGGTTATGACCAACATATTGCATTGGGCCCAGAATAAAGTCAGAAGCCAGTATAGCTGCTACAGTAAAAAAAAGTTACATGTTACCAATAGGCACTCTAGTTCACCTTGTAATTGCAAAGACAGATAATTTTGCAGTTGGATAGACTGCAAATCTGAATATTCTAAGATTGGGTGTCTCTGGCATGCCAGGCTAAACTATGCAGAAGCAGTCCTAGTGATAGACATTACCTGTACATATAAGGTTAAGACTGGGTCTAGTGGGTGCCCCCAAAACTATAAACCTATGATTTCAGTGGGGGTAGAGATGGAAGAGAAATTTGATTTGGACCGAAAATATAGCTATCCTTCAAAAGTTGGCCTTGCCTAAAAATGTGAACCATAGATATAATGATCCGACATCTCAGATTTATAGGAGCCCGTCCTCTGTTAATATAGTTTGTATAGCTGCTCTAGCATGCTTATATATATATATATATATATATATATATATATATATATAGTTGACCACCAACTTGCTTCCATGTTTCATCTTTTGCAAAGGTCTAGGCAAGTGGTGGCCAGCTCCTAAGAGACTGTGATCTACTCACAGAATTAAAAACTGACAGTGATCTACCCCCTTTTGGGGGGTTCAGGTCAAAGTTGTTGAGCTTTCTTTAGGAAGGGAAGCCCCCCCTTTTTTGGTAGTTCAGCCATGATCTACCTGTTGGACATCCCTGGTCTAGGCCAACGTTTCCCAAGCTTAGCTCTCCAGCTGCTTTAGGACAACTCCCATCATTCCTAGCTATTGTTCAGGGATGATGGGAATTGTGGTCCAACAATGGCTGTTTGGAAACCCCTGGTCAAAGGCAATGACTATGCCTCTTATTTACTTGTCTTAATACAAAATGAAAGTTAGTGAACAACCCCATGTTGTTCAGGGGCTCAGTTTTCACTTGTTTTGGCTCCTAATTGTGCATAAAAACCAATGAACGATGCAAATGGAAGGGATATTATTTAAGATGAACTGGTGTTCAAAAAGACAGAGATGGATAATTTGTAACACTGGCTCATTGCCTGCTTAGAAGTGGTTCAAGTAAAGAAAGATTTTTTTATTTATATCATGGCATTCATCAGAGGATTGAGAGTCTTGTCATTTAATTTATTCAATTACCCTGCAGTTGAAATTCTCTTGTTCCAGTTAATTAATAAAATGCCACATCCAAGATTTGAATCAGCATCTTTCGTTGCATGGGAGGAATGTATGGTATGTTGTAAGGAGAACAGAAATAACTGTGCCTAAAAGATTACGTCTCTTGTGGGAGATCTTTCAATTAGCAGGGAGGCACAGATGAGGAAATGTGATTCTTTGCCAAAGTCAGAAAACAGTGAAGCAACTGCAACTATCACAAGTTCTGAAAAGCAAAATAGAAGGAGAAAATATTGCTAGGGTGATCTTGTGTCTTTGGTGCTGTTGTAACAGAAGCTGGAAGTTGTGATTGACAAGCCAATATTATACAAGAGGATTAAAACATAAACAACAGAGTCAGTAATAGGATGCAGGCTGCTATAGCAGCTAACTTGTAGACCTGAAGCTCAGTAGTACAGCGTCTGTTTTGCATGTAGAAGGTTCTAAGTTCAATCCCTAGCACCTTCAGATTGGGGTGGGAAATAATACTGCCCAATGGAAGGCCACTGCAAGTCAGTGTAAACAATATTGAGTTGGATGGTTTGAATCAATATAAGACATTTTCGTATGGTCCAGAAGCATCACTTCTGCTCAGAAAGTTTAGTCCCATCCCAGAGTCCTCATTGAATAGACAAAGGGAGAAAGAAGGGATACTATTAGGGTATGGCTAATGAGGCTATTTGGTGGCTTCAAGAGTAATGCCTGACATTTGACTCCAAATTTAATCCAGAAAAAAAAAACCTGTTTTGCAGGTATCCACCATTGGAATAGGGGGGATCTTCCTTTCCATTGGACATGAGCTATTGCCCTTTTACTGTATAGGATCCAGAGAAGAATGAGCAGGATTCTCTCGTGGAACAGGTTTTTTTGGTTTCTTGCCCAACTACACTTCAGAGATAGATAGAGCACTAGAGAACTGCAGCAGGACATGAAAATGGGAGAAATTCAGCCAGGCTCCCTTGCCAAGTTGAGGTGCTTTCCCACTCATATGAGACATCTGTGGATCCAAGCCATGGGGTATTTATTCTGTTAAGCTTTACTAAAAATACACTGCTTAAAATTAAAGAACCCGACTAAGTTAGGTCCATTGATTTCAATAGGCCTACTCTGAGGGGGAGGGAATTGAATACCACCCATTGTATTTGTTTACAAAGATGCAAACTACTTCAGCCATGTGTAACAGAAAGTAAAATAAAGTCAATGACATGTTTCTCCATTGAAAAATTTTAAATTTAAAATGAGTGATTTTATTCTCAAACAACTGGTAGTTGAAACAAGCACTCAGCGCCTGTTGGCATGTCCAGAGACAATTGTTTCATTTGTGTTTCTTTGTAAGCAAGAGGGTTTAAATTCTTCTCAACAGCATATGGAGAAATGTTCAATGGAACCTCTTGTGGTTGAGCTTGCTGGCGTAACACCTCGCCATCAGCATTGCCAGAGAGACAGAAAAGACAATCATCTCCAATTGCACATAAATGGCAGCAAAGATTCAGCCAACCTGAATCTTTCCAAGCTCTTTAGATGGGCAATCCTCTACACAATGCACACTGCATAGGAGGACAAAAGGGAAAGAGGTGCAAGAGAGAGGCGTGAAATCGAATGAGCAAGCTAGAAAAGGTTCGAGGTCTTTATCTGATAACAAAAGGCATTCAAAATGTTATGATCACCCATGCTGGCCAAAAGGAGCTATTCTTTCCCACCTGTCATCTGCCTCCTTATTTTCAACAGCCTGCTGTCATTCACAGGCATCCATCGCAAGAACGCATTCTACTTTGCTCTGCATGATTTCATTAATTTGCTGTGTGTGTGTTGGGGGGGGGGGTATTTTGATCTATCATGAACAGTACCATAAATAATGTTATCTGTGCCTCCCAACTCCACCCCTTTGTAATTAATACACGTGGGGCAATTCTATGGCAAGATTCACTGGGAAGATACAATGGCTCCCTGGCTCAACTGTCTGATTCTAGGCTGAATCATGGTCAGCTGAAGTTAAGTCTTCAACATTGGCTGAGCTTGAAGATATGCCAATGTAACTGGTTCATTGTGGTTCAGCTGGGACTCAGCCAAAGCTGACTGAGCCAAGGGCTGTGTGAGTCCCTACGCAAAGGGGCATTGTGGGGGCAGGGCCAGAGAGGGGGTCTTTAGGCTGGATGCAAAGTCCATTCACCTGGATCACATGACCTGACAACATGACACACAACAATGTTTAAAGGTTTGTTTTCCCTCTGCCTTGCTTAGGTCATCTCAGCTAACAGTGAATGGGGTTTGGATCTGGTGAATGGGGTTTGGATCTGGTGTAACGCCACATCAGCTTAAATTACATCGACTTGCTTTACACTAGTTTACTGTGTGAAGGATTCCTCCCATAATTGACAATTTAGAAACATACAAGGTCAATAGAACACTACTCAGAAAACCACAGCCAGCCGTTAATTTAGTATATATACACAATTTGTTGCTGCTAAATGGCAATCAAATCATTCAATTTATAACAAATTGGTTAAATTAGTGTCATCTGTGACTTCATTGGATTTATATTAGAGATGAGTGTGGCTTCTTCTTCTTTTCTGAGCCCGGAGATATATTGATTAAACAATGTCAATAATGGATTAGGAAGTCAGGTCATATCATTATTATGATATAAAAACCAAACAAATACTCATATGGAAAATAAAAAGCTACCTTATTCTGTCAGACCAGAAAGAGGCTGTAATGTCAATTGGATTTGCCATCTGGGAATTAAATGAAAAATAAATAAAAGGATAATGTTTTAAATTAAGTGCTTCCAAATAAGGATTTAATTTGGATTTAATAAGGGACTGAAAGCTGGAGACAAAAGAATAAATGCATAAAATTGAAGATCTAATCAACCTGATTTCATTTTAATATTGTGGAATCAACAGAAAGGAAAAAGAAGAAAACCCAGCTGCTCACATCTTAATCTCTTTTCTATGTATTCCAAGAGGAAGCGTATCGAAATATTTTAAAATAACTATTGTCCCACTCATTCATCCACAACCAAACACATAAAGAGAAATTGTCTAGTAAATAATGGAGATGATTATAGAACTAATAAGATGTAAATAAATGTTCTCTGCCTGACCTCCTCAAGATTGGGTAGGAGGAGAGTGACAGGTAAAAGTCTAAAGGGCATATCTCATTAGGTATTCAAATATTCACAGATGATGCTTTGTCTTTCCCCCCCTTTCTTTAATTAATTTCAGGGCACCTACCAGAAGGGTAATTTGTGAGACTCGTGAAAGAAATGTTCATTTATTAAAAGTGTTTGTGGAATACCATATTTTCTGCAAGCACCGTGCCATACTTTGGGGAGTTTGTTTCATTCTGAATCAGCTTTTCCTGACCTGCTTCCTTCCAGATGTGGTTGATCATCAGTTGATGATCAGTAATGGCGGAAGTTGTAGTTAAAAACGTCTGAAGGGTATCAAGTCAGGGAACACTGTTTCGGAAGGTTGTTTTTCTTTGTTTGTTCCAAGCAGGATGGGTGCAGTTTCTCAGTCTCCCCCTTCCCAGCCTTGGTTAACATGTCTGCATCAGTTTGTGAATTTATTGAAGTCCCCATGAAAATTATGTAGTATTTGGGTGTGAGTTTCTTCACATATATACTTCTTTGTATGCAATTTCCTGTAATATGTGCATTTTTGCACAACAATTTTCCTCACGCGTGCATCTACATCATTTTAAACAATATATGCATTTATATGCATGATATACCTGAATATGTGTGTTTTTGTACACACTACCTGACTGGCAAACTGCATTGCAAAATTCAAAGAAATGTGAATTTCAGAGGATGGCTGTTTTTCAGTTCACATATCATTTCAGAAAGTGTGAATTAGGTAAGTTTCACTTTAAATGTGAACTGAATTAAATTTATCCCCATTCCTAATTTTAAAGTAAAACATGGACTGGACTCAAACATTACATACACTCCAAACTCGCCCTGCCCTCTAATTCAGCTTTTGCTTGGGAAGAAACACATCTGATGCAGGTGACTAGATAACCAAAAGTAACAACAACAACAACAACAACAACAACAACAACAACAACAACAACAACAACATCCTGCACATCAGACTGGGTTTCCCCAGCCACTCTGGCTGGCTTACAGTATATATATAAACATAGCAAAATATCAAGCATTAAAAACTTCCTGATACAGGGCTGACTTCAGATGTCTTCTAAAAGTTGTGTAGTTCTTTAGCTCTTTGACTTCTGGAGGAAGGGTGTTCCACAGGGAGGATGCCACTACTGAGAAGGCCCTCTGCTCGCCTCGCTCTAGTGTCAAGATGTTTCATTGCCCCTTAGTGCTATTTGCCTTCCGTTTTTTAACCCACATTCTTAGACATCTCCTCACACTGCCTCACACTGTAATTTACTTTGCTATGATGTGGAAAGCCCTCATGATCCCCCCCACAGTCTCCATGGTTTTTAACTTGTGGGTTTTTTTTAATGTTGAGTGCTTTGTTGGGGGTACACAGCACAGGTAGTTAGCGACTGTGCTGTGTGCCAGCCCCTCCTCCAAGGTGGGGAATTGCCATTGTCCTTTCAGCCAGCCCTAGGGTATGTGGCTGCTGTTGCTGAATGCCAGGTTGGCTCAGAGGCAGGGGTGTAGGAAGAGGGGGGTAGCGCAATCCTGGTAGGGTGCCATTGCGGCTGCCCTCCCTCCCACACTGGGCGCCCTGCCCCCAGAACGCATGCCATGCCCCTGAGGGCGGTGCGCCACACCCCCATAACATGTGCCACGCCCCTGCAGGTGGCACACCACACCCCCAGAATGCATGCCACGCCTATGCGGGCAGCACACCACGCCCCCAGAATGCACGCCATGCCCATGCGGGTGGCGCGCCATGCCCCCAGAATGTGCACCACCCCTCTGCAGGCAGCACACTCCACCCTGGGACACACGCCAGCCCCGCCCCCACTTGCCCCCCCTGGTGCCGGAGCATGATGCTCTGCCACTGCTCAGAGGAAGACCTTCCTCATCCATGTTCTGATTGTGGATAAGGAGACCAATCTGGTCTGTATCATTGAGACCTGGGTTGGTGAGTTGGTCTCAACCAGCTGCACCCACCTGAGTACTCAGTGCAAAATCAGGATAGACTTTAGGGTTGGGGAGGAGGACTTGCTGTGGTCTAAAAAGGTTCTCTCCCTATCCCCAATGCTCTTTGCCCAGTTGAGGGGAGCATCTAGAGGGGGCAATCAAGAATACGGATTCTTCTGGTTTACTGCCTGCCTCGCTGCTGAGAAATCTTCCTGCCTGAGCTGACAGAGCTGATCTCAGAGGTGATGTTGAGGGCTCCCAGACTGATGGTTCTAGAGGACTTCAACATTCATGTTGGGGTGTCAGGGATGGTTCAGATGCAGGTCAGCACTCAAATCTCCCCCTATGAACCTATCTGGACCTTGCAATCATCACCAGATGATTCATGTGCCTCCTCTATGAGAGGTCCATAGGGTGGCAACATAAGAACGGGCCTTTTCTGCAATGGCTTCCTGTTTGTGGAATGTTCCCCCCAGGGAGGCTGGCCTTGCATCTTCATTATGCATGTTTAGGTGGCAGGCGAAAACATTATTCTTCAACAAAGCCTTTGACCGATTAATATCATGCATCCTTTAAAATGTGGTATGAGGGTATTTTTGTTGTTATTGTTTGGTTCTTAGTCTGGTTTCTATTATTATTTTTTTATCTTTTACTTTTAACCTGTGAGCCACTATGACATCTTTGGACGAAGGGTGGTGTACAAATTAAATGAATAAATGGCAGCTTTAGGAAATCAACCTGTTTTGCTGCAGCCAATAGAATTCAACAGCAGCAGTTTGAAGTTGGAGGTCATTCTGTGCATGATCTGTCCGTTGACTTTATCACATCCCAACATGTAAATGGTTTTCAGACTCTAACCCCCCTCGGTTGCATACAACCTACTCCCACTCATTTCATTTCCTAATTTGTTCCCAGGATTTCAGCCTCAGGCTACAATCATAAGCACGCTTCATTGGAAGTAAAGGCCATTGAAATCAATTAGACACACTGTCAAGTAAATGTGTTTTGGACTCGGGTGTTTGGCTGTAATTTTCACACCATTCACTCACAGGTTGTTTTGTTGGCTTTGATGAGAGAATGTTGAAATAAATCATGTGAGCAATATACATGGGCATAAGTGAGTAGTAAACATGTATGTGTTTGCAGGGTCATGTGTTGGCCATGATCTTCCTAATATATACCTGAATTATTATTGACATATCACAATGATATTTTTTTCCTTTTTAAAAAAGGAGGGGGAACGAATTTTTTTTTACAACTGAAATCCTATACTACCTTATTTGAGACTAAGTGTCAAGTGAACTTCCTCTACCTTTTGATAAATACTGTGCATTTCAATGCACAGTGTTCTGTCATTCTTTAGAATTACTCAGAAACAATATTCAGAATAATACTATGCCGATAGGAGCAACAAACAGTGGCTGTGATCAACAGTGCTTAGTACCGTAGCCACATTATCATCTGATAAAAATAGGTTGAGAGGCAGGAGGTGAATAGTTTTAGAATCAGTTAGCTCTCTTGTGTGTTGAAAAGTTATTTAATTTGCAGTCAGCACAAGGATTTTTCCCATTTGACTGTAAACACAGAATATGGCACTGTCTAGAAAAATCCCAAACACACACCCTCTAAGTTGCCTTAATTTTGATGGTAGAAGTGAAGCATATGCTTAAATTTCTTAAATATTGAAATAATGAGACTTCAAAACACAACAGTTGGATTCATTTGTGTTCACAGCCATAGCCATTGTTTGTCTGTTTATTGTTCCCTATGCCTGCTTGGCCTCCTTATGCTTCCCCCAAGCTTCCACAGTCTACTAAAACAGTATTCAAAAGATAGCATGCTGTCAATTATTATTATTTTAAGTCACAGATTGTAGGCGTTCTAAATTTGAAAGCACTGATTAATAGATTTTGTTTTTAATCGAAACGCAATTGGTCATGCAGATTCGAGAGCTGAGAGCCGACTTACGATCACTGCTGAAGGCTGCAATTTCCATTCCTGTTACTCTGGAAACAGATTTTGAATTCCCCCCAAAAATATGATAAAGAGCATAAAGGTCACCAGTGTTTCAGCTGAGGTATTATGAGGAATGCCATTATCTGGCTATCTATATTATGTATCTCAGTGCCAACTGGCCACTTTTTCTCTCCATGCATTTCTCTCTCTGTACCCAGGTAGACATCACATCGCAGACATGCCAGCATGGAACAGGACGTGTGTGGGGACTAACAGTGACCAGCTAATAATAGCAACTGGGGGGAAAGCACTGTCACGATTGCAAAAATTGCTGCCGGACCTTGCCTGCTTTTATTATTTGTATATTATCATTCATTTACAGAGCGCTATTGGTGCAAGCAGCACCTTGCAGAGTTCTACAGGTAAAAAGCAGACAGGTCCCGGAGGCACTGAAAAAACAGGCAAAAAGAGGTGGCAGAATGGCAGGATATAAATGCAGGGGGGGGGATTCAAATACAGTGGTACCTCGGTTTATGAACACAATTGGTTCCGGAAGTCTGTTCATAAACGGAAGCGTTCATAAACCGAAGCGAACTTTCCCATTGAAAGTAATGGAAAGTGGATTAATCCGTTCCAGACGGGTCCGCGGAGTACTGAAGCGTACTTATCCCGGAGCATGGGTGTAATTGGTTTCGGAAGTCTGTTCATAAACTGAAGCGTTCATAAACTGAAGCGAACTTTCCCATTGAAAGTAATGGAAAGTGGATTAATCCGTTCCAGATGGGTCTGCGGCGTTCGTAAACCGAAAATTCATAAACCGAGGTGTTCATAAACCGAGGTTCCACTGTATAAACAATTAAGAAGGGGCTAGAAAGGCATCTTCTGTCCCAGCCACTGGTAAGAGAGATATATATATTTTCTTTTGTTTGGGAGGGGAGTGAAGAAGCTGGCATGCTTTGTCTTTCAGCTTGCTTCAAGAAAACTCGAAAACATCCTGGAAAAAACCAACCTTTGCATGCATGTGTGTGTGATTGTGTGTTTGTAGACTGCCTGAAGGAAGCTCATCCATATTCAAGAAACAGCTTCCCCATTTTTAATCCCCAACCTTTCCTACAAATAAAATATGTTAATACACAGCCCTCCCTAAAGATGGTCTTGTAAGATTTCTTCATGGAATCCTGTGTAAGATCACTCCAAGCACTCCTGTGTCTCTTCAAGGGCCTTCGTTCTCAACAGAACAAGTTGGAACATTTCCCCCCTTGATGCTACTTGCCTTGAGCCTACCTGAAGATCCTTGCTTGTGGCTCATCCTGTATTTCCATTAGCCTGCCTCCCTACTGAGACGGTCTTCCCTTGCTCAATGCGGCAAGACTGATCATTCACAATTTTTCTCAGAAGCATGGGTGTAGCCAGGGATACTTAAGTGAAAGTAGAAATAATCAGAATATTGGAAATGTTTTGACAGATTTATCTGACCCCTTGGGGTCAAAAGAAAGTAGATTAAAGCAACTGCTGCCGTGACATTTCATTCCGAATATGCTAGACAAAGCCAGACAGCGGATGATCACAGGTGGGTATCTTGCCCCCATGAGATAAATCATGGATATACCCATGCTCAGAAGTTCTTTAAAAGCATGTTAGAAAATCAAAAGTGATGTTTTATGGCCAATGACTTTGAGGAGGGGAAAAGGGATTGCGTTACATAATTTGCCCATGACTCATGAGTTTTGAGTCAGCTGCATTGCTCATTAATATTCATTAACTAATATTGCTGTGTGAGGTTGTTGCGCTGGAATATAAGACTACTGTGGCCCGTTTGTGGGCATGATTAAGGCAGTGCGTCGAGCAAAGCATTTGCATAATACAAGTGTAAGCATATGGTGTCCCAGAGAAAGGAAAAGTTAATCACTTCTCCTAAATGAGAAAGCAAGTTTGTGTTTATTAGTCAAAGATTATGAAAAATGTGGCTTCTGTTTTGCTGTGTCGGTTTCAGTTTCTGTCAGAAGACATATGTTTCTGTTTGAGAGAGCAAGCACACCAGCACAGTATATTCCTGGTGCCTCTCGCTTCTTTTTTCAGCGATTTTTAGCCAGTGGATTGAGATTCAGTTGTTGTTTTACAGCAATTCTGAAAAGTCTGACAGCGATTTGTACCATTTCTTTTGGCAAGTTTTTCTCTTGTTTACTCCTGATATTTCTTTGTCTCCAACAGAATAGCAGTAATGCCTTTGCATGTAATTGAACGAGAGTACTAAAAGCGGAGTGTTCTCCCTTTTTGCATTAGGATGGGAATCAATAGCTGTTAGCTGTTTGTTCATTTATCTTCCTTTCTGGTGGCATCTTTCTCCTTTTCATTTCTCATTTATGCACTCACATCATATGCAGAAATACTGTCTCCAAGTGATTGCAAATATGCCTTCTAAGCTGTCCCTCTTTATTGCGCTTAAACAAGCTTGCTCTGATTTTAGCTCAACATATCCATGCCCTTTCAGTCCAACTGTAGCATAACTTTAGAATAAGAATGGGCAAATCTGTCAATTTCAGTTTTCCTCAGTTTTCTGAGGAAAATCTGTCAATTTCAGTTTTTCTCTTTTACTCAGTATTCTCTTTCCCCATGTCTTCAGTTCTCCACATTTTTATATTAGCTTGCACCATATATATATATATAGGTAAAAGGGCCCCTGACCATCAGGTCCAGTCGTGTCCGACTCTGGGGTTGCGGCGCTCATCTCGCTCTATAAGCCGAGGGAGCTGGCATTTGTCCGCAGACAGCTTCCGGGTCATGTGGCCAGCATGACAAAGCTGCTTCTTGGTGAACCAGAGCAGCGCACGGAAACACCATTTACCTTCCTGCCGGAGCGGTCCCTATTTATCTACTTGCACTTTGATGTGCTTTCGAACTGCTAGGTGGGCAGGAGCTGGGACCGAGCAACAGGAGCTCACCCCGTTGCAGGGATTCGAACCCCCGACCTTCTGACATTATATATATATATATATATATATACACACACACACACACACACACGTGTGTGTGTGTGTGTGTGTATATATATATATATATATATAATCGTCACAATAGTCCATCAGGATTTGAGTGTGAGCGTCTCCTAATGTAGATCATTTTTGCACAACAAATTTCTCTAAAATTATGCACTTCCTAGTGATTTTCACTAAGATATGCATTTTTGAATGTTTGCATTTTGTACACATTGTTGTTGTTTAGCCGTTTAGTCGTGTCCGACTCTTCGTGACCCCATGGACCATAGCACGCCAGGCACTCCTGTCTTGCTCTGCCTCCCGCAGTTTGGTCAAACTCATGTTTGTAGCTTCAAGAACACCGTCCAACCATCTCGTCCTTTGTTGTCCCCTTCTCCTAGTGCCCTCAATCTTTCCCAACATCAGGGTCTTTTCCAAGGATTCTTCTCTTCTCATGAGGTGGCCAAAGTATTGGAGCCTCAGCTTCATGTACACATTACATGGCTGAAAAACAGCACTGCAAATTCAATAGAAGTGTGAATTTCGAAGGATGGCTGTGTTTCAGTTCACATGTTATTTCAAAAGTGGGAATTATGCAGGTTCACCTTTAAATGTGAACTGAATCATATTTCTTTCTAATCTCTCTAATGACTGCCCATAAAATTAGCAAAGGGGAAGCTATATGTTGTATATACTGTATCTTCTTTCTTTCTTTCTTTCTTTCTTTCTTTCTTTCTTTCTTTCTTTCTTTCTTTCCTTTGCCTCATAGAACCCTGTGAGACATTGAGAACTGAGCCCTCTCCCCTGACATACTGGGAGCTGTTCTTTAAATATTCTTGTCACACTAGAGTGTGACAAAGTGAGGAATAATTAAGAAATTTTGGAATAAAATCCACGACGAGATTCAAAAAATAACAGGGAGAAATATTCCTAAAAGACCAGAGATCTTCCTACTAAGTATAACATTCCAAAAAGGGATTCCATCACAATCAAAAGAGATCGTGTTATATTCCTTAGCAGCGGCCCGCCTGGTTATTGCCAAAAGATGGAAAGATAGAGAGGCCCCAAAAATTACAGAGTGGCAAAACAAATTGCAGGAAATGGCCGAAATGGCACAACTAACAAATAGTTTGAGAGGAAAAGGTCAGGAAGAATTTGTTAAAAGATGGGATAGATACAAGAAATATGTTAAAAAATATACGGAAGATAAAATTACTATGATAGCGTTTGAATGAACAGTTAAAGAAATAGGTTGATGTAATAGATATATAGAGACTTATAGAATTAGAATGTGAAGAGATGTTAAAGTAGAAACAGCATTGATTGTACATACATTCGATATTGAAAGAACAAAAAGTAAGCCGTTAGAGGCAACAGGAAGTCCAGAGGTTTTTTTCTTTTTTCTTTTTTCTTCTTTTTTTTTTCTTTTTTAAATTAAGTATGAATATATTATCTTTCTTATTGTAAATGGGTTTTTGTTGTTGTTGTTGTTGTTGTGGTTGTTGTGGTTGTTGTGGTTGTCTTTGGGTGTGGGTGTGAGAGTTTTTCTTTTTTTTCAGTATTACTATTATTAATTTCTTTTTTTAAAAAAATGTATTGTATATATTATCACTATTATTATTATTATTATTATTATTATTATTATTATTATTATTATTCCAATGATGTATAGAAAATCTGGATAAGAACGTTGCTTGAGTGGATATATATATATATATATATATATATATATATATATATATATATATATATTATAATAATAATAATAATAAATAGAGTGTGACAAAGTGATGTTAGCCAAGAACTAGCCTTCTGGGTCTGGCCCGTGGACGGTCCGGGGATCGCCCCGTGGATCGGTGTGGATCTGATTCTGATCGTTTGGGCTGCGCCATTCCACCCCCTCCCTCACACACCCCGTGATGGCGCCTCCTCTTGGCTTCTCCACGCCCTGCGGAGGAAGGGGGATGGGCTTTGATTGGTGCCATCAGCAGCAACGTGATTGCTTGAGCGGCCACCATTTAAAGCAGCCCACCTCTGGAGCCCTTTTGCACACTGCTCATTGTCCCTCCACCCATATCTGCCAAGTACCCCTTTTTCCCCGGGAAACCCCCATTTTTACTTACCCTTTCCCGGTAGTCCCCCGTATCACTTCGTCTCCCATTTTTCTCCGTTATTTTCTCCTGTCGGCGGCCATTTTTTCTTTCTGATTTGCCCTTCTATGGGCACCAAAATGGCCACCACCGGCTTCAAAAGTCGAATCTACGCATGTCCGGAAGTGCATAGGCGCTACTTCCGGTGTCGGCAGCGGCCATTTTTGGTGCCCATAGATGGGCAGAGCGACACCGGAAGTTGTGTCGACACACTTCCTGACATGTGTAGAAGCGACTTTCGAAGCCGGCGACGGCCATTTATGGTGCCCATAGAAGGGCAAAGCGACACCGGAAGTTACGTTGATGCAACTTCCGGTGTCACACGGCTGCCCGTCCCGGATTCTGCAGTCCGGGACTTGGAAGGTAAGCCTCCACCACCACCACCGTCCGACCCTCCACAAGTTCTGAGGGACAGTGGACTGGTCCTCTGCTGAAATTTTTTGCCAACCCCTGATTTACGTTTAGAAAAATGTTTGCCACTAGCCCT